>NW_006383017.1:3534189-3537240 GCF_000327345.1 Myotis davidii | reverse complement strand
AGGGGAAAGGGCAGGGGCAGGGGCAGGGGCAGGTAGAGTCTCACCATGGAAAAGAATGTAGTTGTCTCCTGAGCCTGAAGGGAGGACTGAGGACCTGGCATTCGTGGCTTGCTTTGCAGGGTATCCACCAACCGCTTACAAATTTAGCTCAACATGTCTATGTCATGTGGGCTAAACACATGTTCACAACAAAATCTCAGTCAACAGCAGCAGGTTTCACAAGTTAAATAAAAATTCCTGAGACAGAAAACGAGCTGCTTAATATCTTACCTCCACCGTCTCCGACCACTTTTTAAAAAAATATACATTTTATTGATTTTTCACAGAGAGGAAGGGAGATAAAGAGTCAGAAACATCGATGAGGGAGAAACATCGATGAGCTGCCTCCTGTACACCACCCACTGGGGATGTGTCCGCAACCAAGGTACATGCCCTTGACGGGAATCGAACCTGGGACCTTTCAGTCCGCAGACTGACGCTCTATCCACTGAGCCAAACCGGTTAGGGCTCCGACCACTTTTTCACACTGTACGATGGGAAGAGGCTACCGTTACTGGACCTGAAGACTGGGGCCCAGACCCCCCGCAACACCAGTGTCCGCCGGGGGACACTTCGGGTCCCTGGTGAAAAGGGAAACCCTCTGGCTTGGATGTCCAGACACATGAGCTCTAACTCCTGCCTTCTCCTCACTTCCCTGGGGGCAGACACTTACTTCTTCAATTGTTCACCGAGGAATTGCTAGGGAGCCAAAGGTAAGTCAGTCCGACCCAGCGACTGCCTCATGAAGAACGCGGTTGGTAGGAAGGATCGGCCCCAACAACTCAACCAACAGAAGCGAACCTGCATGTGGGAGAGGTGGGGACAGGTGGGGACAGGTGAACTTGCAACCCCAGACAGGAGAAGGACTGACAGAATCCCCTGAGAATTAAAGGAGCCATGCTGGGCAGTGCTGACCAGAGGGGAGCTCACGTAAAGGCCCTGTGGCAGGGGAAGCAAGTAGGTGAGGGTGAATACTGCCCAGAGAAGAGACTAGAGAATGAGGCGGGAACAGGCAGCAGTCTGTCTTTATCCCCAAGAGAAATGGCTGAGAGAAAAGCCTTGATATGACAGGGAGCGAGAGACAGAGATGTGATTAGATTAAAATTAAGGAGAGTATGTGGCTGCCTGGTGGGGGGCCCGGGGAAAGCAGCCCTGGGTGGAAGTTTCCGCAGTCGTTTGGTACAGAGGCTGGGCTTGCGGAGTTGGAACAAGCTCAGATCCCAAAAGAGGTCACGCCGCACGGCTACCCTGGGTCTGGGTGAACTCATTACTAAACTGAGCAAGATGAACACAGTGGACTAGGTGACCCTTTGATCATAGAAGATAAGACAGATGACAGTCTAGCAGAGGGTTCTGTGCCCCCAAAAGGAAGATGGGCTTTAAAAATGACCCTCAAAATTCTAAATTTACAAAGGTCTAGCTGTGCAATACAGCGCTTGTCTTCCCATTATGTGATTGGTAAATTAGACTTCTGTTTACCCAGAAATTAGTTTCTATCACGTGAATGCAGGGCCTGGAGCTGTGGGAATAAGAGAAAGGACACGAGCTTAGCAAACATGAAACAAACCTCAGAGTGTGTGTCGCCAAAAAGAGGCCAGTGAACTAGCTCTGATTTAAATGCCGGGGCTCGGGCAAGACTGGGCAGTAATAGGATGAAGAGGCCTAAAAATTAAGACATTTAAAATAGGAAAATCTGAAAAGTGAAGAGCCAAGCACACTTAGCATGCCCCCAAAGAGGAACGAGTCCTTTAAAATTGAATTTAAATGTTGTTTGTTTTTTGGGGGGGACCTGAACTACCTAGAGAGCTCCCGGTATTATAAAGTCAGGACTGGACATGCCTAATGTAAATGGTGCTAACCGCCCAGATGTTTCCAAACACCTGTCTAGGTGCCTGATGGTGTGCTTCTAATCAGAAAGCTTGGCAGCCTCTTTGTGAGTGAAATGACCATTTCGTTGGTGACACAAAACTCAGAGCTAAACAAAAAAACTGTCCAGAAATGAGGACCCCCAGCAAGTCCAACTTCAGTGCCCACATTTACACCAATGACGGGTCATTCAGAACTGGCGGTGGCAGGGAGGGGGGTGGGGATGACAACAGAATGAAAATAATTTCATGGTTTGATATCAAACATATTTGGAAACTCCAAGAACATATACTTGGGGACTCATGTGCATTTCAACCACGCAGGCCCTCCCCATCAATGTATCAGGGCTCGAGAGGTTTTACTGAAATGAGAAGTTACTCCCCACCAGCATCACAAGCTCCAGTCCATGAATCCAATAAATAAAAACACTGTTACAGCCCACCCTGGTTCTCATCTGTTGCCAGATGAAAGGGAGGAAGACAGGAAAGAGGGAGCCAAAGGACCAAAGACAGAAAACAGTGGACAGGAGATGGACAGGGGTGGGGCATTCAAGAGACAGAGAGGAAGGACAAGAGAAGGAAACAGCAAAAAAGGGGACGCTGCAGGTCACAGCTGACCTCTGGGCCCAGGGCAGCATCTGGGCCCCTGGCCCCGGGCATTCCCCCACTCCCGCACCTGAGTCACGGTGCCCAAGTTTCCACACGGATATGCGGTGAGGCGGTGAGCCTGGCCGGACACTGCGGGCCGCCCAGTGGCGTCACCCGGAAGCGGGGAGGGCAGCACGCTGTCTCCTGGCCGGCCTTGCAGACCAGCTCCTGCTCGAACCCACCAGGAGCCCCACAGGCCCCTGTGGTCCTGGCTGCTGTGGCCTGGCTCACGAAAGAGGTTGTGTGGGGGCGGGGCGGGCTCCTCCTGGGCACCCAGCACCTGAGCTCGGGGGCTGGCGTCCAGGGGGAGGGTTGCAGGGGGAGTGAGAACGAGCTCGCCTTCTTACAGCACCTCCATCCCTGTCACCCCTGCTCCCAGGTAGCCAGCAAGAGGTCACAGTGCATTGCCAATGCCAGCAATGTTCCACGCTGTCCCCTGGTGGTCGGCGCATGTCATAGCAAGCAGTCCAACTCCTGGCCTCCCTGCTGCTCCCATCCA
>NW_006383017.1:3529708-3534113 GCF_000327345.1 Myotis davidii | reverse complement strand
AAAATGTTGCTGCTGTTAAAAAAGGGGGGGGGGGACCACTCGTGGAGAGATACAAGGAGAGACCCACACCTAGACCAGCAACAGAAAGAGCAAACCCAATGGTAAGACCAACACGCCACCCGAAGCCTTTCTAACCAGTGAGCTTCACTCTTGTGCATCTCATGGCATAAGCTAATCACTAAACTTCTGCAGCATAACAAAAAATATAGTCTATTTTTGTCCGCCTGACACAAAAGAAGGTATACTCTTTTCTTTTTTCTCCTATTTTTGTTTTTATTTTTATTTTTTTCTTTATTGCTGAATGTATTACAGATGTCCCCTTCTTCCCTCCCCCATTGACTCCCTCCACCCTACTCCTGCCCCCACCCCCCAAATGTATACTGTTGACTTATTCACTTCAACTGACTATTATTGTGTTGGCTGTGGCCATATTTTTATTTGCTAATCCAAGGGGAAAGAGGGCACTGCCCCTAACTAAGTAGGAAGGAATTGCATGTTTTAAAAATTCCTGTGGCAGACCCTTTGAAAATCGCTGTCCTAGACTCCCTCCTGACCAATTTCAAGATCGCCAAAGGCTTCTCCATGTGTCACCCCTGGGCAGTTGCATCTTGAGCGAGAGCTAAGCATTCAGGTGCATCAACGTGGGCGCAATCAGGCATCACGGAGACAGCCACTGACCACCCTGAAAGGTGCTCGCAGTGGCCTTCAGTGCTGACCCTCAGACCCGCATCAGTGTCCCCGCCTGGGGACAGAGCACTGCCCTCCAGGGCAGCACAGAGGCAACCGTGAGCTTCAGCTGCGAACCTCAGGGACCTGCAACAGTTTCCTTGAATGTCCGGCCTTTGCGTGCCCTGGGGGAACCTCGCCCTGTGGACAGGCAGAGGCACAGGGCCAAAGCTCCCTTTATAAGGGCATGCTGGATTAGTGCAGCAGCACATGGAAACGGAGGTTAAGATCTTATACTTATCTTTACCAGCCATCAACAGCTTGCATTTCTCAGGTTAAGCCTGTGGGGTCTCAAGTGCTACTGTAAGATAACAGTTCCAAGGGCCAGCCCTGGACAGTGTGGCTCAGTAGGTTGATGCGTTGTCCCCTGCACCAAATGGTAGCTGGGTTGATTTCCAGTCAAGGCACATACCCAGGTTGCAGATTCGATCCCAGGGGTGAGTGGGGAGGCAACCAATTGATGTTTTTCTCTCTCTCCCTTTCTTCTATTCTTCCTCCCTCTCCCTCTCCTTTCCTCTCTCTCTCTATTCAAGGAGAAACATATACTTGAGTAAGGATTTTTAAAAAAAAAAGTTCCAAAGGCCAGGTAAAATAAAGTGAATGTGACAGCCCTCTAAACCTTGTCTACATTTTATGGGCTCATAACACAGTAGGACATGGTTCCTGACCTATTAATCCGCACCCACTTTCCACACCATGGATCTACTATTGTATTAATGTCAGCAACTATTTCTTGATTCATCTAAGCCAATCACTGTGGTAATAGTATTTGTCTAACAGGAGAAAATGCATGAGAGAGAGAGAGAGAGAGAGAGAGAGAGAGAGAGAGAGAGAAGAGAGAAGAAAAGAAAATGGGAAAGTAGAAGTAACATGCATTATGACAAATGCATTTACTATTTGCTCTTTGTGTGGAATGAAAGAAAAAAATTGTAAAAACAAAACAAACAAACAAAAAAAACCCAAAAGCCCTCAATGGTTAAAACGCATAGGAGGCCATGGCTTATGAAATACATCAGAAACATCATCTAAGTCTTAAGTTGCGATCCTTAGCTATAAGCTAATGCTAGAAACAGCAAGCTTATCTTGAAATGTTCCTGATGAATGCATTATCTTTTCATTCCACAAAAATGAAAGGAAAATAACTTTAGATGAAATCGAATGAGAACTGGCACAATAGACAGTTATGGCTCCTCGGGAAGAAATAGAGAGATGCTATCTGTCTTGTAAAGATATTTTAGACAACTTTTGAGAAGTGGGCTACCTGCAACCAACTTGCTCCATTGATTATGCTGCACTGGATATATAGCACTCGCCCCGGGGAAGACAGATAGGCGCCCTAAAGCTGTTTTATGGGGAAGTTACTGTCTCTACGTACTAAGCCGCTTTAAATATTAACTTTCTAAATTCATATTTTAATATCCAAAAGACAGTCTATTTTACAGATAAGTGGCCTGTAAATTTCCATCAGAAAAAACAAATACTACTTCCTAATTTATTTTCTAAAAGTACAAGTTTCAAGAAAAGACATTTGGAGAAGAAAAATGTGTTGCTTAAAAATTAATGATTAAAGTTTTTTCTTCATCTAAGCAGGCAACTTAGATATAAAATAAATGGCTGTAACAAAGACAGGCCATGTGGCTCATGACATGGGGTTTTATTCATTAAAGTCTCAATTTTTCTGATAATTATAGATGCACATGCAGTTGTAAGAAATAATACAGAGGACTTGTGTCTCCTTATCTAGTTTCTACAAATGGGAACATCTTACAAAACTACAGTACAATAACAGCTGTATTTTTAAACTGATATTCTCCAGGTTGCCTGTCAATACTACCCACTGTAATATTAGCAATCTCCCCTTTATTTTTTCTGTTTTTATTTTTTAAATATATTTTTATGATTTCAGAGAGGAAGGGAGAGGGAGAAAGAGATAGAAACATCAATGACGAGAGAGAATCATTGATCGGCTGCTTCCTGCACCTTACTCCTGCCCCCACCCCCCAAATGTATACTGTTGACTTACTTCAAATGGCTATTACTGTGTTGGCTGTGGCCATTTTTTTATTTGCTAATCCAAGGGGAAAGAGGGCACTGCCCCTAACTAAGTAGTAAGGAATTGCATGTTTTAAAAATTCCATCAACCCTGCATGTGCCCTTGACTGGAATTGAACCCGAAACCTTTCAGTCCATAGGCTGATGCTCTATCCACTGAGCTAAACCAGCTAGGGCACACCTCCCCCTTTAATTTAGACACACTGCACCTTGAACCACACGTGCATGGTCATTCACCTGAACTTATAAAATCCATGCATAACAGACAAAGCAACTGAATCGTCATTTCTCTAAAACACTGGAAAATTTATGAACTCACTTGACACTTTAAAGTTTACAAAATGAGAAATGTTTTCAGGTTTGTGCTTATCAAATAAATACAAAGAACAAAGCAGGTTGATCTCTGCACCCAAGATTCTAAACCACCATATGCTGAAATCTTTCTGGAAAAACAATTCCATGTCCTTGTCCCAAATTGCCTATAAATGGCTGCCACTTTTAAAAAGCCACTCCTATAGAATCATCTTAGATTATTTATGCGATATTGGCCCATCTAGTTGGATGCCATCAATTTCATAGGAATGAGCACTGTTTGGGAAGAAACAAGGATTTCTCTCTACTTCTCAGCGCTGTGCTTCTTCTGAAGTCTCTGAGACTGTTTGCTCCTTTCGGACAGCCGAGTCTAAAATCTGATCCAGCACCAGCGCTCGGCACTCACAGACACGCAACAAGTGGTGGCTCACTCCAGGAGGCCAGCAGAGTGACAGACTGATGGATAATCAGCCCCGGGAAGACCAAGGTCATGAATCAGCTTGCATTGAGTGAACCCTCTGCTCGTCTGAAACCTGTCACCGGAGATCCCAAGCTGAAAGCTGTAAGAGGGATGTGTTATCTTTGCAGAAGGCTGTCAAGCATTGCAAGTCAAGTAGAAAACCAGATCAGAGAGCCCGGTGAATTGGCCTTGGCAGGCTTCCAAGATGTGGCGCCGAGGTGGCACTCGGCTCCAAGATCTGATTACACCAAGCTCCCGCCCACCGCATCCAGGTAGTCTGAGGGGTCACTCTCCCATCACAGTTCTCCAAAGGTCACTCCTACGTGAAATACAAAGCAAGGCCACTGGTAGAGAAATGACAAATTGTAACATAGGCACGCATCTCCATTGGGAGCGTGGAGGGGGTGGCATGAAAAGTTGTGCACAAATAACATACAAGTTCACATGTTTGTGCTGAGCAGCTACTCAAATGGGTGAAACAAGGACAGGACAGGGCGGCCTGCTCGAAAAGCACGAACGGGAATTGTTTATGGGGACATTATGAAAAAGTGCCCAGAGCCAGGAATCACTGTGCTGAGTGAGTGGGAAGCAATTCTGTGACCAAATCAGGCCAACCCAAAGCAATCAACCACGGATAATCTCTGACAAATGCTGCTTTGGAAAAAGAAAATAAATCCTGAAAGTTGCATGTGCAGCCAGTTAGGTTAAAAGAAAAACCAATCCTGTGACCCATACATGAACGGGACCGAAGGCCTGAGGGTGAAGTCACTTTCGTCAGGCAAAAGAGCTTCCGGCAACCAGGGCTCTTAAAAGGGTAAGAACAAAGGAATCATTGGGAGAGAGAGGAAGAAGAAC
>NW_006383017.1:3518158-3529555 GCF_000327345.1 Myotis davidii | reverse complement strand
GGAGGAGGGGGAAGAAGAAGAAGAAGAAGCGGAAGAAGAAGAAGAAGAAGAAGAAGAAGAAGAAGAAGGGAGGGAGATTGAGAGCACACATGTTTGCTTTACGGAGTCAGAGTTATAAGAGTTCAGAATTAAGATATGAAGCATATCTTAAGCACCAACAAAAACCTAGGTAGCATTAGGCAGAGATGTATCATAAGATCCCAATGTTTGTTTTCAGCCCAGACGGTGGGGCACAACAAAATATTCTCTACTACTTCAACCTATAATCCTATCCTATCTAATAAAGAGGGAATATGCTAATTGACCCTCACACCATCGCAAAGATGGCAGCGCCCACAGCCAATAAGGAGGGAATATGCTAGTTGACTGCCACACCCTCAAAGATGGCAGCACCCAGTCCCCTCAGCCTCACCGGGGCGCCTGCCTCTGGAGTGCCCCAGTCCCCTCAACCCCCCAGTCACCCAGGGCTGGCCCAAGGCACAGGCAAGCCTCGGATGGCGACTGCCCAGCTGCCAAGGGCCAGCCCGAGGGACAGGCAAGCCTCGGATGGTGTTTGCCCAGCCAACGCCCGAGACACAGGCAAGCCTCAGATGTTGGCTGCCCAGCCACCCTGGGCCGCCTGAGGCTCAGGTAACCAGGGCCGGCCGAGGCTTGTACTGCCGGCAGCGGCAGCAGCAGAGGTGTGATGGGGCATCACCTTACCCTGATGGATGGGTCACCTCCCACCCTGAGGGTTCCTGGACTGTGAGAGGGGGCAGGCCAAGCTGAGGCACCCACCTCCAGTGCATGAATTTTTATGGACTGGGCCTCTCGTAGTTGTATAATAGTGACTAAGAGGGAGCCAGCTCTTTGCATTAGCAATGGTGAAAATACGATATTTCATATTCACAGAGCCCAAAGCCCAATTCACAGAGGTGGGCAAAAGAAAGCAAGAGAGTCAAATTGCTGGTCTGAGGGATGAGACCACCAAGGGGATAACAAAATGTTCATCTGCATTCTAATATAATAAGAAACACCAACAAAGCAAAATCTCAAGTAACATAAGAATTAAAAAAAAAATATATATATATATATATATGTTGATATTGATTTTTAAAGAGAGAGGAAGGGAGAGGGTTAGAAAGATGAGAGAGAAACATCATATGACAGCTGCCTCCTCATGACCCCTACTGGGGATCGAGCCCATAACTTGGGAATTGAACCATGACCTCATGGTTCCTGGGTCAACACTCAACCACTAAGTCACACTGGCCGGACCAAGAATTTTATTTTAATTTGTGCACATGCACAGCACTGTCCAGTAGAAATTTCTTCAATGATAGAATGCTCTCTATCTATGCTACATGATATGGTTAAGGTAGCTGTGTGGCCACTAAGCACCTGAAACATGGCTAATGAAATACTATTTACAGGGCTATACAGGTTCAATGCAATCCCTATCCAAATCCTAATGGCATTTCTCACAGAAATAGTAAAAACAATCCTAAAATTCCAAATGATCCCAAATAGCCAAAACAATCCTGACAAAAAAGAACAGAGCTGGAGGTATTATACTTCGTAATTTCAAACTATACTAAAAGGCTACCGTAATCAAATAGCATGTACTCGCATAGAAACAGACACACAGACCAACAGAACAGAACCTAGAGGCCAGAAATAAATCCACGCATATTTAGTCAACTAATATTTGACAAAGGAGCCAAGAATATTCATTGTGGAAGGAGAGTTTCTTTAATAAAAGATGATGGGAAAATGGGATACTCAATGCAAGGAATGAATCTGGACCCCTACCTATACCACTCACAAAAATTAATTTGAAATGGATTCAAGCCTTAGGGTAAAGGCTTAGGATTGGGGCACTGGGTAAAAAAGATATGTTTCTCTCATATCAACATTTCTATCTCTTTGTCTCTCCCCCTCTCGTCTACTCTCTCTAAAAATCAATGGAAAATATCCTCAGGTGAGGATTAACAAAAAATAAACAAGTCAATAAATAGGCATAATGTTATATGTCAGTTATATTTCAATAAGCCTAGAAAAAATAAATAAGTGAAGTGAATCCATCCCCCCCCAAAAAAAACCCTACAGATTTAAATGTGTATCATCTTTGCTTTAAAACATTGCAAATAGACAACCTAAGAAAACTTGGTTGGGAGGGGCAATATTAGGCTAATAAAACTGGTGTAGTGAATTTTAATCTTACTTATTTTAAATGAATTAAAATTTAAATAGTCACATGTGGCCAGTGGCCACCATATTGGACAGAACAGATTTTTGAAAGCCCATTCTATATTCTTTACATATATTGACTCATTTAATCCTTACAACCCTATGAGGTTGATACAACTTTATTATCCACATGTATCATATTTTTAAAATTTGAGGCACAGAGTGGTCAATGAATTTGCCCAAATCACACAGCCAGTAAAGCAAGAGGCTGTTTCTTCAAGGGCTGGTTGCACAGCTCTTGCCAAGCTACACATTCTCTATAGCTCTGTGCAGTACACTTCAGGCAGACATCCAGAAATATTTCGTGTTGTTTGCGGACAGATAAAGACATGTTCTACCTGTTTTCCCTGTGTTCTTCATCCAGGTTTTGTTAGAAGACTCACTGTCGAAGCCATCAAGTTTCAGCTCCTGGTACTCCTCGCCGACACGAGCATGCTGGTCTAAAATGTCTATGGGAGACTGGTGGTGGCCCCCGCAGCTGACACTAGACGTCACCCAGTGCTCAGGCCCATAGGCACCTGTGAAAGAAAACAATTCTTCAATCCTCAGGGCTCAATGGTCAGCGAGGGAACACATAAGAAGTAGGAAGCCAAGTCCTACATCTCTCCTGGTACATTTTCCTATAGGTCCCACCCCCAAGACATCAGTGCTTTGGAAACTGGATCCAAGCCCTTTGCTCGATAGGGTAAGAAGAATTAAGAAAAGATAAGTGACTTAAGATAGCTGGGTTTGTTGCCGAAACTGGTTTGGCTTAGTGGATAGAGCGTCAGCCTGCGGACTGAAAGGTCCCAGGTTCGATTCCGGTCAAGGGCATGTACTTTGGTTGTGGGCACATCCCCAGTGGGGAGTGTGCAGGAAGCAGCTGGTCGATGTTTCTCTCTCATCGATGTTTCTAACTCTCTATCTCTCTCCTTTCCTCTCTGTAAAAACTCAATAAAATATATTTAAAAAAAAAGATAGCTGGGTTTGTGATTTGTAATCAAATATTTGCTAACTTTATTGGTCATCAGATTAAAAGAGTTGAACAGAAAGGCTGTCAGAGTTATTCACCAGAAAACACAAAACACAACTCGCAGTTTCTGGGAGTGACTGAACTGGAAAAGGAAAACATTAAAAGCGAAAGGAACACAATACTGGACAAGACGCATCACGAATAATGTAGGCAATGACAGGGTTTTCCTTGGCTAACTGAAAGATTGCCCTCTTTGGCCCGAGTTTGTACACTGGTGTATTAAGGCATGCACTCTCCTCAATCCCCCTCCATCACTGGAGATGGGGCTCTGAGGTCACTTTCAGGTTGGACTCAGCACTCGGATAAAAACTCAGAAATAAAGGAAGAGAATGCAACTGTAACGCTGGCCCTGATGGGTACCAGTGAGGAGCAGGAAAACACACTGCACACGCTTCTCTGCCCCATGAGCCAGTGAACTATTCTGGGGGTGATGTCTATTAAGTTGATTAACAGCTCTGAGATTTCTCTGTCTCCAATCTTTAACTTTCTTGGCATGACAAACCAGGAGTACCTTGTTGGAAAAAAAAATCCTTTGCTAGAAAGATCACAATAAATCTCTTTTTCGGAGTTTAATACAGAGTGAAGTCTAAACTTTACAATATTGAGAAGATCGCATTAGGCTGCCCACTCAATGAAGTGTACTGTGTGTATACACATACATGTACACACAAATGTGCTCCTGGGTTCTTTAGCCTTACATTTCTTCACATCTCAGACAGAAGAGGGTAATGGCCAAAGTGATTTTAGGAGATGAGATCAACCCACCCAACAACCCATATTTTGGAGCCTTGCTCTATACCTCGCCTTGCATGATGGACCACAAAAATACCTCCTGGTAAGTCTCTCTAGTACTAAATAGAGCCCAAACCTGTGCCCAACCCACCACCGTATACTTATTTACAATGGGTTTCCCCATCCCCTGAAGTCTGATTGAGCTCACAACTGAAATAATAATGGATCCATGTAAAGAGGGACAGACACAGAAAATCTTTCTGGTCATGCTAATGGAAGCTTCATGGCTGCAAGAACAATTGATGTAGCTCCCTAAAAATGATTCAGCGTCTTGCTATCTGGCAATTAGCTCTGGTCTCATTCTATGCCTGGGTCCTCATCCAAACAGTAAGATAAAGGACACTATCAGAGAAAAACGTGCTCAATGATTGGCAAAGCCTGAGCAACCTTGGGGCACTTTTCGAAATCATTTACACGTGCCATAACACTCTCTAGCAAAAGCTAGCTGCACCATGTAGTTACTGGAGGACTCCACGACATTTGGAATGATCAGGTCTTCTCACTCATGTCACTTAGCTTCTTGGTCCAATTCCCTGAAGACTGTGATGAGGCCTAAAGGAACAGCGCGCATTTGCCTGTGTTCAAGAAAACTTCACTTTCATGTCGAATCGGTATATTTGAAGGAAAAGGAGAGGGGAAACAGGACCTTAATGAATGGCTCCAATTATCCTGACCACTCTTTACATGCTCTTCCAGATGCCCAAAACACCACAACAAAAAAAACCCACAACACTGAAAAATGGAATAAATTGGAAAACCCATGAGAAACGATGTAAAGTTTATATATTTGGTGGCTAACCAAAATGGTGGTTAGTTACAATTGGGCCTGTATTTTCAAAATATGGAAACTAATGTTTTCATATCGTGTGTGTACGTGAGAGTGATGCCTTTTGAAACTCACCAGTACAATAAGATTAGAAGCAACGGGATTGGGGGTGGGGGGGAATGCATGGTAAAATAAATCAAAACATGTTTGACCCCAAGAAGTAAGAATGCAACCCATCACTTATTGAAACACAGACATCTGATAATTAACAAATAAAACAGAAGATCCCGTGCAACCTCTGAGAAGAACTTGCTGTCTGTATCACTTCTCCTCACCTTCTAGCGTGGGTGAAATACAACTCAGCTCTCTATAAAAATGTAATCGGGGCTCCTACCAGCGGATTCATTTATTCACTGGTAACAATCTGGAGATTTAGCCGACTACATGCTTGCTTTCACACTTCCACCCAATATACGTTCAAATGCAATTTTAATTGAAACTGATCTTCCAGTTCAGATTTTAAATTAATTCTTCTTTGCAGTGCTTCATGCTCCAGACACCCTTGCCTTGCAGAACCCCAATGTCATTAGTGGAGGAAATAGAACACCTTTTCCCAGGCTTGCGGGTATTGATTATCTACTCTCACATCGGAGCTCCCCGGCCAGTCCACACTGTATAAATCTCTTCAGTGTTAAGACACTTTACAAAGGACTGGGAAGTATGTCATTAATCATTTGCTCTTGCACAAGTCTCAGAGTATTGAATGCTTTGTTTTCCAAAACTTTGAATAAATGCTCTCAAGTTAAAAACATGACACTAAATAAAGATTGTGGTTAACTTAAACCTAGATTATCTGGGGGAGGGAAGAAAGAAGACACAAATCAGCAAGAAGCCTTCCTCTCTCAGGTAGGACTCTGCCCTTCTGCTATGAGAAGTGAAAGGCGTTCGCACTTGAGCTTCTCTCGCTGACTTGCTTGAAGGAGCAGGAAATTCACATTTTGGCAGCTGGACCATTTTGAACAGCTCGCCGACTCTTGACGTGGCAACCGAATCTACAAGGCAGGGGCGGTGAGGCCCGGATAGAAACCACAGGCAGTTTGGACTGCCAGGAGCAATTTCCCATGCTGGGACTCACGCAGGGAGCAGATCTTGATGGAGACATACTGCCAACATATCAGTACTAAGAGTCTAACAGTTTAGGTTGAGTTTCTCACTCAACTATGCTGAGAAATATTTTGTTTTTAATGAATTCAACAAATGCATCTGAAACGTCCGGATCCAGATTTGATCCCCTGCCGGGGAGGCTTCTGGGAGAAAGGTGCAGCCGCGGCGGATCCCACTGTCCTGGCAGCGAGTCCTGGTTTCCTTGGACAGCTTATTACTATGCAATTCACTGGCTATGCCTTCGTGTCTGTCTCCCCACGAGGTGGTTATTGTATGGGAACAGGTTCCTTCTCCATCTTGTTCACGTTTATTTATTCTAGTCGAGCACATGGCCTTGCATCAAGATTTTTTTTTGGCACAAATAAATGAATTGGAAGATGGAATTAAAGAATTATACAGTTCTGTCCGCTAAGGACACTATAGCATGTTCCCTGTGCATTATTTTGGCTTTCAGTCTACCTTCTGACTTCTTACTAACTCTTGTTCATTCCCTTCACCTCAAGAATCAGGATGTTAAATTCGAAATTAAATATTCCTGTCCCTACTCACTAATACATTAAATTAGTCTGAATGGTGATAAGGTAAAATAAGCTGCAAATATGCAATGTGCATGCTGGAACCAGCGTGCCACTCTAACAAGCCCACTAAGGGTGACTGTAGAGTTGAAAGGGAAGGAATGTATAGAACTTCGCTTTCAGTGCCTTTTATGAAGCCTGATTATTTTTTAAGTTCTTTTTTTTCTATGTTTTAACAGAGTTCCATAATCAAGGAAGGTCAATCAAGGAGGAAAATTAGTCTTGCTAATCAATTCATCACTGTATGCATTTAAATACTGATTCCACACTTGCTGGTTACCAGACACCTGGCTGAGAAATGGGTGCGAGGGAGTACGGTTGCCCCAGTTCCCCTGGGCAATGAACGCTGCCTGCGGCTCAGGCTTCTCATCTGCACAACAGGGAATACTAATGGTCCGCCTCAGAGGGTGGTGGGAGTGACAGGAGATCACCCACGGAAAGGACGGATAGCAGTGCCAAACAACAGAACGCTCAAGTGCTGCTGCTGCAGTGAACGCCACTGTGACTGAACAACCATGCAGTCAGCCCTGGCAAACCTGGCTACACAATGGAGGAAGCAAACGTGCAGTCCCACCTGGGGCTACGGCAGGAGGAGGCAGGCAGGTGGTGACACGCAAGGAGAGAGAGGGTCCCTCCCTGAGGACAGGACTTAGAGAGGAGGTGACACTTGAGGGCACTCGCTCCCTGGTGCTTCCCACTTGAGCAGAGGACAAGAATCAACAACACGATTGGGCCCCCTGTGAGGTGGACTTGACCCAGCATCAGCTGACTTAGTGACCAGCGTCCACAGAACAGAGCAGGAGGCAGACAGTCAGCAGCTTCCGGCGGAGGAGGCTGGTGCAGGTAACGGCACTTGGGATACGCGGATCATCGCGCACGTCCTGGTGGGAAGTGATAAGAAGACTCACGGCCTCTGTGGGATTCTGTCTACAAATCCGTAATCGTAGTCCAATCACAAGGGAACCATCAGACAAACCCCAACTGAGGAACATTCTACAAAATGCTCGGCCGACATTCCTCCAAAATGCCAAGGTCATGAAAAACAAGGAAAAACTAAAAAAAAAAAGAACTGTCCCAGACCAAAGAAGGCTAAGAGTTACAACAAAATGCAACGTGGCATTCTAGATCGGTGGAACCAAAATGGAAATTGGCGGGAAAACTCAAGAGCTCTGAATAAAGTTTGGAGTTCAGTTAATGGGAACACAACAGTGTAAGTTTCCTCACTGACCCTGGTCTATATGGTCATTTTTGGTGGTTACTTTGGCAACAAGATGAAGAAATATTTATAAAGCCATACAGAAGCCTAATACACTGTGAGTTTTGTTAAATGGGTTATATTTTAATATCCAGATTTTGCTGGACTTACTATTACACACTTGGGGGCAGATCTAAGGCCTATGGCATGAAGGACATGGAACTGATTTACAGATAACGCCGAGATGGTTGTCCTATCATCGTTGCATAAAAAGAGTTGCACAGAGCAAAGCCAAAGGAAACATGAGGCTGGCCTGGAATACACAACAAGCTTGTGGCTGACATTCCATTCGATAAGGTATATAAACACCTTATAAAGTTGGAGAAATTCACCTTTAAAAATTATACTTAAGGAACAATGCTGTTACCTTAATTTATGGCTCATTTGTCCATTAAAAGAACCCAATTCTACCTCCTTGGTGCACCATTAACAAGTCACTGTATTTTTCCCATTTTCGGATGCTCCAACGCAGTGGACCAGCAACGGGAAGACATATTTCTACAGGAGGGTGAATAAATCACACAACTGAAGATTGATTCTAACTGGCCTGTTTCGGGCGGACGTCGTTCCCCACGTGCAAATAATAGCAAATACTGTAAATCTGGGCTCGCATCTGAGACGCCACTTGATGTTCCTGCTTTTTTAAGGCAGATTTAACCCAAAGAACTTGGTTGCCAGACATACATTTTAAGCCAAACTATTTATTCTGTTCAAATAAAAATATAATAAAAATCTGAGGGAAACAGTTCATTTTGCCTACCACCTTCAGCAATATAATGTGAAAAATCCAAATATGAACAAATGTAACTGGTTAGTAAAAGACTTATCTACAATTTAACTGTCTCACTTTAATATAGTTTGCTATGAATACCTAACCTGAGAAAAAAGATAAAAGGACTGCTTTTAGAGCATATAAATTACACTTTTGTCTAAAAGCAAGGAATTTCGAATGTCGACCTATGATTTGTGTCCCAAACAATGGTTTCTTTAAACACATAAGAGGTTCTTTGTAGAAAATATGCATATACCTTGAATTTATTTTGTCATAATACATTTAAATAGTGGTTTCTATTCACTAATGAAAAGACATTAAAAATAATGAATCCTGTCTAAATCTAATTAAAAACAAAACTAATATACATGTTATGTGCTGTTTCTAGTCAAACATGCCTATTAACGCCTTCCTCAAGGAATTTATATCGAAAATGTTACCTAGATTCAGGGTTATTACTCTGCGTCTTGTTGTCTACTCTTCACCAACAGTAACAGTCCAAAAATATGTGTATTCCTTTTGTTACTTAATAGCATAATTAATGCTTGTTCTCCCAAATCAAAAACGCATCTTTAAACTATTCCATTTCTTAATTAAAAAAGCTTTATTGCATTTAGCTTAAAATTCTTTTGCATTTTCCACTACTGGTAACTTAATTAACTTTTGTGCACTAATTGTTGCATATATGAAAAGAAAAAGTGCTAAAAAGCATCCATACTCCTAATGTCTACTGTTTTCATTTTATTCCTATATAATTATGAAGTCTTTTAATGCTGTTGATAGGACTATTCAAATTTTTAAGCCAGTTAAGAAGGTAAAATTATTTTCCAAATAATAAAATAGTTTGGTAAATTTTTCATTTCTAAATTTTAGATATAAAAACTTAATTTCCCCATTTCACATAAATGGTATTACATTACCTACCCATAATACTAGAAATATATCATAGAATAACACCAGAAATGGGAACCATTTTATTCATTTTTTAAAAATACCAACTATTGTTTGTTTTATTTCCCAGGATCGCTATCTTAGGGCTGTACATTCTAATTAATTTCAGGTCAAATGTGAAACAGCACAAATCTCTAAATAGGGTTCTCAGATTCTAACCCTGATGCTGAAGATCTCTCTAAAGCAGTGGATCTCAACCTTCCTAATGCCGCGGCCCTTTAATACAGTTTCTCATGTTGTGGAGACCCCCAATTTCATTGTTACAAATTGAACATAATTAAAACATAGTGATTAATCACAAAAACAATATGTAATTATATATGTGTTTTCTGATGGTCTTAGGCGACCCCTATGAAAGGGTCGTTCGACCCCCAAAGGGGTCGCGACCAACAGGTTGAGAACCGCTGCTCTAGAGCCTAGATTACTGTGTTAAAAAATGAAAGTATTACAAAGAGTGAAGATGCCAATCGTAACTACTGAGGAGTTCAGAGCCATAGACTTTCAGACTGATTGATTAGTGATGTCTGCATAGGCGAGTGAGATGACAACAGAAAAGCAGGCACCGTGCCTATGCATGCAATTCACAGACTGGAGGATCCTAAAGATTCAACAAAGACAAAGTCCTGTGCACGTCTGGATGTATCTGGGTTTAAAAAAGTTATCTCTCCCAAGTTGAATCTACCCAGCTCCAACCATGCAATCAAAATTTCTACTACTAATTGGAAGAGTTTATTCACTCAAAATCTAACATACTATTTAAAGTTGGGCCAATTTTATTTTTGCTTCCTTGTGCATAGTTCATGGAATTGGTTACAAAAATCTTCTGAGCTGTAAACAAAAAATCACAATTCTTATTGTCCAATGCCAAACATCTTAAGTGTTTATAAAATGTCAGTAAGTTTGCTCCAGACCTCAAGTTTCCAACCTTCAAGTCAAGTTTGTCTTCAGGCAGTCAGCACTCTCCATGTGACAAAGACCTGTTCTTTCAGAATATGGACTGTCCCATGAAACCTGACATGCACTATCCCCCAGGGACTAAAAAGGTCACGTGGCACAGTAGAAAGAACCCTGGGTAACCAGACTGGCAACTTGAATTCTAGTGCAAGCATGTAAATAAACTGTAACTGACACGTTAGTGCTAAGCGACGATATGATTACTTATCCATAAAGACAAGATAATTGGCAATGTCCGTCAAGGATACCAGAGGACCACGTGGTGACAGCCATGTCACAAAAACCAAAAATCTCGTCCATTCCAGTTTCAATTCTAGAAAGTGGAGTTGAAAGAGGCAGTGTCAACTCTTACAATGATTCAAATTCCTTACACACAAATTCTAAGATTCTGTCACATCTCTAAAATTCAGAAGGGCTCTAAACTTTATGAAACACTTCTTACAACGCCTGGAAGAACCCACAAGGCACAGAAAACATTGGTTAATAGTCTAGCAAACATTCAACCCCACTGATACCTCCCTAAAAGCAACCACAGGGACAGGATGAGGAATAAGTGAATTATTACCTGCAGAGCAGGTCCAGCAGTACTTGGCACATACTAACGGTTCAATAAGTATGATTACCCACACTTTCTTCTGAGAACCACAATCAAACCCCAAGTTCTGGATGGTGGGACCCTGCTCCTGGGACCCAGAAATAGTTCCAACTTGATATTTGGCAATTAGTTTAATCCTCTCCTCCTCAACAAAGAGATTGGCTGGGGAGGGATGTTAATCCAGGACTAAGCCAATTAGGTTGGTACAAGCAAATCGAAACAGCAGACTCTAGTTCAGAGCCTGAGGGAAGACCCCGCCTTCCTCCCTGAAGGTAAAGAAAGAGGAAGAAAGCAGACTGGGGAGAAACCAAGAGGGAAGCAGCTGGAGGGCA
>NW_006383017.1:3495949-3518108 GCF_000327345.1 Myotis davidii | reverse complement strand
GGGGAGGGGGGGGGGGGAATACCACAGGTAGGACCTGATCAAACCATTCCTGAAATTTAAATTTTATCTCTAGACTCTTCAATTTTAAGTGTCTTTGTATTTAAAATAGCTCCAGTAGGCCTTCTGCTATTTGCAACTAAAAAATATATGATATAATCAGAATGTTGGCTTAAAAATACCAACATGAAATTATTCAATTCTTTCCACATTCATCACTAAGACGAAAATGTCAAATTATAAAGATAAAAATCAAGACTGCGTGCTGGATGAAATATATAAGGATACCATCTCCCGATTCCTCTCCCCTCCCCTCTTTTTCTTCCTACTTTCTCCCTATAGAAGAGGAATGAACTTGGGTAAGGGTTTAAAGATCTCATTTAGACAAAAGGAGAGAGAACAGGCTCTCGAGTCCCTGCATCAGAATCCCCAAAAGCCTTCATGGGAACCTGCCTCTGCGCAGAGCCACCGCACATGCTTTTGTGCAGGGAAGACTTGCTGAGGGGGCCATGCTTTATCCCCCAAGGTCAGGGCTGCACCCCAGGCAGGGAAACAAAACTGGCCATAAGCTGGGATTTCCGGTCTCTGCATGGAAGGCCTTTCCCCACCACTGCTCTCCGTCTTCAGCGTCATGCCCCACAAGGTAAAGTCGGATAGAAACTGCTCCAGCTCATGAGAAATTCCCGTCACAAGTAGGAAAAGGGGGAAATTCCCAGAGACAGAACTGGGGAGTTTGCTCTTTGAGAGGACGATGGTCTATATACCAACCTACTGACATAAGGGCTGAGGGAAAAGAACAAAAATACTAAAGGCAGTTTTACGAGGCACTCACTCAACAGCTGAGGGGCCTGGCCTGGAGGGCGTGGGCTGGAAAACACTTCAGAGGGTGCAGACTGGATGATTAACACCCTGCCTAGACAACTATAAAAGGAGGAATGCGTGCTCCAAAACGCACTAACTATTAAATGCTCTCTGGGGAAATGTCTAGACATAAAGCGCCACATTTATGAGGAGGGGCCAAAACAACAGGACGGATCCTGTGTTTCACTTGTACGTTTCTCTATTGTGATAAACTTGTAGTGTCAGTAACTACATATAGCGGGTCTCGAGGAAGATCGGAGAGACTCAGCAGAAGTAACAGGACAAAAGAACTCCATTCCACTCAGCACAGGAGGCTCCACTAACCCACCCAGCACAACCCCCTGTCTCTGTCCTTAACCCCAGTCACGTCTCTTCCTGGGGTCTGGGGTTAGGGTGAGGCATTCACCAAAGATTCAGTTATCAAGACAAATAAGGTTTTAATGCAATATTCTAAAGTTTAAAATGAATGCAAAAAAAAAAATCCATGACGAACAAAACATTAAAAATCTAAACGAAGTTACTATAGTAATATCAGTAACAGTGCTGTACAAAGTCATATGGAAGTCGCAGGCAAAAGGAAAAATCAGTAATAAAAAATATGGCATTAAAATATAATTTATCTTGACTGATGAGTTTTGTGACACCCTAGTCCCAGCCCTACTATAAATGAGAGTGACATTTAATAGGGCACATCAAGAAAATGACACCAATAAGGCATCATCCACTGGGAGAAAACTCACTATGTGCCAGGCATTGAGATGAACATTTACCACATTTTTATCTTCTTTAATCTTTTCAACAACTTACAGCAAGAATGTACTAGTTTCCCCTTTCACACATGAATAAACTGAGGTTCTGAAGCTGGAAATGTGCCCTCATACAGTAAAAGATAAAAAGTGGCCCTAGCTGGTTTGGCTCAGTGGATAGAGCATCGGCCTGCAGACTGAAGGGCCCCAGGTTCAATTCTGGCCAAGAGTACATGCCTGGGTTGCTGGCTTGATCCCCAGTGCGGGGTGTGCAGGAGGCAACCGATCAATGACTCTCATCATTGATGTTTCTATCTGTCTATCCTTCTCCCTTCCTCTCTGAAATCAGTAAAAATATACATATTTTTTAAAAAATGAATTCCAGCCCTAACCGTTTGGCTCAGTGGATAGAGCGTCGGACTGCGAACTGAAGGGTCCCAGGTTCGATTCTGATCAAGGGCATGTACCTTGGTTGCGGGCACATCCCCAGTAGGGGGCATGCAGGAGACAGCTGATCGATGTTTCTCTCTCATTGATGTTTCTAACTCTCTATCCCTCTCCCTTCCTCTCTGTAAAAAATCAATAAAATATATTTTTAAAAAAATGAATTCCAAACATATGAAACCTCTAAGTCAGGAATCCCAAACTATGGCATGTGGGCCAAACCAAGCCCACCACCTGTTTTGTAAATGAAGTTTTAGTAAAACACCAACTCCTCCATTCATTTAAGTATAATCTATGGTTGCTTTCATGCTATAACACCAGACTTGAACAGTTGTGAAAGAGAAAACAAAACCTACTGAAAGGGCGAGACCTCAACCTAGAGGCCCTGATGCCCAGAGCTCCCCGCGGTCGGTCCCGGCGTTCCCCGCGGCGGCTCCCGCCAGCCCGTCAGGATTTCTCTGGACTAACCAATGATAATCAAGGGAAGTGCACGCCATCACTATGACAACATCCTGTGTAATGAGACACCAACTCGCGCCTGGCCAATCGGCAGGGCCCACAGTCCCCTCTCCTGCCCTTACTCCACCCCCCTATAACCCCCCATCCCATCAGGCTTCGCTCTCTCTGCCACCTGCTGCTGTGCCAGTAAGGAGGGCAGGGGAGCCAGACCTAGGTTTGAAATAATTTTGCATCGGACCCGCTGGCTCCCTGGTGGGCTCTTGGGAATCTTGAAATCTGGGCACAACACCTACAAACTATAGTATGAAAGAACTGGCAATAATGTAAATATCTATCAGTAGGAACTTGCTAAAAAAAAAAAAAGACATCCATTACTTGATACTATACAACGCCTCAAAAGTAGATAATCCTAAACCCTGGCCCATCTGGTTCCGTTGGTTGAGCATCTCCTGAGCACCGAAAGCTCACCAGTTCGATTCCCACCAGGACACAAGCCCAGGTTGTGTGTTTGGTCCTGATCACGATGGGTACAGGAGGCAACTGATCAGTGTTTCTCTCTCACATCACATTGATGTTTCTCTCCCTCCCACTTCCTTCTTCTCTCTCTAGAATCAATAAAAACTTATTTTCAAAAACTATAAAAAACAGTAGATAATCCTACTTGAGGATAAATTCCAAGTGAATCCAAATTTAAATATTTAGAATAAATAAATAAAAGTACAAAAAGTGTAACCACACAGAAACCTTAGTTTCTTTAATCTGCCTTTTTATTCTGATTTTTTTCCCTTTGACTCAAATCAGCCTCGCCTAGCACCCTGGCTCACCGATCTGCCTGTCCCTTGCTTAATCATTGAGCTCTCAGGACAGTGAGGTTTTGGTCAGCACCCAGTAGTCTTGGAAATAAGGCCCTGGGTCTACTGACCATTGAGTTTTCAAGAAACTAAACATAGTGTCTTTGACTCAGTTGTGTTTTAGATCCAGACCCAGGAAAGCAAAGAGCCCACAGAACAAATCCTTTTGAAATTGGATAGAACAACTCCATGGCTGGCCTCAGGACCAGATGCAATGATCAATTAGCCAATCACCCCCCTAGTCCCAACCAACCAGTCGAGGCCAGGCCCCAGGCTGTATTAGTCCCCATGATTAACGATTTCCCCTACACACCTATCCCCTGGGAGCCAACAGGGAGCCCCGTCTTTAGGCAGGAGTTCGCCTGTGACTCCAGGCAAGGCGCTATGTCCTTAATAAACCTTACTTTCTTGGTGCAAACTCCTGGTACTGTCTTATTGGGCTCAGGTGCCTGCTGGCAAACGGATCCCTTCTGACTGGTAACATAAGCAGTTGTGAAAAAATTTGGAGTTGGGAAAGCATTTTTAAGTATCTCTCTATCCCAAAGGCAGAAAACACTGACAACATCAAATACATTAAAGAAACATTAAATTTTCTGATTACAGAAAGCACCATCAAGAACATCAAATAAAATCAGCAAAAACATTTGCAATTCAGACCACAAAAGGGAAAGTTCTTTAATATATCAAGAGATTCTAGTCATTGATAAGCCCAAAATACTGCATAAAAAGGGGCAAGGGATATGAACCAACAGTTCAAATAAAGAAATACAAGTGGTCCCTTGATGTAGGAAGAGTTGCTGTATGTCACTAATAATGAGACACACAAATTAAAGTTGTGTAGATGCGTTCTTTCGCAGGCTAAATGTAAACATCAAGATGTCTGACTGCACACTGTCAGCAAGGATGGATTCAAATAGGCACTTCCATTTACGGCCCCAGAGAGACTGACACAATCTTTATAAAAGAAAATTTGGCATCAACTATTGAAATGACAAATGTGCACTCCCGTGCCCCTGGTGTTAATTAGACAGACACACTGGCATTCATGCAAGGATAAGGTCAGTCAAGGCAGCAGCGTTGGTAACATCCAAGGTTGGAAACAAGATTAATGTCCATCACCGATGGGCTAATTAACTAAATTATGGCAAACCAGTGTAAGAGAACAGTGCAAAACTGGAAAATAAAAAGAAACCTCCTTAAGCTAAAGTGGTAAAACTTAAAAGTTGTGCTTTTTAGTGTAAAACCTAATATACATAATAATATGCTACCATTTGTTTTAGCAATGACAAGATAAATGACCGTATATATTTATTGTATGGCCATAATACACATAAAAAGAAGACATAACGCCAGTAGATGATGGAGAAAGGGGGAGATTTTTCACTACTTCCTTCCTTTTACTCTTCAAACTTAAGCCATGTTAATATATTAGTTATTTAAAAGTGAAATTTCAATAATTCATAGATGGGGGGGGGGGGGGGGGGGGGGGCGGAGCTAGCAGCAAAGGAATTATTACAAAATTACATGGTATCACATAAAGAAAAATTATATACAAACCAAACCAGTGCCTGAAAGGGCACAACGATTACGAGGAAACTTGCTGAACTGTGTGCATGGTGGTTACTTTGGGATGGAAGGTTCAAAGGTTTTTATTTTGTGAATACATACATGTAGCACTTCTGTAATTAACAGCAACAACAACTAATTTTTAAAAAGTGGACACATACACTCCTAAAGCCTTGACCTGAGAACATTCTGGATAAAAGCTGGACCTCTGAGGTCGTGAATCATGGCAGACACTCTCAACAGGGCACCAGTGCCCACGAGAGTGGAGTAGGCTTTTCGTTACCATTTTCTATCTCTAAAGCACACATATGCACAGAGTCCTTGATCAGATATACAGTCGATCTCTGGTATTAAAAGTTCAAGGGCTACGGTTGGTCAGGGGGAAAATATGTCTAAAAAGGAATTTTGGGGGAGAAAACGAGTTTGAGGAAAAAGGATTCTGGAATTATGTGGGCAACAAAGATCCTCTGGTCTTTTTCATGTGACTGTTAAGTCAGATCCATATTAAAGCAGATTTTCTATTTTAGCCTTAAAATGAGAAGAGTATTTCAGAAAGCCAATAGTATCAAGAAGTCATTATGGTTCTCACTGGGATTTTATATTTTACCCCATTTGAAAACCCTGTAAAAGTTAATAATACACCCATTGTTACCAATGGGAAACTGAGGCTCAACTGACGAGCTGAGCAAACACAGCTGGGATCTGCACCGTTGGCACAGCTCTACCATTTGGCTGCCCTCCCTGTTGCTTCCCCACTAAGTCATATTTAATTTTCACCCATCACTCCTGCCACTCGGGAACTGGGGAGATCCTGTTTTTGTCGCCTAACATCACACCCATGCCTCCCAGCCACCTGCCATTCACAAACCTAATAAAGCCATCTCCTTTGTCCAGGGGCAGATAAAAAGGCTCCAAAGGCCGGGCCAATGACAGAACTCTCCATCATTACAGTGCTGCATCAGGACTCCCCGGGAAGAATTTTTCAATCTACTACAAATCCTCTTTTCCTCATCTCAGCTCTGAGAATCTCAAGACATCCTGTGTCAAGGCTCTCTCTCTGAAAGCCCGACGCCCACATTGGTTGCACTGGAAAATCTTGTAATGTTTTCAACTCAGGGCAGAACTCTAAGACAGGGAGGGGATAGCAAAGAAACTCCTGGAAGAACACCAGCACATGGGGCTTTGATGGCAAGGCACACGTGTACCTCCTCACCCTGCTTACGCACACCTGGCAGAGCGGGCACTGGATAAATACGGTTGCATGAAATAAATGAGGCACACAAGGGAAATATGAAAATATAAATCTGTGAAAGCACAAAATGGCCAGCTGTCTTCTTTTTCATTCATTTATTTGGGGTCAAAGAAAATGTCTGATAAAACTCCTCATAAAGAATCACTATTATATCTTTAGGGACTTGCGTGATCATTGACGGAGAAGAAACAAACGCAACTGTAAGAGTTGTAGACGGGATCTACTTACACTGACAGCAAAGAAGGTGGTCACCATAAAAATAATTTTAAAAAAGGCCTCCCATATAAAGATAGCAGGATGGTTTTTGTACGTGAAGCAAGCTTTCGTGTCAGGATTTAAGTGGCAAGATGGGGCTGTGGACAATGAAAACAATGGCTCCCAAAGGCTGAGCCAAAAACCAGCATTAAAAATGAAACCCACATTCCTGAGCCCCCCTGTCGGCATCTCCGAGAGTGGTGTCCGGGAAACTGCGCTGTGGGAACAATGAAAATAGCCGTGAATAGTCAGTACTAAGAGCTGACAGTGAGGTACTCGGTGCTTTACAGGAACCACCTCACATAATTCTCACATCAGCGGAAGCTATAAACTTCATCCCTGTTAATCAGAGGAGGAATGTTGAGGGTCAGAGGGTAACCTGTCCATGATCGCTCTCCAAGTAAGAAGCTACCAACCCTCCACTTCCGGCCTGTTCTGTACACACAGCTAACGGTTCTAGGCCACCGGCAGTGAACCAATGTCCATGGATGGTGCCATTGGCTCCTGACAATGCTATCCCTACCTTAAGGATGAAGATACTGCAGCCTCGAAAGGTAAAATGATTTGGTATTTAGATCACACCTTTAATTTAAGCAAGTAGTGAGCCAGGATTCAAACTCAGATAGCTGGCTCCAGAAACACCCGATGAAACATCCCGCTATAGTAAAATCTAAATGGCTGGAGACTTCTGGGCAGTTCGGATATTAGCCAAATCTGGAAATCAGTATCGATTCGGAGTGCATGTCTACGTCCAAAATGCTGTTCCACAAAGAACTGAATCTCTCAGCCAAGGTGATAAGCAGGGAAAACAGCCTAGTGGGGCACAAAGCTAAGTGGGCAGATAAAGGAACATGAAGTGAGTAACCATCTGCTTTTGTTGTCTACAGGCAGCCTTTCACAGGAAGACACAATGCCCCGTAATCACCGCACTACATTTGGGAAGACCCATGACATACATCTTGCGAGACTAGGATGGAAGGAAAAACTGATGGGTAAACTACGTGTCCACTGAATTCAAATCACACAACTTTGTGTTCTTAAGAGAGTCTGTCCAAATTAAGGTAACAAAAGATTTAAAAGTTTTTAAAACAATGCCAACTCACTCTAAAGATAACCCTGCCGTAACCGGTTTGGCTCAGTGGATAGAGTGTCGGCCTGCGGACTGAAAGTTCCCAGGTTCGATTCCGGTCAAGGGCATGTACCTTGGTTGTGGGAACATCCCCAGTAGGAGGTGTGCAGGAGGCGGCCGATCGATGTTTCTCTCTCATTGATGTTTCTAACTCTCTATCCCTCTCCCTTCCTCTCTGTAAAAAATCAATAAAATATATATTTAAAGATAACCCTGGCTGGGCAGCAGGGGAGCTCACCCCAGGAAACACTGAGATGAAAAGACAAATCTCTGGCTGAAGGTGGGGCTGTGTGGTGCTGGTTCAGAAATAATTCAACTAGCTGATTGCCTATCACTGATTCCACGAGGAAAAAATAGCCCTGACCACATGCGCCACGCATGACTAAGAAGACAGAGCACAGCTTGACAGTTAAATGGGGGCTACAAAAAGTCTGGAACTTCAGAAAAAAAGAAGAAGAAAGGACTCATTTTGTTTCAGACAATACAATGAGAATCCTATTTAGCAAAATGCGTAAAGAAACAGAATTAATAAGAAACAAAAGTTCGGACCCAGAGCTTGTGACAAAGCAGGAGAGAGAACATCCCCCTCTTCCCTCTGGATTCTAGAGGACAAATCTGAAGGGTTCACCACATCGGTGAACTTAGCTGCAGTTTTTCAGTTCAGGAGCTCCCGTCCCGCAGACAACGTTTTGTGATTTCCTAAGTCGGTAGGATCCTGGTTGTGAAAAACAGGCTCTGTAATTAGCAAATTAGAAGTCTCTTCCTTGAAGATAACACCGCTAATGCAGACAAAGCCTCAACATAAAATAAGCATTTTCAGAAGACGCTGGACAAGGGGGAGGAGGCGGCTGTCACCCACTTCCATCCTTTCTGCAGCGGAAAGGATGAGACCTTTGTACGTGGGAGAGGTTCTTTTCATTTATTAGCATTAAATGTTGTCCCAACTTCCTCCAAAAACACCAAACTCAGAAAGACAAGGACAAAAAGCCCCATTTGATAAAGAATAAACATTTCTTTAAACAGCAGGCTCTTAACCATGCCTATGGGTCACATGAACAGACGTCTAACCACTGTGGTTCCAAGCATCACTGACAGCACTGCTCCTGCCATTTCATTCTGAATTTGCTGTATAAAAGGTCAAACGAGGGTCAGCCCCCTCCTTCTAGGCCATCCGTGGGCAAACTACGGCCTGCGGGCCGAATCCGGCCCGTTTGAAATGAATAAAACTAAAAAAAAAAAGACCGTACCCTTTTATGTAATGATGTTTACTTTGAATTTATATTAGCTCACACAAACACTCCATCCATGCTTTTGTTCCGGCCCTCCGGTCCAGTTTAAGAACCCATTGTAGCCCTCGAGTCAAAAAGTTTGCCCACCCCTGCTCTAGGCAAAGCCCCTCATCTCAATGTGCATTCTTCCTCTTTATATTTTTTCCTCCTTTGCACTCACCTCCTAAAATTATACACACGGATGTGTTTTGTATACGTCTGCTGTCTGTCCGCAGCACCCACCCGATTGCGAACTCCAAAGGACAGCGATGCTCCCCGACCTGCTGCTGTCCACGCAGAGCCCAACGAATACTCCAAACACCATACACAACCAGGAAGTCTCAGCGAGGCTTTAAACACCGTCCCGGATATATAACATGCGTGCTGAAATCTAATCATTTCAAGTGCACAATGGAACGTTCTTTAGTAAATTTATAAAGTTGTACAACCATCCCGACAATTCCGTTTCAGAACACTTCCATTCCACCAACTGGTCCAGAGAGGGATTTTTAACGCGAAACGTATCTACACTCCATCTCCCCTCTTGTTGTACAATGCAATCAAATGTCTAGAAACACGTGTTTTGAAGTACTTGCTCCTAGACCACTCTGTTAGTCATCAATCTATGATTTCCTTTTGATTCAAACATTTTTTTAGTTCATGCACAGTACTCAGCACTGTGAGAGCAGCTGAAATAAGATGAGTGGAATTTGAATCCTGTCCTTTTACCAGAAACATTAAGTAACATACACAGGAAATCAACATACAAATACTGATTTCCTAGCACTAGCTCTACCACAGGGGGGAAGGCTTTTCTCCACTTGAATGGCTGGATATAGTCCCAGTCATGTCCTTCCAGGATAGCAACCTGCCATTTCTGAAACTACCATTCACTAATATTTAAACCACCCTTTGAAATTAATGGTAGAACAGAAAATACATAAAAAGCGAATCAACCTCTCATTGTTAACCTTAGGTTTCCCAAGTTTTCAGGAAATTTAGAATAAGTGGCAGGTATAACTTCCCATGTATGAGCCAACTGGCTCAAATTCCATTATGGGTGTTTCTTTCCTAACTCTGCTGAGTTCAAAGCCAAGAGTTCAACATGACTTTAAGATGCAGAACCAGAACCTAAAATTTTCATTGAGAGTTCAAAATAAATTCTAAATATCCATCCTAAAAATCACAATAAAGACACCACTACTAATCTGCCTTTACTATTAATTATGTAAAAAAAACAAAAACAAAAACAAAACACCCCCACAGAATAAAAAACTACTAAACCCAAAGGTATTTTTTCAAATTCCAAATTTATGGATAATTTGTTACACATTAACAAATAGAATCTCAAAGCAAAGCACACATTGGCTAGCTGTCCTTTCAAATATTACTTATGTTTGCAGACAAAGCTATTAAATTGGCTTTCAAAAGTTGCAAACAGTAACACCAAATTTGTTTCTATATTTTGAATTCCATGGTAATTTTTAAAATCAAAAAAGAAAAAAAAACTCCTCAAAAATGATTTTCTTCCCAACACTAAAACACAGACAGAAATCAGGAGATGACAAAGGAGTTACTGATCAGCTTTTCTTTTCCTCTTGAGAGCTGGAGGTTCTCAACACAGCCCAGAAGTCTCCCAGCTCCTCCATGCTGGTGAAACAAACTAACTTGAATTGACATTATTACCGCAAACAACCAGAAGAAATATTTCACACCGCTCCACAAAATGGCATTTCATTACACTGCTTACGAATATTTATGACTGAAGTCAAGTGAACAATTATCCGTGCTAAAATGAAATAACAGGAGCCCATAGCTGGAGACAGATCTGCCTCAACATTATCTCAAACTTATTTTGAAAGGTAATCTTCAAAACAACCTCGGAGATTTCAGATTGATTTGCACACCCGTGTAAATAAATCTGTCCCGCAGATAGAACTGCCAGAGCAGAGGGGCGTGTTCCACCTCCCACTGCAGCTTTCCCAGGCGAAAACCTGCATCCCCTATGCCTCCTCCCCCATCACAGGCCGGAGGCATGCTGGGCCCATGGCTTGCTACCCAGGTTGGCTGTGTGCAGCCGAAAGATGCCGCATGTGTAGTCCTGAGAGGTCAGACGTCCTCACCAGCGTCCACAAATCACGTGCAAAAGGAAGAAATGAGGGCCTCGGAGACTGCAGGATCTGATAGGAAAGTCATTCTAGAAGGAGGGGTTTGGAAAGCCCAGTTCCACCCCACCTCCTCATCTTGTTCCCTGAGCACTCTCCACTAACCAACTGCCCACATGCTGCTCCTCCCTATGAAGCCTTCCCCCTCTTCTCCAATACGTTTTCTGAGAAAGATCATTTGCATCACACAATTCAGTATTGGACTCCTGTGAGCCAACTGCTATTTTTGAATCCATGTATTTAATTAATATTCCCCCAAGAAGAATAATTAATTCATTGTAACATACTGATAATCCTTTATTGATATATTGCTAATTCGTTCAATGTTCTTTTGGAGGTAGTATTCTCACAATATGTATGAAAGGGTTAACAATTTGCACATAAAACACCAGTGAGCCCATATGTGAAAATCTCAGAACCTAAGAAAGGCCAATTTAGTGAAAGCAGAGAGTTGTGCACAGTTGGCTTCACATCCTTATTTCTTATGCCAGAAAAGAAGGACATATCACCTGGCCCAATAGTGGGCGGGCACATTCACCAGGTGGAATATAGCAGAGCTCTGAAACATAACAGTTAAGATGATTCTATAAGGGAAATGGTTACAAAATGCAGATATGCCTGGTTGGGTGGCTCAGTTGGTTGAAGCATTGTCCTGTACACCAAAAGGTTGCAGGTTCAATTCTCAGTCAAGGCACATACCTAGGTCATGGGTTTGACCCCTGGTCCCCCCTTTTTCTCCCACCACATCACTCTCCCTCTCTTTTCCTCCCTCCCTTATTCTCTCTAAAATCAATAAATATATCCTTGGGTGAGGAAATAAATTAATTAATTAAGTTAAAAATCCACCATGATGATAACAACCACAAAGGTTAGATATAAATTCTTTACATTTAAAAGTTCAGATAATTTTGTTAGCGAAATGTAGACCTTGGTCATGATCAATGGCATTTAGCTTAATGTAGGAAGCTATTATTTCATGGAAAAATAAGAGGTTATTGCAAGGAATTTCTCTTTATTCAGACTTTAATAAGGCATGCCTGACATGTCTTCCCATGAAAGTCCAAGATCTTATATCTAAAGTTAACCAGTTGGCTCTGGCCGAGTAGCTCAATTGGCTAGAACGTCATACCAATACATTAAGGTTGGTTCTTCAATACTTGGTCAGGGCACATAATGAAACAACCAATAAATGCATAAATAAATGGAACAACAAAATCTCTCTCTGTGTCTCTCTCAAATCAATCAATAAGTAAAAATAAATAAAGTTAGACACCATTTTTATTATGACATAAACTACATGTTTCACATACTCACTAGAGAAAAATCTAAGTCATCTGTGTGTGTATGTATATACATATATACATATACATGTATTCACAAAACACAACCTTTTGTTTCTTATACATCTTTAAAAACATCCACTCACTTTGAGCACGAATTATACTTCAAAGAATGTTTTCCTACAGCAATAGTCAGAGATAGACATAGCTGTCTTAACCAACATGGAAAGCATTTGTTTAAATTAAATAGATGAATGATCGGTGTTGAGTGACAGTCATGTGTACTAAATCTGGGGGAATGTCACTCTTTTCTGATCAGAAGGCCATGGCTATCAGTTATTGCCATTAGCCATTTTCTGCTTCTAGCTATATTCCTTTTCTTCTCTGTCAGGGGATAAATGTAGACATCTGAAAGGCAGCTAATACAAGACCAAGGGTTTTGATGCATTACTAACATTTGAATTGAGGCTTGAGAGCATTCCTATGCCAGGCTAATATTTCTTACTACTTTTGACAAGTAGAACAGAGATTAGGGAGTTGAAAACGCTGAGATGAACTGAAGATCTTGCTGATAAGATGAGTGATAATATTCTTTTAATGGAGGTTTTTAACTCTTCATTCTGCCTACTTTGTTAGAAAGGCTTTTCAACTCCATGTGAGAGATCAAATCACAGATCAGCAGAAGCCCCTTGACACCGGCACAGGCCTTGGGTCTGGTGTCACAATGGCCAGGTCAGGCTGAGGTTAGTGCCACATATTCAAATTGCAGCAGAAAAGTCACTTTTTCAAGAAATTGGTCCTCCCCCCCCCCCCATTCTAAGGCCAGTTTACGTTGTCATAAGCTTCAGACAACCACAATGCTGTCCTTTGGGACCACTAATCTTAGTTTTATTCATTTGCCTCAAAGAATCTGAACCTATGTTGCTTGTCACTCCTATCTTCCACCAGCCCAAGAATAAGTCTCATGGCCGCTCCAACAAGGAGCGAGGTGAGGACTTTGGCCATGGAGCTCCCAAAGTCACCTAACTAAACACCCAAGTTAAGGAAAAGCAACGTGCTTGCTGCACAAGTGTTGCTGCAAGACAAATCCCAACAGCTCCAATGTGCACCAGACTATAGTGGCTGAATCTTCTGTAGAAATTCCAGAGCCCACCTGTCTGTTTTGGTCTCCACTTCTCCCACAGAGTGTAGAAAAAGTATCTGGCACATAACAGCACCCAGTCTATCTTTCTTGAGTGAGTACCGTGAGAAACGAACTAATAAATGAATGGGAACTAAGTTGCTGGCTCCATACATCTTAATCCATGTTGTCCCTAAACAGCTGGTGAGGCATTATAAATTCTGAATCCCTGTCATATAACTCCACTGGTGCCACCAGAAGGCAACCTCCCATCAGCACACATCCCAACGCAATGGTTTGGCTCCCTGGCTAAACACCCCACCAGAACAGAGCCATCTTGACATCCCCATTCCCTCCTGACCAGGATGACGCACAGACAGCCCAATCTCAGGGTCTCAGGCAATGCCCTGCCCTCCGATTGCAGGTGGCTACCTGCTTGCAGCACCTTCTGCTGTGCATGCGAGTAATTAACTCGCACAGCTTCCCTGGCCCTGACATGTTCCACGGCATCGAAACATTCCCAAGCAGGGACTAAGCAAACAAGCCGAGTCCCAAGTTGAACTCAATAATCAAATATCGCATGTAAGTGTCAAGTCAATAGGGAAGACCTTGTTGACATACAAGTCACATGTCAGGTGCAGAGGCACCGTGACTATAGTTAAATCTCACTCCTCTCAACTGCATTCATTCGGGTCCTGCGCTAATGTAGACAGAACAAGAGAAAGACCTGCTTTTTCTGTGGAAAACAGGCTTGCTTTCAGAGTCCCGAAAATAGAGCTGTGTGGATCACGTGTGCCTAGACGACAAGTTCAGTAAGGAAAGACGCCACACGTGCACACACAGCCCCGAGATAAAAGCCGTGAGCTCCAGACCCACACTCTGAATCTCAGCTGGGCCCCTTGGTAGGTGAGCCACCCTGGGCAGATGACCTGAACCCTCTGCACTTCATTTTCCTTGTTGGAACAGAAGGGATAGGGAAAGTGCCTAACTCATAGCACTAGGATGGAATAAAGTGCTTGAAGCAGAGCCTTGCCAATAATGAGCACACTGCGTATGAAACAGTAGCTGTTCGCACTCTGAGCGTTATTCTTCCCCGAAACTGAGCACATGGTAGGCCCACGGGGTGACTGACTGCTGACACACCTGAAACGTGGTTTCTGCAGATACTTTAGGAGGGGGAGCACTTACAAACAACTCGGACATTCTCTACTCATGAACGTGGGCCTCTCCTGAAAGCTTCAACTCATCCCCAGTTCCTTACTAACTACACAATCATTTCGTTTTTGTAGGATTTTTTAAAAAGCTGAGTAATTCAGAGACACTACTCTAGACTGCATTTTCTTCTACAATTCAAGGTCAGTGAGACAATATGCGATCCAATGACAATAGTGGGTAGGAATGACCCAGCAACTCATCAAAAAGGCATTAAAAAGAACACAGCCTGGAGCTTAGGCCGAGCCACACCACTAAACAGCAAGGACGACAAGGCAACTAGTGCAATAAAGAGCGGAAAGGGGCGGAGGTCATAAAGACAAGAGGAGATGCGCAGGGATGGAGGGTCACGGGCTTTACGGGCGCGTGGAGAAACACAGGCCAGGCCGCAGCCTTTCCCCTTGCCGTGAAGGGCAGTGAAGGGTAGTTCAGTGGTTTGGAATTCAACAATGTTGGGCATGCATTCTTTTTTCCTTTTTTAATCCTCACCTGAGGATATTTTTCTATTGATCTTTTAGAGAGAAGGAAAGAGAGAGGGAAAGACAGAGAGAAACATCTATGTGAGAGAAACACACTGGTTGCTTCCTGCACGCGCCCTGACTAAGGCCCAGGCCAGAGGTGGACCCCACAACCAAGTTACAAGCCCTGGAATCAAATCCGGGACCTTTTGGTCTGCAGGCCTAGGCTCTATCCACTGAGCCAAACTGGCTAGGGCAGGCATGGGGTTTGATCTTTAAGAAACATTTTTCTGTGGCAGAGGCCATGGAGTTGGGGGTTAACTCATAACCCACAGCAAATACATACAGGTGCAATGCTGCCCAGGACCGGATACCATGGCAGAGCCATCCAAAAAATTTCCCCAGTGTTCACGAAAGGATCTTTCCGTGACATTTCCCACCTCATTCACCACTTTATACCTCAGCAGAAAGAGCTGATTGATTTTATCCTCTCCAAGTCATGGTTTATGTTATACAGCCATCCTGCCAATACCTTTGGGAAAGTCTCCAAACCACGTTAGTGATTATAGAATGAAATTGTTCTCTCTGTCTCATCAACTTAGCTCTGCATTCCTGAAAAGATAGTGTGTTAACTGCTGTGGGCTACACCTCCCCAAATGGACTCCACATGACACTTGCAATTCTATTTTTACTAATAAAATCTGCTTTCCAGCTAGTTCCTGGCAGCATTAAATAAGCTATAGTTACTAAAGTACCAAAGAGAATGCTATTTGGAAGAATCAGTGAAACCACAACATTCCTTTATTCAGATGCTGTTTACTGTGTCCGCTCTACATGACCATAAACAGGGATCTGATCTGGATAGCTCTGTGTCCCCGCTTCCAGACCAGCGCCTGCTCCATATATTAAGCATTAGAAAAACTAAAAAGGATTCACATCATTTTTCTGATTCAATATGATTTATAATTTTTATATTTATTACATACACATAAATATACAGTTAAATAAATGACATTAATCAACAAATAAGTTCACCGATTTTGACTATATTCCTAAAGTCTGTGTTCATGCTTCAGAAAAGCTTGATAAACTTGATTATATGAAAAATTAATCTTGAAGAACAAGTTTCCTGAATGCATATCACACAACTCTCACCATTTCCTTTTGAGATGGGTTATAGTAAACCCACTTCACAGGTCAGGAAAGCTGTGTTCAGAGAGGTTAAAAATGCTCGTTCATGCCAGTCAGTTTCAGGAGCAAAGATGAGGTTTTGCAACCCGGGGAACCCGATTCTAAAACTGTAACCAGTTTTCTAGTCACTAGAGCTAATTCCCTTATATCTTAAAGAATAAAATAATACATTCTCCTTTTAGACCAGCGGTTCTCAATCTGTGTGTCGCAACCCCTTTGGCGGTGGAACAACCCTTTCACAGGGGTCGCCTAAGACCATCCTGCATATCAGATATTTACATTACAATTCATAACAGTAGCAACATGACAGTTATGAAGTAGCAACGAAAATAATTTTATGGTTGGGTCACAACATGAGGCACTGTATTTAAAGGGCCAGAGGGTGAGAACCACTGTTTTAGACAGTCTATTATCCAGATCTTGTCTTGAGAGTCAACACAGCTGTCAACAGTTGTCCATAATGTTAAACATACTCTGAGAGGCACATCCTCTCAAAGTGCATTTCTTACTCAGGCTTACAGAAGCTTAGGGGACTTAAAAGCTTAAGGTGTCAGATCTATCTGAGGCAGAACACAAATCAACACACATTCAACCCAACCCTGAAATCCACACCAGTTCCCAGACAGAACGTCTCAGGTAGCAGGGAGGTGACCTCACTCAGTGAGGGGAGATGGGGGTATGATGACAGGGAAGGGACGAGCTCTGCCCCAAATGGTGCTCTTCGGCCTCTGGCTACAGGAGCATCTGCAGAGGGGCCCAGAGAGGCCTCTGGCCCAGCCTCAGATGCCCTCACGTAGAAGCCTTGGGGTGGGCCCTGGAAACCTGCGTCTCTTACAAGCTCCCAGGCGATGCTGAGGCTGCGGGTCCAGAGACCACACTGTGAGAACAGCTGGTCTAAGGGGAGTCATTTCCACTCGGCTCCAGCCCAGGGTTGCAATGGAGAAACTTAGATCCACAGAAACCCTAATACTGTTCAAGCGAGGCTAGATTTTCCCATTCTATTTTATAATAGTATGTAAATCAAATAGATGAAGACCAGTATGTCCAAACTTTATTATTTAGGGGCTGAAACAAAGCATTAAGCCACATTTTACCCAAGAAAACAGAACTCAATCTGATGTGGGCGATAAAATTAAATAAAATGCACTCAGTTAAGCAAAGTGTAGAATTTTGAGAAGCCGGTATGTACCTCAGCCCATAGGTACCTTCCCACTGCTGAGAGAAGCTTGTGTGCACACCCATCTCCACACTCAACCCCTAAAGATGCCATTCGGAAACAAGGAGGCAAGCTAAATTCACAGCAAGAAATAATCAATGAACACATGTTGAGAGGTGTTTATCTTGCCCAAGGTCATGTGTATAAGTAACTCCTTTCTCCCTTCTTGGCCTCCTTCCAGGTCACACTGTGGCACCTTTTCAGGGTCTCCTGGAGAGATTAAGATGATGAAGACAATGGTGATGATACAGTTTATACCATGCTTAGCTGTTGGTTTGGCTTTGTGCTGAGAATACTTATTATCCTAATGAATCCTTACTAGATCCCAGCATAGACAATACTATTATTATGCCCACGTTACAAATGAAAAATGGATGCTAATGGATTAACTTGCTCAAGATAATACAGGCCCACCTGTTTCATTAAGCTTCGCTTTACTGCACTTCACAAATGTTGCATTTCTTACAAATTGAAGGGAAGACCCTCCACCAGCAAAAAGATTGCGACTCGACTTACCGCTGTGGGCTAGACCCGACCCCATAATACCACTGAGCCATGCGGTAGAGCTGATCAGTGAAGGAGCTGAGATTTGAACTTAGTCTCTAGTATGCAAGCTTGGACCCCCTACCATTAGCTGCCCTTAATGGTAGGAATTTCAGACCCGAGTATAAGGGGCACTAGTCAGAACACAGAGATGTGAGATCCCTCCCATGTGTCCCAATAAAGTTGTAATTTCTCACTACAACAACGTAACCAGCTAAAACCCATCCTGTCCTCCAATTCAGAAGTAGAGGGGACAAAACTGCCTACCTTGTTCATCAAAAACAAACTCAAAACCCTTTTGTCGCATCTGGACGATTAGTCCTGCACTGGGGAAGCAAAAACAATGACTCCCGTCGGCTGTCAAGCAGAGTCTACTGCATTTCTTGTTCCTGAAACAGATCTCATGGGTTTGTGTTACTGAGACGGAGTCTCTACAGTTGACTTCGTAACTTGACTTGTTCAAATGATGCAGAAAAACAACCCCAAAAGCTGAATGATCCTATTATGCACATTGCAGAAGGCTGCGTTCATGGCAGGACAGCTGGCTACACAAACAGGGACTTGGTCACCCTGATATAGATGGCCCGACGCAGGGCTCAGGTTCAGTCATTTAAGCAGTGGCTGCGTCACACCTCTGAGAGCAGTATGGCAGCCAGAAAACTGCACGTGGAAGAGACATTTATGGCGCTCCCGCTGTATACCAAGCACCAGGGTCCAAGGTGAACAAAGAAGAGAGCCCAAACCGTGGGGAGCTTGCATTCTAGCGGGAGAGAAAGGCATGAAAAAGTAAAGAAGAACAAATGTATGCAACTTGTGGAAAAGAATATGAAATAACGGAATGTAAAGTAAAATGATCAGGAGTTCTACAAAATATAGGGTCTCTTGAAGAGGTAACATTTAAGCTCAGCCCTGATGGATACAAAAGGTGAGGGGAGGCCTTCCAGGCCCATGGGACAGCATGAACAGAAGCTGTCATACAGAAGACAAGGGTAAGAATAGGATAGCACAGACAGTTGGGGAGCAGGGCAGAGCTGGGTCCAAGTAGACGTGAAAAGAACGGAATGTAGGACTCTCTAGTGTAAAGAAAAGCAAGCTCACTCTGGGCTTTAGTGGCCCAGGAAGAGAAAAAAAGATCTATTGACAGAGACAGACAAACAGACGCTGGGACCCTGGCACAGTGGCATCATTAGTTCCAGAGTGGAGGGGGGTCCCCAGGACATTCCCATCAGTGGCCCCTTCCAGCCCTGAGTCCTGGCTGGAGGTATTTCCAGCCTCCTGTCTTAGGGACACACCTGAATTCTCCAAATAAACTGCCTTTGCCTAAAGAAAGTTTACGTGGATTTCCATTCTCCAACCCAATGATCCCTGACTGATACAGGAAGGGTTCCGAGGGCATTTAGTCTAGGAAATGTGGCTATCTCCGATTTAACAAGTCATTATCGAGTGCATATTCTGTGATCAGCAGAGCAAAGCATGGATGAGTAAGACTCAGTTCCCGTCTCCAAAGACTCTGCCATCCGGTATACAGACAATCATTAAGGCAACTTTCGCCAAGTGGCCTCATAAAAGAAAACAACCAATGAAAACCCGGAACTATGAGAGCATACCAAAGAGGGCCATTAGAATCAAAGACGGCTTCAGAGGAGGGGCAGCATTAAGGACCCTGGACCCTCATCTGTCCTCAGACATAAGCAATCTCCCTAGGTTACTATTATTTTTACCTGATTCAAGAAAATTCCTTAAATATTTGTAGCCAGCCCAATGACGTGCAGAATAAAAGTGGTAATAATAAGGTCTGCAACGGTCTGCTTGGGGAAATGGAAAGTGTATCCAATAAACCAGCAAAAGACATCAACCTCATTAAGGAAAATCCTCCAAGCCCGATAAGGAGAGGAAGTACAAGAGTCACAGATTATTAACTGGCTACAGACACCTGCTTTCAGATTAAGAAAGGGGGGGGCCTACCCACCTAAGTGCCATTGTCTGAGCCCAGAGACCCTCTCTGAGGCTCGCAGGTGGGCCCATTCAATAGTGCACAACTGGCTGCTGAAAAGCCCATTAGAATGGAGTTGCAGGCAAATAGGGGCTCTTCACTAACAAACGCAAAGGAGAAATACGGAAATGGCCTGTGAGAGGAGAGTCGGATGAATCCCCTTTGACCGGGCACCCCAGGACTACGTGGAATGAACTTCTTCCACTTTCTGATCGAGGACCTACAGACCCACACCTGCAAGAAGAAGGGAGGAGGCCAGGCATCCGGCTGCAAGCCTAATGAGATGCAAAGAACTGGCAACTACCTACACCAGCGGGCCCATGTTGGGTGATGGCGTGTCTGCACGCTCTCCATAAAAACGCTGCGCCCAAGTCCGTGCGTGTGCGGGGGGCATTATGCAGCACAGTGCCTCATTCGCCGCGAGCTGCACGGCCACAGATCGGAGCAGATGGCAAGTGAGAAAGAAATATTGATCACCATGAATAATTCTGACTAAAAAGCATATAAAAACTGGATTTTAAAATATTTCAAAATAATTTATTCACTGTGGTCTCACTGTTTTACATTTCTGTTTATAAATATTTACAATGCACTACCTTCATAAGATAATTATTATTCAGTGTTCGCAGTAGAGAGAGACATCGGAGACTGGCTTGTGAGGATGCCTCCACTAAGCTGTGTGACAATATTTTAATTTAGCATTAATTCTCAGCTATTCCATGTTAAACATACACGGCTTTATTTGCTCTCTGTTTCAGGTGCTGTTTATAGGCAAACAATATACGTCACAGAGCCCGTTTTTATTTGTGGTGATTTAGTGATACAAGGGCGAGACGCCGAGTTGACATTAATGTGGAATACTAACAAGTTTCCAACCCAACTTCCTTAAGCAAGTCAACAGAATGAGAGAAGCAAATCGTAGGGCTGGTGTGACAGGACGCAGTTTCATTAAGGAGGGAGAGGCACGCTGAGGTACTACTGATGAAAACCACAGCTATGTAGACAATAACTAAAAACCCCTCCGGAATGTCACATAACTAGTCAGGTCAGAAACGCTGCTACACCCTGAAATGGCTCTGAAAATAACGGTATGCAATTACACCCTTCCATTGTGGACAAGTGACAAATCTCCACATGTGGGGATGGGAGTCTTCGTATATGGCTTCATTTTAACCTATCAACAGCAGCCCCTCTGGCTCGGCTTCACCCTCCTCACATCATTAGCTTTCAATTTCCCTACTCAGCCTCCAGATCCAGTGTCTGGTATATCCACTGGGTTGAATGTTGAAGTCAATTTTAGAATAGGGATTGGTCAATGATCAGTCTTTCTAGTTCTCTCTAAACTAACCAGATTGTGAACTAGGAGATCCTCATTAATAATTTTTTTTCAATATATAGCGACACTGCGAGGCAATAATAGTAAGTGTTCAGTAAGAAGATTCTGAAATGGTTCTGCACATGCTGGAATATTAGTGTCAGTAATTGTGTCTTCCATTACTCTCCCTATAAAATAAATGTGTGAGTGTGCAGTGAGCATGTGCGTATGTGCATGAAGGATGGGTGCTGAACGGTGATGCATGCAATACAAATAATTAAGGGGAAAAAATATAAGCTAACTCCTCCAGGCACTGTTTGGGGGATGGTAATCACATGTCTGCTGGAAATAAAGACAGACAAGACAATTCTAAGACAGAAAATTCCATCCTTTTTTTTTTTTTTGAAAATTCCATCTTTTAATAAATACATTTCATTAGTTCAGGTTAAATTAAGGGGTTGAGATTTGTTCCTTTCCCCAGAAGTAATGAACTTGGCAACCCTATCACTGAAACTAAAATTCTGTTCTTTAATTGAGCACAACATAATATGTTGTGTTACCTATTTTAGGAGAGAAGAAAAATTAAAATTCTGGGACATTCCACAGCGATATGAAACAATGCTTTAAAAAAAAATTCAGACAACATTAAATCATCTCCTGTTAAAGGAGAGCTTTCTCGAGTCCATCTGTAGACACACACAGACACATGTGTGCCTGGGAATGCTACTACTCCAGTAGAACGGAAACATTATATAAATCTTTAATTCCCCAGAGTAACACAGTATGATCATCACCTAGCACAGTCCCTGCCAAAGTAAATTCAAGACAGATATTTTTA
>NW_006383017.1:3489305-3495925 GCF_000327345.1 Myotis davidii | reverse complement strand
TAGGGAAACTTGACATTTAGTTTTAATTGAGCAGGCAGGTTTCTAGCCAGATAACTACCCATGCTGCTCAGATTCCAAATATGCACATACATATATTGAAGCCATGGTTGCATTTTTAAGCCATTTTTCCTGATGCCTAATTCACATACATTTATGTAGATGTTCATAAGTATTTCCTAAGTCTAAAATGAAACGGTACAGTATTACAGGGCATAAATATTATTTTAAAATTAAAAACAATTTGGACATTAACATCGTCATTAGCTAATGGTTTTTATCTTCCTCTGGGACAGTAAAAGCATTAAAATTCAATTTATACTAAACATTTACTTCTCATAAAAAATGATCGTTAACATTTTTTTTCCAGTTAAAAACATCCAACATCCCACTGGGCCACAAATAATAAAGAAGATGAAGGTCTGAGAAAGACTGAAGTAGAAAAAAACAATCAAGTTGAAGGAGATGACAGACAGTGCACAGGTCTAGAGCTGCCAGTAATTCTTGTCCATCATGTTTTCAGCGCAAACTATAGTTTATATCCATGGACTAAGGTGGGGGTTAATGTTGGATTAATTGCTGGGAGATGCTATTATGTATGATCATTAAATTGAAATAATCCTGTGATTATAACAGTGTAGCAAGGAGATTCGATCAGACCGTTATTATGAGTTTCCCAGGACATGTGGGTGTTGTTCAATCAATCTCAGATGCAGGCCTCCCTTTCACCTGAATTGATTTCCTTGCGAGCGTCCTCTTGCCCATCTGATTTGTTAAGCCCTCTGCTCCTCGTGTCATTGAGATGTTCTTTCCTGTACATCTCCTGATCTTTCTAATTTATGCTGCAGAATTCCCATCATTTCACCACAAGATATTTCCAGCAGACCTCTGCTATAACTTAGCTCAAGAAAGAAAAATGGATGTAGTTGGGGTTTCGTAAAGAATAAAGGGAGGTATGTTAGGAGTGTCAGCATCCAAGAAATCTTTGCCTTAAATTTTCTGCCTGCATCTCGAGCCAGTCTCCCCTCTCCAATCTCGCCTGCCCAAGCTGTGCCATTTTTCAGGGTCGGAAGAATCACCCTCCCCATGAATCTCTGTGGGCCCCTATCGCTTACTTCATTAATAGAAAAGCTCTACAAGGTTTGCTTTCCCCAGCGATCCAACCCATCACTGTTTGTCCAGGGAGCACTAAATACAAGTTGGCTTACAACCTGGCCTTGGCTAGGAACTAGACATGTCTTTAAATTCAGAATCATGTGAGAGTCACTGTATGAAGACGTTGCAATATCTGGGAGCAGCAGATTCACACATCGTCCCTCAGATTTTCTCTGGAAAACTGTTTCCTCAGACCAATGTGCTTTAGAGGTGAGTGGTTGGTTCAATCACTTGCACTATTTACATGCAAGGCCTTCGTTTCCTCCCCCCTCACTCTCACTCAGTATAGCTGAATGTGATTTTAAAATGTATGCCGGAACAGCCACTGGGGAAAACAGTATGGGGGTTCCTCAGATTCAAAACAGAGCTACCACATGACCCAGCAACTCCTCTTCTGGGTAGCTACCCTAAAACTTTGAAAACATTTATTTGTAAAGATATATGCACCCCTATGTTCAATACAGCATTATTCATGGTGGCCAAGACATAGAACAACAAGTGTCCTTAGATAGATGACTGGATAAAGAAGATGTGGTACATGTATACAATGGATTACTATTCCACCTTAAGAAAATATGAAATATTGCCATTTGCCATAGCATGGATGGATCTTGAAAATGCCATGCTAAGAGAAATAAGTCAGACAGAAAATGTCAAGAACCATGATTTCATTGATATGTGGGATATAAAACTGAAAGCAACAAATGAACAACACGACAGACAAAACTTCATAGACACAGGAGGAAAGGGGTTGGGGATTAGTAAAGGGTAAAGGGGGTCAAATACGTGGTGATAGAAGATTTGACTTTGGGTAGTAAACAGACAATGCAATAGGTAGATGATACAGTATAGAACTGGTATATTGAAAACCTATATAACTGTATTAACCAATGTCACCCCAATACATTTACGTTTTAAAAAAATGATAAGTGCAAGGGAATCTCCATAGTCCTTCTACATAGGAGAAAGCACAGCAGTGAGCCTTGGGGTAGAGGTGCTGTTAATTGGAAGAGCAGTAGGGAATATGCCCAGCGCAGCCTGCAGGATGAGTCTCCCCTTCCCCACAGAACAACCACAACCGCTTTACTTATTACACTGCCGAAATGCCATGGCCATATCCGATATTAGGTTTCCAGGGAGCCCTTGCTTGGGACCAGAAGTGTTCAGGCTCCTGCAGAGTAAGACTAGGGATTCTGCCCGGGTTTGGGGCTGTTATTGTTGTGTGTGTGTGTGTGTGTGTGTGTGTGTGTGTGTGTGTGTGTGTGTGTCTGTGTGTGTGTAGAGCAGTTTTAGGTTCATAGCAAAACAGAGAGGAAGGTAAGGAAGGTACAGAGATTTCCCATATACCCCCTGTCCCACAGGTGCACAGCCTCTCCAAACATCAACCTCCCACACAGGGCGGTGACTCTGTTACAGCTAATGAGCACACATCAACTCATCATTATCACCCAAAAGCCACAGTTTGCCTTAGGGTTCACTCTTGGTGCTGCACAGTGTATGGGTTTGGTGTAATCACAGGCAATAATAGCAGCACAGAGGGTATTTTTACTGCACTAAGAATCCTCTGTGCTCTGCCTATTCATCCCCCCCCCCCGCCCCCCCCCCCCCCCCCCCCGCCAACCTGTCAATCACTGAGCTGTCTATACTGTCTCTAAGAGTTCTAGAATATCATGTGGTATATTGTCTTTTAGGTTATGCCCTGGTTTTTAAATACCAAAAGACAAATTCGATAACAAAAGGCTTACCCTCAGTTCCTTCTCTAACCATTCCTTTTGCCTGACCACCTATACCAGTACCTCTTTGCTCTGCATTTTTGCGTCTCCCCAGTAATCCGTAACCATCATAACAAAGGTGGTGCAGGGTGTTGGGAGGACAAGCAAGGCTCTGGCTTCAGCGGGAGAGAAGCCTCCTAAAGGAAGTAGTTTAAGTTCAGGTCTAATGCATGAGTTAGGATAACCAGTGAGGGTGAAGGGTTAAGGCTGGGGGAGCAGAAGGTTTTCAAGTAGATGTGGCTGCAGAATTAGAGCTTGCTGGGAAAGTGTGGACGTGGTGTGGGGCCAGGGAGGAAAGCAGGGAGATCAAGAAGACAAGCCATTCTGGACCCTGGATTGCATCCTCAGGCTGACGGAAAGCCACCAAAGAGGAGGTTGTCAACAAAGGAGTAACACAGTGATATTTCTATTTTAAAAGATGCTCCAGATTTCTGTGCAAAAGAGTGAGATCACAAAAAAGTAAACCTAGAGGGATGTCCTGAGGCTCCCACAGTCACCTAGGGAAGAACTTATAGAGCCGTGGCAGTGCGTAGGGGCAAAACCGGATTCGACAGACATTCAGAGGCAACACTGACATGGCCAGCTAACGGTTCATGTACACGGAGGGACAAAGGAACTCGTAGGTTTGGAGCTAATACAAACAGACTATGGTTCCGCCATCAATGGGACAGGAAGCACAGGGAGAGCAACAGGTTGGAGGTAAAATAGCGGAGCTCAGCTTTAAGGTCCCCTGAGGAACCCCAATGGTCCCATGTCAAGAAGCAAGTAGGCTACCCAGGCTTAGGATCAAAAGGGAGAGCTCAGCCAGAAATATCAACCTGAGAGTGCTCTTAGAATAGATGGCAACAGGCCACCCTGAGGCTGCTGGGTAAGACAGGGTACAGGGTGAGCTGAGAAGGGGCCTCCGCAGGGATCCTTAGAGGAATGCCAACAGTTCAATGAACTTAATGAATGACAATGACTCAGCCCTTTTATCATGCAGAGCCTTGATGTGGTTGAAATAATGGCTTGTCACTCACTGATCACAAAACTTCAAAGAATCCCCCTTGAGCACTCAAAGCAAAAATTTTAAATCCTGGCTGACAGGTGAAGGGCCAAAGGGGACACCCTGAGGTCAGTGCTGGCTTTCTGGGCCCCGGGCTTGAAGTGCTCTCTCGGGCTGCTAAGAATGAGCTGAAAAACAGTGGATTCTGATTCTATTACTTTTGATTTGGGTTTAAGTAATCGCAGTGAGACAAAGTGAACTTCTTAGGAACAAATAAACAACTCCCTGGGTAACATAGTACACACTTTCTGCACTTGGGGGGAAACCAGAAGTCAGTAAGCTGTTGCCAAGAAGAAATCCTTGCACAGTCCCAGCAAACATTTCCTGTGGATGCCTCTGAGCCAGGCACTGGAACGGGTGCTGGTGACAGACAGGAAATCCGCAGAGCCCCCCACGCTCCCAGAGCCAAAGACGGCAGGGTGGGGTGCACCCCGCTGCTGCCTGGTCCAGATGCCATCACTTGAATTCCTACCACCAGACACGGAGGAAGAACGCTTCCCAAAAGGCTGCTTGAAGAACACACGCAGCCTTGATGGGATACCGAGCACTAAGTGAAAGGATCTGTTTCTAAAATAAGTTAAAGAAACAGGAATTCCAAGCAAATTCTGAAAAGGGTTATTATGAAACAACACTAAAAACTATAGTTTGAGGAGCCCCATAAGAAACCAATAGAAAAGGGCATCAGACTTCTAGATAGTTCCAGAAGAGGCCTCCTAAAAAGCACTGGGCAGGCTAGATTAGCAATGGCTGTCACCTCCAATCCTGGGAGCTAGGACAGGGAGCTCAGCTGGGAGGGAGAAGACTCCTAATGAACAGAAAAGCTCAGGAGCTGAAAGAGACCCAGGCATGGGTCCCTCCCGAGTGGGCGTGGTATCGTCACCTCCGACAGTGACTACTGTCCCTGGAGCGAAGGGGGAATCCATAGCCTCCTGCACTCCTCAGGAACACGACTTTTTATCTAAGTCCCAAGTTTCCTCAATGCAAGTCCTGCAAGACTGCGACCTGGAAGGAAAAGGTGGCATGGCTGGGAGCCTGGGGGCCCGGCACACGGAGAGCCGTATCCCCACCCCTGGACCAGGGCCTGCTGCAAAGCTTGCCATGGTTCATCCCACACTCTATTCTTCAATATGAGGATGTTTCTAGATATAGCATACTAGTAGCAACTGAGCCCTTTCCATGTCTGACTCCTTCTATCAATAATTTAAACCTTTGAATCTAAAATTAAACAATTTCACCTTTTCTGTGGCAGGCATAAATACAGTGAAATTAACATGAGGGTTGCATCAACCAGTTCAGGTATGAACCAAGATTTCCCAGGTGAATGAAGACTTTTTCACCCAATTACAGCAGCACCCCCTTATCAGCTGGGGACACGTTCCAAAGTGGGTCCCTAAAACTACAGCTACTACTGAAGCCGATATTTACTGTCTATGGCTTCTCCTATACGTACATACCTATGGTAAAGTTTAATTATAAATTAGGCAATCTCATGGAGAGAAGATCTGTTCTTGCCATAGATTTAACAAGCTCTACTTACAATATTTCTTCTTTCCTTACTTATTAAGTTGAGAACTTTTCTTTCACTTGAGAGGAAGCACTGTAGGGCTTCTCTCTGGCACGTCTGAACTGCCTGCATCGCTGCTCGTGCACGTTAAGGCCATTATTAAGTAAAATAAGGCTCACTTGAACACAAGCGCTGTGATGCGTGACAGCAGATCTGATAACCGAGACAGCTACCAAGTGCCGCGGGCGATTATAATAGCATGGAGATGCCGGACAAAGGCATGATGCCCGTCCCAGGCAGGACAGAGCAGGATAGCACGAGATTTCATCGCCCCCCCTTATCAGCTGGGGACACGTTCCAAAGTGGGTGCCTAAAACTACAGCTACTACTGAAGCCGATATTTACTGTCTATGGCTTCTCCTATACGTACATACCTATGGTAAAGTTTAATTATAAATTAGGCAATCTCATGGAGAGAAGATCTGTTCTTGCCATAGATTTAACAAGCTCTACTTACAATATTTCTTCTTTCCTTACTTATTAAGTCGAGAACTTTTCTTTCACTTGAGAGGAAGCACTTTAGGGCTTCTCTCTGGCATGTCTGAACTGCCAGCATCGCTACTCGTGCACGTTAAGGCCGTTATTAAGTAAAATAAGGCTCAGTTGAACACAAGCGCTGTGATGTGTGACAGCGGATCTGATAACCGAGACAGCTACCAAGTGCCGCGGGCGATTATAATAGCATGGAGATGCCGGACAAAGGCATGATGCCCGTCCCAGGCAGGACAGAGCAGGATAGCACGAGATTTCATCATGCTACTAAGAACGGTGCACCATTTAAAACTTATGAATTGTTTATTTCTAGAATTTGCCATTAAATATTTTTAGAATGTGCTTACCCTGGGTAACAGAAATCATGAATAAGGGGGACTACTGCACTATTTACCTATATATATAAAAGCCTAAGCGACCGTTACGACTGAACGACTGGAACAATCAGTCGACCAGTCGCTATGACATGTACTGATCACCAGCGGGTAGATGCTCAATGTAGGAGCTGCCCTCTGGTGGTCAATGCACTCCCACAGCCAACCTCCAACGGCCAGCCAACCTCCCGCGGTTCCTCCCCCTGGCCGGCCCCTCCTCC
>NW_006383017.1:3467392-3488628 GCF_000327345.1 Myotis davidii | reverse complement strand
CCTTTGGCGAGACCATTTGAGATTCCCATTACCATCTCATGGCATCATTTTCCTTATTATTTTTTTGTAGTTGAGTGTGCCTTTGAGTCTCTGGAGCGTTAGCAAGTTGAGCTCTGTTACTGAAAGTGAAAAAGCAATGCCTTTTTCTTTCCTTGACAGCTATATTCCCACTGTGACAAAGATAATCATAGATATTAACAGAGGTAACAAGCTATTAGATCATCAACTCGGTGCTTCTCCCAGGGCGGGCAAAGTATCGAAAATAACACAGTATCATGACTGCATTCTCAAAGGTAAATACATTACATCTCGCTCCCAATTAACAAAAAGGCTCCTCACGTGTCAGCTACAGCCCTCTGTGCTGTATAAACTGTTCCAGGCACCTAGGACCAGCCTCCTCTTCAGAGGTAGTCAAACCTCGCGCCATCGTTTCTCTCTGTTTCTCGAATACACACAGTCTACTCTCCCTGGATTATTTGTGCTATTCCAGAACCAGTCAATCCCTCTGCCCTTTATTGTATCTACAGCAACCATCAGTCTGTACCTAAAGAACATACCCCATTCTTGACTCCTCCAACAATAACATGAAGACATAACAAGCTCAATAAAGAAAGAGATTTGGAGATGTTCTGTGCACTGTTGAACTCAGCACCTCAAATGATGCCTAGATAGAGTAGGTGCTCAATAATTCTAGGTTGAAAGGATGAGTGAACAAATGAATGACTGAATGAGCGAACCACAGTTTCCTTCCTAGGTACAGCTCTTGCCTAGCCAGCATTGCCCACACGCACATTTCCTTTTGGGGAACCACCACTTCAATCCATAACCAGTCTTTCTGACAAGGGCAAGCCAGGTGTCAGGACCTCTGAATACAGAGGCAGACAACAATCTGGACCTAACAATTAGACACATGTTAGGATGCAGAGAGACTAGTCCAAGGATCAGAACTACACAGGAGATGTCAGGGAAAGGACCTCCTGGTCCGTTAGTATTGCAAGCCCTAAGGATCATTTCAGTCAACCTACGGAACTGACACAACCCCACTCTGTTAGAAAGGAGGCCACCGCAGGCAGATGCACACAAGCCCCAGTCAAGCTGAGACCCAGAACCAGCCCCAGACTTTTAAGTCATTTCAGCCCATGAATTCCAATTTTTGCTTCCGTCGTTTGTTCTGGATTTTCTGTGGCATGCTCCTGAACAAGTCCTAGAGGATACATGTGACTCCTTACCTTCAGCTGGACAACCTCCGATCCGAAGCCTTCCTAAATGTCACCAGCAAGCCCTCGCAGCATTCTGTCTCCATCTGTCCTTCCCACATTGCCCAGGGACTGCTCAGAACCACTGCTGCTGAAACTAATCCACCCCAGTGTCAGGCATCTCATACGTGTAATCCCTCGGGCATAAATCAACCCATGTCCATTCCGTCGTGAGGGAGTTTTGAAAGTTGATGTGAATTTTTGCACAGTCCTTTGAAGAGATGCTCATTACACAGGCCAACCACAGAACTGCCCTTCAGTCCACAAAAGCTAATCTCCATCTGCAGGCCCACAGATAAGCACGGGATCAAAAGCCCAAAGGCTGACATACTTAAGCTGGACTAATTATCACAGTTCATAAAAGCACCGTCATTCCGGTCAGCTCACTTTGGTGATTTTTAAAAGGAACCGGGGCCTTTTCTATAAACGAATCTCTGCTGGAAACCTCTGAACCTCTTCCCAGCGGAACCAGCGCTCACACCCCCCCAAGAACAGATGTTGGCAGAACACCCGCTCTTTTATGAGGAGCTGTCATTTCTCATCAGACCGTGTCTAAATCTGTTCAAATGTTTTCACTAATTTGCAATAATTTGGGGAAAATGTTCTAGAAGAGATAAGATACCGAAAGGAAATCTAATGGAAGAACCTGCTCGTGTCCTACTTATTTGGGATGCTTGAAAAGGTCTTTTAGAGTTGAAGGTAAACAGATGTCTTCAAATTTCTGCAACAGAAGAGCGTGGTGCCACAATAACACATGGATGCAATAGGCGGCACTAATTACTGAGCACAGGTATTTTGGGCCTCCTGTTTACAAAATCAAGACAGAGCTAAATCCATGGTGATGGAATATACCTGCACTTGGCTTACCTGCAAATCGGCATCCCCTTGGGAATGGGATCTCAATGCAATTCGTGTGGTGCGGAGAGTGCTTCTGAAGGCAGCCGCAGACCCGCTATGAAAGGCCCCAGAGAACAGTGTGGGGTTGTGGGCCTTCATTCTTCTTAATTATAAGCTAAGTCTCTGTGAAATCAAACTAAACCTTCCTCTGCTCCCTAAATTAATTCCTTTTCTGTTCCTCATTCCAAACCTCTCAAACACAGTAGGAATTAACATTTTTATCGCATTAAGACATGTCTTCTGCTTCGTAGCTTCTGCCAGTTGTGGAGTCACTCTCGGAGCCCAGCCCTGATTATGCATCTGGTAGACAGAGAAGCTGAAACTCATCCTGTGTGCTCTTATTTACCGAGTGAGGGTGGAGCTGCTATTGGAATTACACGAGGAGGACACAAAATACTAATCCCCAGACGAGTCTTAAGGGCCTCCCAGCAAAAGACGTTTTTGATTTTGTGCTGCCTGAATATTTAGTAACTAAATCACAAGTCCACTACTCTAAGTGACAATTTATAGTTCATAAAAGGGAAGAAACAATCCTAAAAATACAATGAATGACTGAGTCACTCAAAAAAACTTGGCTAGCGATGATTAATAACCTAATGGATGATTAATAACTTGATCACCTGGGATAGAAACAGTAACCACGTCAACTGCTGGGCCCACCCTCATGGTCCCTGTCAGTTTTAATTCTACATTCAGAATTCTCAGGACAGTGCCAGGATACACAGTGCGTGCTCAATAAAAGGTGGCCCTTTTTAACAATACAAAATTAGCAAAATCACTTGAACAGAGGAAACAAGTGTACGGTTATGGCGTCTGACCAAGGTAGCCCAGAGAAGCCTGCACATGAAACCCTCGTGGCTCAGATGAGTCCCGAGGCCTCCCAGGAGGGCCTGAGCGTAACATTTCCCTTCAGGACTTCAATGTCAGCTGGATCACACGTCTCAATGGGTGTCTGTAAGAGTAGACAAAGCTGCCTACTAGACCAGTGGTCGGCAAACCATGGCTCGCGAGCCACATGCAGCCTTTTGGCCCCTTGAGTGTGGCTCTTTCACAAAATACGAGACACATTCAGCTCTTTGGCCCCTTGAGTGTGCGTCTTCCTAAGCCTTAGGCGTACCCTAATTAAGTTAATAACAATGTACCTACCTATATAGTTTAAGTTTAAAAAAATTGGCTCTCAAAAGAAATTTCAATCGTTGTACTATTGATATTTGGCTCTGTTGACTAATGAGTTTGCCAACCACTGTACTAGACTAAGATCTCCTAGTGTTTGGTGTATACTTTGTTGACCACGACTGTGTACCTTAAAACACGTGCTGTTATTCTGTGTAAGAGCGTGGCTGTCCAAGGCACTTCTCAGAACGACCAGGTCCTCACAGTACACACTATGATGTAATATCCTCCCCGTCTTCCTCAGCAAACCACTGCCGTCTACAGGACACATCTCAGCGAACTTTACAAAACACCACCTTTAACCCCAGGGAACTTCAGAGACGGGTGGGGCGCCAGCGGGCAAAGGCGCCCCTGAATCCGCCGCGAACACCGCAGCTGACACCGGCAGGTGCAGGTTAGACGGCGCAAGGAAAACCATTTTTTTAATCAGAGCCAATCTATCGCAGGGAATAGCACATTTCAGAGGAAAAGACTGTTGATTAAAATTGGGGAAAAAAGTTTTTTTCAAGATTATACGTTGGGAAGACAAAGTCTGACAACTACCCCGGCCATTCCCTGATGAATCCAAAAGGCTGGAATCACAGCCACCGGATTAGAGTGAGGCTGAGGCGGTCTGGCCCTTGGAAAAGGGAGAGTCAGTCTGTCCGAAAGTCAACCGTGTAAAAAAAAAAGTGATGAAGACAAGGCTTGAACCCAGTCCAGACTCCTTTTTTTAAAAAAATATATTTTATTGATTTTTTACAGAGAGGAAGGAAGAGGGATAGAGAGTCAGAAACATCGATGAGAGAGAAACATCGATCAGCTGCCTCCCGCACATCTCCCACTGGGGATGTGCCCGCAACCAAGGTACATGCCCTTGACCGGAATCGAACCTGGGACCCCTCAGTCCGTAGGCCGACGCTCTATCCACTGAGCCAAACCGGCTTCGGCCAGACTCCTTTCCATTCCATTGAAAAGGTCTCAGCATTTTCTTTGGCTCCGTGTCTCCATCTCCCAGTGTGGACCCCCCTCGGAAACTCCTCCTCTTCATGAGAGGGGAAGCTGGAGTTCTCTTTTCTCCCCAAAAGAGATCACCATTATTTCATAAACAACACGTCAGCAACATTTGGACCCTTGGATCAAAACAGGAGCATAAACACACCTCTCCAACTTCTCCCGAACTATTAACAAAAATGGAAGCCCGTGATTTCGGAAACAGAGTTTAATTTACTGTCTCCACAATGCGGCACCTTACGTCTGTTCATGCCCACACCTCAAATAATCTTCGGCAAATTCTCTGCGTTTAATGGGAATTGGCTCTGACAGTACATGCAGCCACACATCTCCATTCACATGGTGACCTCCTCAAGCACTGGCTGTTTCTCAGGGTCAGTCACGTATGACTTTGCGTGAGCTCTGCAGGTGTTCCCTCCGTTTGGAGATGCAAGCATCCTCGTCCTAAACTCACTGCAGGTAAGGGGCATGTCTGAGGTCTGCTCGGAGGCACATTATGGCAAGCTATTCCACTGAGATGTGCAAGCCTGGAGTGAGTAAACAGATCTGCTCTGCCTCAGGAAACATCTTATTTTTAAAAGTTTCCTCAATTTGTACCAAAAAAATGCTCCCAAACACACTGCAAACGTCTGGCCTCATCGGCACAGGATCCAAACAACTGTCAAAACCAAGAGTGTGGACCCTGCGCTGTACCAGCAACTGTGGTTTGGCCACAGGCTTTGGTAACGTCTACCCAGAAGGACTGGAACGGCACCCCCACAGTCAACGTAAGCAGGCCATCTCAAGGAATCATTATTGATGTCTGACTTAGTTTCCATTCATAGGAAAAGAGCTGCTTTTGCATTAATGACTGAAAATTAAAAACTCCTTAGACAATTTTTGACACACAAACCCAAAATCTGGACACAGATCACCCTGAACCCTGAATGATGAAAATGTTCACCAGTGCTGGCACCTATTCTCCTTCCAGAAGATCAAACTGTGAGTTTCTTCTAGAAAAATAGACCAATATCATAATCATTGTTATTTTTTATTTTATACTCAATTTTGTACAAAGTACAGAGCAACAGTAACTATTGGAAATGACCACACCCTAAGTGAAAAACTGGTAACAGCTTTCATTAGCGGGCTCTTCTAGAAGGTTATTTAAAAATATATAACTAATATACGTGGGACCTTCACACATTTCAAACACAATATTCACCATAGAGTGCTGAGAGCTAAATCATTTCCCTTCTCTCCTGGCATTTACATATTCCTCAAGAACACCTAAAATAGAACTTGATTCATAATAAATTTCAATTTGCATAAAACTCCAGGGAAATATATGAGGCATACCAAAAGTCTTTTTCCAGATCAGAAAGTCTCTAATTTGCAGCGTAAGATGGTGCAAATACTTTCTTTAAACCCATTTTCAAATTTTATGGACACACAAAAAAGTTTCTACACCCATACAATGTGCTTATCCAAGCCAATCTGGAAAGAAAATTTAAATGTCAAAAAATAAAAAGATTGGAAAAGGGAGGAGGGCAAAAAAAAAAAAAGTCTAGGAAAAAAAAATATATTGAAGCTTTGTTAAAATGAGCCCTTCAGGTTTGCTTAACTACAGAGAAAAGAAATTTAGATTAAAAGCAAGAGCATTTTTAAAGCCGTTCCTAAGATAAGATAGATAACTTCAAACACACGCAGTCTTAGAACAGTGGGAAACCTTAATTCCAGACAGAAGGAAAGGTGGCATTATAGTTTAAAATTCCAATAAACGCACCCAGAGCAAAATTCTATTCTCAGATAATTCACAGGAGGGGGAAAAAGGAACCAAGATCAAATGCTGGATTGTTTTTCCTTTTCATTTACAGCTTAAAAGCTTCTTGGCAGCACCAGTAATCTGTCAGAAAGGGTGAAAAATTATGCCTGATAGATAATTTTAAGGCTTTACTCAAAAGATGTTAATAAATATACCGGAGGCTGGTGGTGGGAGCGGCAGCAGCAGCTCGATGAGCACTGTTGTCCTTTGCCGTCACCTGTTATAAATCTAAAAATGTGATCACTCTGACTGCATGTTTCTTGCCTCTAAAATAAGCAAGAAGCTGTGAAAATGTTTCCAGTTTCCAGGCCTCAAAGAAGAGAACAGAGAACTCAGAAAGGGAGGCTGTTTCAGCTGCCTGCATCAAAGGCAAGTTGGTTTTGCCTCTGTAAGTGTTTGCTCAGAATAATGGGCATATGATGAGCTTTATCTCCTTTGTGAGGATAAGGGTTTTTCCAATGGCTTCCAAGACCCTGGATCTGATCACCAATATCTGAGGGATGGTCTGGCCCAGGATGCAAGTGTAGTTTACAGGGACTGGGGCTCTGCATGGCCATGACGGGAGAATGAGCAAGCCTTGCGGAAGGCCAGTCTGCAACAGTGAGAGAGGAGGGTAAAAATGAATGGCCGGTAATTTTCCGTGAGAAGGAACTGGCCAGGGAGCCACATCTGTGGGGCAAATTCAATCCCTCTACTTTCTGACTGACTCCCCAGGTTAGGTCTCCTCCAAGACCCAGGAATTTCAAGCGAAGACATTTGCAACTGAAATGTCCTGACTGCTTTCTATTGATGCTATTTCTAAGTTAAGTGACTGGGCAGTGCTGCATTCTTTACCGAAAAAAAAAATTAAGTAATTTATTGATTTTTAGAAGAAAGAGGGAGAGATCCATGTGAGAGAAGCATCTATCTGCTGCCTCCTGCACATCCCCTACCAGGGATCAAGCCCACAACATAGTCAGGTGTCCTGAGCAGAAACTGAACGGCCAACCTTGCGTGCACAGCGTGGCAGCCAACCACCAGAGCCACACTGGCCAGGCTGATGCATGGTCTTCAGAGAAGAAGCCTCTTATTTTAGCTCCGAACACACAGAGGGATGTCTAAAAAGAAAGCCTCAACCCGCCTGGCCACTGGATTTGCAAGATACCTGAGAGGCGTAAGCAAGAAATTCTGAGTGTACCTTACTTTTCTGAACTTCTTCAAGGATCAAGTTTGGCTTCTAAGACAAAGATCCTACTCCTTGGCATGAGTTTATCAAGGGGATGTGTTTGCAGTTGCCTTTTATAAAGAAAAGCCACAGAAGGTATTCCTTCCCTATTATCACTTCTGATAATCCTCATCACGTGTCAGCTATAAATGAGACACAATGCCCACGTCCAGAGCTTCAGGGACTGAGATGTAACCCAGAGCCCTCACCGTGTTGGCAGGAGTGTGATTATCCCCACTTTGCTGAAGACACACTAAGAAAAAGAAAAAAGCATGATTTGAGCGACGTAGCTGCAATGGAAATAAGGCCTTTTCCACACAGAGCTCTCTCCGCTGGGACCGCATTTGTACCTCAGCAGATTGGGTGGGCATGGCTCTGTTTTGACCACTGAGTTTGTATATACATGCCCTGTGTGCACGAGGGGAGGGGTGGCAGGGGGGTTTGGGGGGCTGCATTTATTTTCTGGCTTTATTTATCATTTATTTAATGCAAACTGAACTGTGATGCAAGCCACTGGTTGCCCTGGTAAAAGCCAAGCTTCAGGGACACAGTGAAAACTGTAGGGCGTAAGGATCGCTCAAGAGTAAGAAATCTGGAATCAGACCTGGAGTGAGTCTCATTTCCCAACAGGAAAATGGCACAAGTTACTTGAGTAACTCAACCTCAATATTCCTGAGGAGGAGGAGGAAAATACCACAAAGAGTTATTAAATATTCTAAATAAAGTGCTTGGGGAACAATGCTCAGGTCAGAACAAGGGTTAGGCAAGAGTGGCTAATATTAATATAATTTTTAAATATACACACTTAATATAATCAGTGTCTTCATAAAATTTAAACAACTTATAAATATGTAGAAAACACATTTAAAAAGGGGGGCGTGAGGGCATCTGAGAATGAGGGCAGGCAAAAAGAGTTAACAGCAGCAAACCCAGTGGTCAAAATGAACCCCTACATTGGTGCTACCACACTGAGAGTGGTGTGAATGCACCACTGACCCGGCTAGGCAAGGTGCCTGGACTCTGCGCTGCATGGGCTTCTCCCAGCTTCTAGAGAAGGGTCAGGAAAGTTCATTCTTCATTTCATGTGTGTTTCTGGTCAGGCAGCATGTCCGTGGGTATGTATGCATGTGTACACATTTGCCAATCTGTGCCACACAGAAAAGAAGCTGCCAGGGTGCCCATCAAAAGCTCATGAAGCAGACTGCTTTCTGTCCATCTGTTACGTGCAAAACTGAGAAGCTGTGCTCCATGCTGTAGATCAATCACACCATTAAATGAGAAATGAGCAAAGCTGGAAGGTGCTTGGAGGTGAGAGGCAAGTATGGGGAAGAGCCTCAGTTTATGAAAACATGCCATAGTTAAAAGAAATTTGGGTCCCGAGCCTTCTGAGCCTGGTGGCGGGGGAGGTAGGAAGAGCTGCAGCTGGCAATTGCCTTCAAAGCAATACAGGCACAATTCTTAGAATGGGTAATGGGGTTGTTCTGTGCAGCCCTGGAGCACAAAGAAGAGCAACAAGGGGGAGGTGAAAGAGAATTACGTGGAATTCAGAAAGTTCCAAAGATGAGATGGGCTCCATTTTATTCACTCCTTCAAGCAATGCACTGGTGATGTGCCAGCTACTGAGCTGAACATTCAAAAGGACACACAGGCTCCTCATAGTGAGATAATAAACTATGTTTACTCAGCTGGAAAAAAAAAAAGTGAGTAATAGGACCCCAATGGCCACCCAATTGACTTTTCCCAGCTTCCCTTGCAGCTATGTATGCAAATATGAATAAATTCTGACCAATAGGACAAGAGTGGGAGCAGTGTGTACAGCTCAAAGTAATTATACTTAAAGAGAATGGAACATACCCTCCACTTCCCCTTTACACACACCTCACAGCTGCCTAGAGAGCAACTATAATAGCTGGTGCTAGGGCTCTCACCTCAGATCATCAGACATGCTGTGGGTGGCGAGTAACCGGACAGGAGCCTGGAACTCTGTATTGCTACTCTATCCTGAATTACTTGGGTGTAGACTATTACATGAGAATTAAGTTCACCAAATTGTTTAAGCCACTATTACTCGGGCTATTATTGTAGCAGATGAACAGGATTCCAAATTCACGTGCCTACAAAAAAACATTGATTTTGTGAGTGGCAGATCAGTATTAGAAAGTCCAAGTCTCAAAGCAAATGCAAGAATATTCCACTTTGTCGATCCCTTAAGCAGGCACCTCCAGGAGCAATCTAACATTCATCAGAGTAAGCAATGTCAGTGACTCTGTTCTAATTCATATGCTATATGTCATGAGAGTTGCATATAAGACTGACACCATTCCTTTTACTCTAACGAGGATATATAACTGGAATACAACGAGAATCAAAACACCCAAGGAAACAACTAATGTGTTCACAAAGCGAGGCAACTATAATATAACTGCATACCGGAGTCCATAAAATATTCAGGAACGAAAACACAGGTGCAGGAGTGAAAGCCAGGCCCCCCCCAGCCTAATCCACATAAGGCTCACTTGGAGAGAGGAAATTTGCTTGCCCTGGGTGTGATGGCTCAGATATCTAATGGGGTGAATTTAAAAATGGAGGCTATTTTCAAACTGGCTGGTCAACTGATTACATGCTTGACTATAAATGCCAATAAAGAAAAGACTGGTTTCAATGAGGAGACAAGGGGAAAACCTATGAGATTATCTCATTGCTACAGGCGAGATCTAATAGTAGAATCTGAAAAGCACTCCAGAAAATGTAGAGAAACAATGGGATTAAAAGACAGCAGCAGAGGACACGAGATGGCAGGGGAGTAAGGGGATGTTACCCTCAACTCCTTCCAGGACCAAACTAAACTTACAACTAAAATATAAATCAACCAACTGAACAGCAGCTGAACAGAAGTCTCATAACCAAGGATTTACACAAGAAGCCACAATGAGGCTGGTAAGAAGGGCAAAGAGGCAAAAAGGGCTCGGTCCGGACCCACGGGCTGCAGCTGAGGTTTCGGAAGGATATCTCAGCTGCAAAGTTTCCCACCTGAGAAGCGTGGGGTCTTAGCCCCACACCTAGCGACCCAGCTCAGAGCACCACAGTCAGGAAAAGGTGCCCATACAACATCTGGTTGTGCAAATCAGCAGGGATGCTGTCTTCCAGAATAGAGACAGGCACCCTCTTGAATATCATTCAGAGCAACTCACCCTAGATTCGGTGGAGAAAGGGTGGCATGGACTAGAGTCCTGTGAGGAGAGATTGGAATTCGTAGCTCTCGGAAGAGAGCTGAAGGGACAGCCACCAGGATCCCTGTGCTGAGTCCCTCCCCCACACTGCAGATGCCACCTTTCAGGGTGGATCACTACCCTCCGTACAGCACCAGCACGGGGGAATGCAATAGCCTCACCCTACCTTAAGATGAGGAACAAAACAGGGATGGCCACTTCCACCACTCTTACTCAACATAGTACTAGAAGTCCTGGCCTCAGCAATCAAAAAAGAAGAAATAAAAGGCAACCAAATTGAAAAGGAACAAGTAAGACTGTCATTATTTTGAGATGACATGACACTGTATATAGAGAATCCTAAAGATTCCACCAAAAAACTACTGGAACTGATAAACAAATTCAGTAAATAGCACAAAACAAAATAAATATCCAGAAGCCAATTGCATTTTTATAAACCAATAATGAACTATCAGAAAGGGAAACTAAGAAAACCACCCCTTTTTACAACTTCATCAAACAAACAGCCCTGGTTGGTTTGGCTCAGTGGACAGAGCACCGGCCCAAAACTCTGATTCGAAAGAATAGGTGCATCCCTATGTTCATGGCAGTGCTATTTACAATAGCCATGCTATGGAAGCAGCCCAAGTGCCCATCAATAGAAGAGTGGATAAAAAAGCTGTGGTACATGCATACAATGGAATATTACTCAGCCATAAAAAAGAACGAAATCTTTCCATTTGTGACAGTATGGATGGCTCTACATGGTATTATGCTCAGTGAAATAAGTCAGTCAGAGACCTACAAATACCATATGATTTCACTTATATGTAGAATTTAAAGGACAATATAAACAAACAAAACAAAAACAGACTCATAGATACAGAGAACAGACTGATGGTTGCCGGAGGGGGAGGGGGAGGGGAGGGGAGTTCGGTGAAAAAGCGGAAGGGATTGAGAAATACAGATTGGTGTTACACACAGTCATGAGGATGTATAGTACAGCGTAGGGAATAGAGTCAATAATACTGAAATAACTATGTATGGTGTGAGTTAGGTACTGGAGACTTCGGCGGGAACATGTTATAGGGTATGTGACTGACCACTATGCTGTACACCTGAAACTGATACAAAATAATATTAAATGCAAAGTGTAATTGTTAAAAAAAAATTTTGATTAAAAACAAGAGCAGCAGAAGATGGAAGACAGTCACCACTGTGAATGTGAAAAGACCTTAGATGATCATTTCCAAAGTTTATCGCTGCCAAATAAGTAAGGGAGGAACATGGTAGGAATCAATTAATCAACCACTGGAAACTATTAGCAAACATTTTAGTTATCACTTACCCTTGACCAGACACTAGAAGCAAAGTGTACTTTGAGAATCTCAGTTTATCCCTCAAAAAACCTGAGCTGTGAAGTGTTATCATGACCATTTTACAGGAGAGACAACTACAGCTGACAACATATGAAAAACATACTGAAAGTGTGTCTACGGAATACTGTGTGCAATGACTAACAGGTGAAGAACAGACCTTAGAGCAGTGGTTCTCAACCTTCCTAATGCCGCAACCCTTTAATACAGTTCCTCATGTTGTGGTGACCCCCAGCCATAAAATTATTTTCGTTGCTACTTCACAACTGTAATGTTGCTACTGTTATGAATCCTAATGTAAATATCTGATATTCAGGATGTATTTTCATTGTTCCAAATTGAACATAATTGACGCATAGTGATTAATTACAAAAACAATATGTAATTATATATGTTTTCCGATGGTCTTAGGCGACCCCTGTGAAAGGGTCGTTTTGGGGGGTTGAACGACCCACAGGTTGAGAACCGCTGCCTTAGAGACGAGCGTTGTAGCTGCAGAGGCACAAGTTCATACCCCCGCAACATTCTGATCACCACCAAGTTTTTAAGATGCATTGTTGTTACTTTCTTCACCTGAAGTGGACGAGAGCATGAGCTTTTGATCAACCCCTTGTCTTCACCACACACTTGCCCGCAGCTTCTCTCTGGGTGACACAGGGTGGCCAAGGTACGTAGGGGGCAAGTAGCCACATGCCACCATCCCCTCCTATCTCCTACCTCCCTTTTGACGTATTCATAACCCCAACTGGCTTCCTGCAGACAGTGGCTTTTGAGGGAAAAAGAAAAAAGGGGAAAAAGGGGGGAGGGGGGCGTTCTCAAACAGTTTTGCTTGTCTGACCACAAATTCTGAGCCATATGGGTTTCCTAATTGGCAGTCGCCTCTCCAGACGGCCAGCATAATAACTTTTCTGGACTTGAGCTTCTTTAGCTCCAAGTAGCAGGTGGGGGCTTTCACTGGCTTCTCCCAGCTCTGCTCTTCGTCGGGACGTGCCTCTGAGGGGTGGCCTGCCTCTCAAAAGAAACTGGGACGAGGAAGAGCTGGGACACGGAATCCCCGCAAGTCTGCAAGGGAGCGCCAGTCAAGTCCGAGAAACAGTGAGACGGTGGATTATTTCTGACTGTGGTTACAAGATTGGGCGTCAACGGGTATGGATTCAAATCCCGCCTCCTTCTGATCCTGTGCCACTGAGCCAAGTCTCACAACCCCTGTGGGCCTCCACTCCCTCGGTTGAAAAAGGAAACTTGAAGATACTACAAGGTGGAGGACAAGCTGTGCGAAGGCACATGCAGCCATGAAGACAGTGCCTGGCACACGGTGAAGAACTCAGCAAACGGCGGAATTAGACGTTTTTATATTTGACCCCTTTAAGGCTGGTAGTGCCAAAGGCACTTTGTCGGCTCACGCTGGGAAACTCATAATGCATTTAAGTATTCATATTTTCCTACATCTTCCTCCCAGCGAAGATGCCCGAGGCTGCCAGAAATAATCACACTATTTGTGATCCTATGTTTATGCAGCAGAAATGAAATGGAATTTTATGGTCTGCTGTGTTCAACACCGATGCCCACACGGGGATAATTCCATGCAGGACTGGTAACAAGAATTTATGCAACAGCCAGTCCAAAGATGCAGCGCCCAGGCCGGAAAACTCTACAAAACAACGGCTTCGGAAAGGGGCCCCAGCCCCACAGCCTCAGACCTCACCTCATTTTACATGCACTTGGTGGGGAAATCTGATCTTACTCATTTTTAAAAAGCAAACAGGTTTGGGTGGGAAAAATATGTCTTAAATAACAAAAAAGTAAGTGAAAAAATAAAAATACAAATAAAGAAAAACTGCCATATTTACTGGGTGGCAAAAAATAGGCTAAAAATAAACGGTGCTGGTTGATGAGAAAGGAAGACAACACAGAAGAGCAATGTTTCAAATGTAATCTGAGAAAACCCTCCAGGCCCAAAGGTCTCCGCTTGGCGCTGAGGACAGGGCAGATGTTGTTAGTAAAGATGCTATGCATCCAGCAACTCTCACGGACTAAACTCTGAAAAAGTTTAACGTGGTCATCACTCTTGAACAATCTACTGGCATTGTCTGTTTGTTTGTTTGTTTTCGATGGAGGGCATACTCTTTTGTTTTTAAGCTACCACAAGTAAACAGAGTTGAGTCCATTGCTAGTTTGGCTGTCCTCAAACCATGCAATCAGGTGGCTCAGTTCCTGACTGGGGCTCGGGGACAAGGGCTTGTGCTCTGAGCAATAACCCAGTTGGGGTGAGAAGATCCAGTGACTAGCTTATCTCCAGAGGTAGCATGGAGGACAGAGTGGTCACAACTGGTCACAACTTGGGAAGGAAGGAATCTACTGACTGGGTACAGGCCATCCCCTGGTTAGCATAAGAAATGGAAAAGCAATCTGTGCTAAACCACAGTCTACTTCTCAAATACTGTCAAGCAGAATTCCAGAAAATGGGTGTCTGCTCCTTTAAACATTTGCAATCACATAAATTATTTGAGGTACGAAATATTTCATCCATTCAACAAATATTTACTGAGCACTCACTCCATGGGGTGGGCGAGGGTAGGGCACAGGGGAGTGGGGAGGGACAAGCTCTCTCCATACAGGATTGACATTCCTGAGGTGGACACTGTACTGAATAATTCTAAAGCAACTCAGAAGTCAACGAGATAACTTGGCGTTAGCCCCAACAAGACATGAACCTTAAGCAGAGACACTGAGGGTGAACAGAAGCCAGGAGCTGAGCCTCTCAGCCAGAGGAAGCAAAAACAAAAAGAAGGTAAGAACACTGTAATGTGAAGCAGGAGAGGGAGGGAGAGAGAGAGAGAGAGAGAGAGAAGAGAGGGAGAACAAGTCACAACTCCGACCATCAGAAAATCACCAACATTCTTATTCTTCAGGGTGAAATTCATTGGGCCTAATTCTCTGGTGTCCTTGGGTCAAAATGTCTTTCAAAGTCACCCTTGAAAGTAAAAAGCCACACAAAGTACAAAAACGAATTCATATAAACATAAATGTTCTATATTCAAACATCCTAAAAACACGCACATCTGACATAGTAAGGAGACTGCTGCCATCACGTTTTGTACATTCGGCTGTATTTATAGATGCAGTGTAGGCAGCCCCATCGTCCTCTGTGCCTATAAATAAGTACAGTGCATTTGTCAACCTGATCATGAAGAATTGAAAGCCATTTGTACAACTCAAATAAGACCACATGCTGTTATTCTATCATTGAGAATACTCCCAATAGCTACGTACCCAGGGCAAGAAAGGGCATTGCTACTAACTTTAAAGCCTGAGAGATCGTTACTGACAATTCGATGCCTTTCATTTAGTACAAACTGGTATATATGAATCTGTACTCATATGATACGCACCAAAGGAAAACAAAAATCAAGGAGCTGGAACTGTACACACAAAAAACTTTAGTGCAGTTCAAGGTCAAGAGGATGTCACTTGGCAAAGGGCCCGGCAATAGCTCTTTCTGCTCAATGGGCACAGGCCGGAGGGGCAAGGATGCAGTGAGGTCTGCATTGAGTCTGAGGGTGAGGCTCCCAGCGGCTGGTAAGCAACCTGTGTTCCATTTACCCAACGCATGTGTGCTCAGCTCAGGTCAAAAATAAAACGATTAATTCATCACCTTTTGGGCAGGAATCCACAATGAAAAACTCACACCCAAAGGGCACTCTGGCTCAATTAATGGGCTTTTCTAAAAGGAAGCTCACAATGAAAACCATACAGAAGCAGAACGGGCTATTCATTTTACAATGAAATGCTGAGTTCCAGTCTCGGAAAGAAACCGTAGGACTAAATATGGCATCATTTTAAAATCACTGAATTAAAGAGAATACTTCTTCGAAAACTACGATTTTGTAATGTGAAAAGAACTCCTCGGTCTTTATTCCCCAAGTCAGAACAACCTCTAGGAGAAAGTTGAGCTCGAAGGCTCACGCTTGTTACTTTTAAAAAGCAACGCCTTTTTGCACTGGGTAAAGGGGTGAAACGCTTCAGACAAGTTCATGGTAATGTCTGAATGGTCACATGAAGTAACAGCCGGGGGCAGCACATTGGGTTTGGTTACGCCAGGTTCTCAGTAGCTCACCTGCTGGCATTTTGAGCCACACAATTCACTGGCGCCCGTGCCTGGTAGGATGTTTATTTTAGCAGCATCCCTGGCCTCTGCCCACTAGATGCCAGCAGCAGCATGTCTCCCTGTGTGGTAAGCACAGAAGTCTCCGGACATGGCCTAATGTTCCAGGAGGGGACACAGAACCCACCTTCAGGGAGAATCGCTACCCTACCAGAGACCGGCACTATACCGTTGACGCCTTTATATAAACATATCAAATCTGAAAAGAGATAAGACACGTTCAGCATCCTTATCTCCAACATGTTTGTAATTTAAAAAATAAACCAAGCCGGTTTGGCTCAGTGGAGAGAGCATCGGCCTGCGGACTGAAGGGTCCCGGGTTCGATTCTGGTCAAGGGCACATGCCTGGATTGCAGGCTCAGTCCCCAGTGTGGGGCATGCGGGTCATTGATGTTTCTGTCTTTCCATCCTTCTCCCTTCCTCTCTGAAATAAATAAAAATATTAAAAAAATAATAATAAATAAATAAACCTAAAACTTTTAAATGCAAGTAAAAACCAAAAGGGGGAAAAATTAAGCCACCATTGCCTCAGTCTTCTCAGAGTCCGGGGGTAGACAAGTTAAGGTTTATAGAGACTCCCAAACAACATCCTATAATTTAAAAGCTCATAAACTTCAGAAACTGATCCTAGGAAATATTGGTCCCATCCACGGAAGATGCATAAGCCCCTCCTCGCGCAGCGTGACAACTGCTATGATTTTTCTTTCAGTAAATTCGCGTAATCGAATGCTCCCCGTGGAAAGCAGGGGACACAGAAATGAGCAGGGAGGCCAGGTAACAAGTCTGATTTGAAAATGAGGTTGGGTTTCACTCCACATTCACTGGAGACGGGAAACTGTCCCCCTCGCATGGGTAACACACACACTGGGGGTCCTCGGTGTCCTGTGAGTTCTGGGGTGGGGATGCCTTCGTCGGGGGCATCTGCTGCCTGCTGCCCAGGTATCTCAGGCAAGTTCTCAGGCCAAGACAGAGAAGGAACCGGTAGGAACACGGTGAGCAGCTGGGTGTGGGCACAGGGAACCCCGACAGGCTGTGCGAGCCACTGTGTCCTCCCACTGACAAATGAAGTGACTGCTTGTTGGTCAATTAACCTCTTGCCTCCTGTTCCTTAGAGCTGAAGGAAGATGGCGGACAATCCATCATCTGGCTAACTTATCTTCCTCCACAGATGGCTTCCTGACACCCCTTTTCCCTCCCAATGACCCCAGCCCAAGTCTAACTGAGTGGACGTGTGGAAAGCATCCAACTTTACCAAACAATTACGAAATATTTACAGGGGAATCTTATCTCCAATTTCTACTAAACATTAAACTACCACCATTACAAAAGGAAGATAATCTGATTTACAAACCATAGCAAGGACACAGCTTTAAAGAAGGCCTCAATTTTACAAAGCAAGAAAATCCTATAGCGAGCTTTTAAACCCTGCGACAAACCACACCAAACACAGCCCCAGGGTTATTTTGTCCCGGTCATGCTTAAAAGGCATCATTTTGCAGACTCAGAAGGTTAGCAGCAAACCACAGTGAGTTCCCAAATGAAATCATGCACTTCTCAGAACCCAGCCAGCACAGCCGCACAAATGGGATAGAGGGCTTCTGGCCGACACTCATGGCCAAGTTCATCCTGTTTCAACAGGACAGGATATAACCATCCTCAGAGCAGCCAAGTGGGAGACCTGCCCAGCTGGCAAGGACAGTCTTCAATAGGCCTCTCCCCATATTTAGCTCACAGGAGTACACGGTTATTGAAATTCCAAGGGACCGCGGAGAGCTCTGCCTGAGAATGTGTAGCGAGTCTTGCAAAGATAACTCCTGGCACAGACCTGTTGTTTGGGACCTAAACATGTACCATGAGACCAACCACACTTCCTGTTAGCCAGGCTTTCAGTTCTTGGAAAAGCCCTCAGAGTTTTGAGTAGGAAAAAAAATACTCATGCTTTGGAAGCTAATGTGTCTGCCGAAGGAAAAGATCAAATGAACAGAACAAAAAATAGAAACAGAATTCTGAAATGGAATTGGGTTGCTTCACTGTGGAGTTTCCTGTGGTCAAAAATAGAATCCAGACACCTGACAGTCATGTGCATTCTTGCAGTTGCCTATCATGGATGATGGCGAGTTATGCTCAAATGAGGAAGGACCAGGTCACCTATGTGCACTGTAATATGAATATGGGTAAAAAGGACATTTACAGACTTTGCCTTACTCCCCTAGACTGTGTTCCACCCCCCCACCCGCCCCAACCTCATAACACCATGAACACTGCTGGGAAGGGGGTGGGGGGTAAGCAATAGGGTGGGTCCTAAAATAATCATGGTCCACTGTGAACACTGAACACCATGAAATGAAGTTAAGATTGTAAATGTGAAGTACAATCACAGACTGGAACTTATGATGGCCTTATATGAATAAGAGTCAGGAAGGGGCTACGAATCCACTCTCTCCAAGTCTCGGTTTAGCCATCCTCACGGTGGCCTTGCATGATCCCGGAGGCACTTCTGAAACTCTGATATCTCTGCAAATCGCCTGAGGATTTTGTGAAAATGCAGCTGGGTTCTGATTGGGTGGTTGTGGCAGGCTGTGAGGTTGTGCACTTCTAACCAGCCCCCAGTAGTGTGAATCCGCTCGTCAGAGGGTCAAGCTGAGAGCAGACAGGAGCTTGTTCATACGGAAACACTCCGGGCTACCAAACCAACAGCCTTCTCCTTTCTCCTCCATCAAAGGTCCTTGATGCCATCGGAACAGCAATGTACTCCACCCAAAGATGACTCATGCTGGCACCAACCGATCCTGGAGTCCCCTCTGCTCCACACTAGCATTGGGCCAATGACTTGTAAAGAAGCCAACTGGAGCTCCTGTGATGAAAAAGTCCCATTCCCTCCGTAGCTCTTGCTTTGCCTCTGCCATGGGAGGTTGGGCTAAAAGAGGCTCTAAGACAGGGGTGGGCAAACTTTTTGACTCGAGGGCCACAATGGGTTCTTAAACTGGACCGGAGGGCCGGAACAAAAGCATGGATGGAGTGTTTGTGTGAACTAATATAGATTCAAAGTAAACATCATTACATAAAAGGGTACGGTCTTTTTTTTCAATAGTTTTATTCATTTCAAACGGGCCAGATCCAGCCCGCGGGCTGTAGTTTGCCCACGGCTGCTCTAGGAGTAATCTTGGAACCACAAGGTGACAAGAATGAGGGAGAAAGGACACACATAGAGGACAATAGAGTGAAAGTAAAAAAAAAGAGCCAAGATCAGGGGACAGCAAGCTGTGAGCCACAAGCCAAATGAGGACTGCCAGCTGTTTTTGTAAATAAAGTTTTATTGGAGCAGGGCCACATTCATCTGTTTACTGACTGGATGTGGCTGTGTTTGTGCTTTGGTTGCAAAAACGAGTATCTGCGGTAGAGACCATATGGCTCTAGAAGCTTAAAATGTGTACTCGCCGGCCCTTTTCAGAAGTTTGCTGACCCTTAGCCAAGATCATTAAACCACCCACCCATATGCTTTCGTCCACCCTCCATTCCACCTTGGGAGCAATTCACCAGCAGCACTTCCTCTCCAGCAGCTGACTTCCCTGAGGCAGAGTAAACGCCTCGGCTACTTTGCTCACTACTATCCGTCAGCCTTTAGCACAGTGCCAGGCACACAGGAGCTGCTCAGTAAGTTGAACAAATTTTAATTAAGTCTATATTTTTTAATCAAGATGTTCTGAAGTTTCCATTTCGTTATCTGGCGCTTCAATTTAAGGCGTTGAGAATATGCTAAAAATGACAGTTCTTAATATAACCCCCATTACTAACAACAGCCCGCTTTGCATCCTCCACAAACTCCGTTTCCTTCCTTCTGCAGGCAGGACAGTCTGGAGGTTCCAAATGCGGACTGGCTGCATCCAACAGCAGGGGACCCGAGACCTGGAAGTCCAGGTCGGAGGTCGCATGACCACCGGGCCCCTGGCAAACAGCAGAACAGACGGCCTGGGCTCTGGCCAACTTGAGTGCGCACCAGAGACAACACACAGCAGCGGGTGGCTTTTTATGAGCCCAACAGGAAACATAAAGTTTGAATAAAGGAAGAAAAGAAAAAAGAAGTCGAAGATCCAACAATGATAAAAGCCTCAACTTCCTACAGCAGGGATTTTCAACCTTTTACATCTCATGGCACACATAAACTAATTACCAAAATTCTGCAGCACACCAAAAAAAGATATTTTAGCCAATCTGACAAAAAATAGAGGTATAATTTTGATGCATTCACACCAGATGGCTATGATTGTGTTGGCTGTTGTCACTGACTTATTTGACAATCTAAGGGAAAAGAGGCCAGTTCATTAAATAGTTGGTTATTGCAGGTTTTAAAAATCTTTGCAGCAACCAGTTGAAAATCACTGTTCTCTAGCATTGGAGCTGCTACAGGAAATCTTAGAGACCTCTAAGTGTCTTCTAGCAGACCAGTATGATGGAGACTATGCTTACTAGTTATTTTCAAAGAGAAATAATGCCCTTGATGAAAGTAGCCATTGAGCCTGGCTGGTGTGGCTCAGTTGGTTGAGTGCCGTCCTGTGCACCAAAAGGTAGCGATTTAGAATCTGGTCAGGGCACATACCGGGTTGCAGGTTTGATCCCCCATTTGAGGCACATACAGAAGGCGACTGCTCGCTGTTCCTCTCACACATCTCTCTTTCTCTCTTCCTTTCTCTAAGCGTGTCCTCGGGTGAGGATTAAAGAAAAAAAGCAGCTGATACATTCCTTCTATTACAACTTACAGCACAACAGCACAGCGAGGTAACAAACCACACGGCTGTGGAGTCAGAGCCTGCTGGAGTTCCTGGGAACAGCCTTTTTACTTTCCAAGCCTCAGTTTCTAATCCATAAAATAGGTATAATACTAAGACCTCTACTATATATTTGTGAGATGAATACTTCTCAGGTGATAAAAAGATATTGTGGTTGCTGTTTCATTTTTAAAGTGAAAATATAGAAAATCATTCAAATACATGACCTAACAACCTTTCACCCTTTTTAACACTTGAGTGTCTTTCCTCTTACACTATGTTCACATCAAACCATTCATTTTCAATATTGCAACCTCCCCCACCCCATCCCATACCATTTACCTGTGCCTGAAAAAGGTATTACAAGTAACATATAAGGTAGGTCATTAATAA
>NW_006383017.1:3443961-3465686 GCF_000327345.1 Myotis davidii | reverse complement strand
AACCACACGGCTGTGGAGTCAGAGGCTGCTGGAGTTCCTGGGAACAGCCTTTTTACTTTCCAAGCCTCAGTTTCTAATCCATAAAATAGGTATAATACTAAGACCTCTACTATATATTTGTGAGATGAATACTTCTCAGGTGATAAAAAGATATTGTGGTTGCTGTTTCATTTTTAAAGTGAAAATATAGAAAATCATTCAAATACATGACCTAACAACCTTTCACCCTTTTTAACACTTGAGTGTCTTTCCTCTTACACTATGTTCACATCAAACCATTCATTTTCAATATTGCAACCTCCCCCCCCTCCCCATCCCATACCATTTACCTGTGCCTGAAAAAGGTATTACAAGTAACATATAAGGTAGGTGATCATTAATAATCCATTGCAGGCTGGGTCTGAATATTCCTCAAGGGAACATGAATAAGAAAAAGGTTGCAATATGAGGCCTTTCCTTTGGGGAAACCCAGATGACTCCACTCAGCAAGTAAAGAAATACAACATACTTTAAAATCCACCCTTAGCACAATTCTAAAATCGTTATATATCGTTATTTATCATTATGTAGCCCAGGGCCTCCACCTACACACCTGCAAAACACAGCTTAGTTTTGTGATATTTGCGGAAAAGACACACAAATAGTTGAAGGGCTCAAATTTATGAAGAAGACTGAACTGACATCTCAGGATTAAGTAACTTAAATTTCAATCGGTTCCTACCAAGCTGTAGGCAGTGGGAAAACAGCGGGCTTCTAAGGGTTAAGGTCTATTGGAGGAGTCTGAAAGCATGGCGGGTGGGATAGGTTTTCCGAAGAAAATTAAAGGACGTGGGGAGAAAGAAACAGGGAATGAGAGAGCACTTAGAAGGGCTTATTGGTGTGTCTCTCTGGGAAGGTGAGGTTTGAACACAGAATGGAGTGAAGGAGCAAGTTATACACCTGGGGGTGGAGTTGGGGAGGAGGGGTAAAGAGAAAATCACATTCCAGACAGAAAACAGGACATGCACGCCCCTGAGCCAGTGCCAAAGGAGGACCTGCCTTGGCTCCCAAAACATCACACACACACACACACACACTCACACCCATAGCCACTCACACTCACACACACTCATAGCCACTCATACTCATAGCCACTTACACTCACACATGCACACTAACTCACATCCACTCATACTCTTAGCCTCTCTCTCTCTCTCTCTCTCCCTCACACTCACACCCACTCATACTCATAGTCTCTCTCTCTCTCCCTCCATCCCTCACACACACACACTCACTCCTTCACCAGGGAGGATCTTCACCTCCGTGCCCCTGGTTCCCTCCCTGTGAACCCCTCTACTGTGCCCAGCGCTCTCACCCATCTCCCACTCCAGTCCATGTACCCCGTAAGGCCCAAAGCTTGTTTGCCCCACATTTTGGCACAAACATTCATGAAATGATAGTGGAATAACAGAAAATTTTCCAGATGAATATGCAGGAGAGTGATCCAGGAAAGCAACGTTTTCAAGAATTATGTGTAAAGTAAATTTTAGCCCAGTCACGTCCATACGGTGACGGTATAACACTGGCGGACAGGCAGCATGCTGGGAAGCACCCTAGAGGCAGATCCCATGCACTGGACTAAGTTGCTCAGTAGCCAATCACGCCTACTAACTCAGACATGGCGTCTAATTACTGCAGTTTGCATTTTAGAAAGAGCTTTTTAAATAAGGAATCTAGATTCATGCTTGATACAATTAAAAACAGGTCTGAATGCTTAATGTATCAGGCTAAACACACAGAGGCAACGTGAAGTGACATGTGAAGGTTAAGGTCTGTTTTCATTGAGCTCAGTGCCCGGGAACTCTGCTTTCTGCTTTCCATGAAGACTGAGTGGAAGGAAGCCAGCTTTCTGACCTATAAGTACAGAATCCAGGACTATCCCTCGGCGAGGCATGACCTTCCAATGTGCCATTCGCCATGTCAGACCTGTTTCTACCATCCTCTGTAACACCCACGTACCATCTCCTTCCTTCACTACTTCAATTTCATCAGATTTTATTTTCATCCAGGTTTACCTTTACAGCAGCCTACGGTTAAATTAAAAGCACAGAAGACAGTGACACTTTCCTGAAACCAAACGAGTACACTGTCCAATTCTTGTTTTCTAATCTGTTATTAATAAGGCACTAACTGGAAGGAAGGAGGGAGGGAAAAAGAAGAAATCAACTCTTAATTATTTTATTGTAACAAGACCCTCTCCGTGTGCTGCGACATAAAGTTGCCTGCTGTAAACGGAGGTTTGTGGTGTTCAATGGAATAAAAGAGTGCTTTTTTTTTTTTTTTCAGGGCAGTGGGGATGGGGAACTTATAATTGAACAGAAGAAGCCAAAGAAAAACATCATAATTCACCAAATCTAAAATGCCATCAGTTCAAAATTAACCTTTATTAACTGCATCATTATAATTCTTAAAGTATTACCAATCTTCATATATATAAAAAGCCAGGTGCCATCACGACCGGATGGACGACCAAACAGCAGGATAGGGAGTTGAGGGAGTGGGAGCTGTGGGTCCCCGGCCGCCCATGGCGCAGCGGTGGGAGAAGGGAGCTGTGGGCCCAAATGACCAAAGGACAGGTCTGGCTCTCACAGCATGGCGGGGTGGGACCGGGGCCGGGGGCTGTGAGCATGGAGCTTCATGGGGCAGCTCAGGCTGAGGAGCCTCGCGGGGCGGGGGTGGTAGTTGAAGTTCCCAGGGTGGCTGAGGCAGAGGAGCCTCGCGGGGCGGGGGCTGTGAGTGTGGAGGTTCATGGGCAGAGGCCATGCAGGTGGAGGAGCCATGCTGGGCTGCAGACATGGCCCTGATTGCAGCTGGGCCTAGGGATCCTAGCCTCTAGTTCTTTAATAAATAGCACCCCAATGTTTAAAAAATGCACTTCTTTTTTAAATGTTAAAATATACATCTAATTTTTTATTGTTATTCATCTTCTAACTGAAAGTTTGTACTCTTTACCAGCCTTTCCCCCTTTCCATTTTAAATGCTATAATTATCTTAATATGTCTAATTTAAAATGGAATACATCTACCAAAACACTCAGCAAATACACCTATTAAAACCGCCAAAATCGAAACCCTGGTAACAACAAATGCTGACACAGATGTGGAGATGGGAACGGCAAATGAATACAGCCACTCTGGAAGGCATGCTGGCAGATTCTTCCAAAGCTAAACATACTCTTACCATAAGACCCAACTATCACACTATTGGAAGCTTACGTCCGCACAAAAGCCCGCACGCAAATGCTTATAACAACTTTATTCATAATGGCCAAAACCTGAAAGCAACCAGGATGTCCTTCAGTGGGTGAATGGACAGATACACTGTAATACATTCAGTCAATGAAGTAATAGTCAGCACTAACAAGAAATGAACGATCAAGCCATGAAAAGATATGGAGGAACTTTAAAGCATTATTACTAAGTGAAAGAAGCCACTCTGAAAAGGCGATATAGTGTACAATTCCAACTATCTAACATTCTGGAAAAGGCAAGGCTATGGCGATCATAAAAATGATCAGAGGTTGCTAGGGCTTGGGAAGCAAAGACGGGTGAACAGGAGGAAAACAGAGGACTTAGGGCTGTGAAAACACTCTGTATGGCACTGTAATAGTGAATGTGTGTCATTATACATTTGTAGGAATCCACAGAATGTACAACACCAAGAGTGAGCCCAGATGTAAACTGGACTTTGGGTGATTATGATGTATCAATGTAGGCTCATCATTTATAACAAACATTCCACTCCGGTGGGGGATGTGCAGAATGAGGGGGGCTTAGGTGGGAACAGGTGGTATTTGGGAATTATTTTAAAAACTTCTTAAAATACTCAGCAGAACCTCACCCATGTACACTCACACATTTGAGAGGAGCTTGCGAATGATGGAGGATATAGAAGATTTCTGGACACGCCCTCCCCTACACGGAGCGGAAATAGTCTGGGAAGCACATTTGACAAGTGAGGATGGGCTTGTTCCGGGCCTGAGATGTGGGGGACAAGCGCAGGCACGCTCCGTCTCCTTCTGAAAAAAAACCTCTCCTCATGTGGGACCGCCTCCCTCTCCGACCAGAGTTCCCCACACTCAGAGGCCACCTGTGGGCTGGACAGTGGACTTTCACATCCACAGCTCCTCCTGTTACGAGCAAAAATCAAGAGAATTCCCCAAGCGGTGCCTGGACCCCAGCACCTCCATGTGACCGTTTCTTGTCCTTCTCAGGGGTGCCGAGCAGGATTAACAGAGTTACTATGGTGACTGCTCTCAGGGCGGCTCTGTGAGGGTGGCTGTGTCCCACGGCCATGCTGGGCAGGGATGGGTGAAGGAAAGCAGGGGTAATCATATTTTAGCCAAAATTGGAAGCATTTCTGTTTTTAAAACGCTGCTTTCTCACGCACGGTGGATCGGTAGTGTTCAAAGATAGACTGAAGCGAGTTAGAAATGTTAAGGGTTTGTTTGAGCAAAGGTAGATTTGAACAGGTCAGCACCAAACCAAAGACAGTCACCAGCAATCCACCCACAGAAGCTGGGGAGAGACTTCCATAGAGAAAAAGCGGAGGCAAGGTCAGGAAACGTAAAGGCTGGCTGGCCTTCAGGTTTGTGACTGGTTGTCCTTTGTTTGTAACCTTGAGGCACTTACAGGCTTTGGTTTGGGTTGGTCCATAGGCTGCCAAGGCATTAGAGCCACCTCGGTCTCATGGCCTCCTTGTTTAATCCACAGTAAGGTTAGTGGATAAGGTGGTCCACGGGCAAGTGAAAATGGATAATGTCTGGCTTTTCATTTGCTTTCTATTTGTTGCAACATAGATGGAAAGTAGCCACTTGACCATTCTCCTGTATTTCTGTAGCATCCTTATTTTGGAAAGACCCAAAACACTCCCCAAATTCATCCAGCCACAAATGACCACATGGGCATCTCCAGCCCTCTTGCATCATCTGAAATGAAGCCAGAGCTAAGGCATCATAAAAGCAACACTCCTCTGAGAGGCCCCATAAAAGCAACACTCCCTTTGCAACTCCAGAGCTGAGCCTCCCAAGGACAGCACCAGGCTACTGCAGCTCAGGCCTCTGCCTTCAAATGCAGGCGATCACAAGACTTCGTGCACCACTGTCCTGGCCTTTCAGGGGCATCTCCACCACCGAGAACCAAGTTAACCACCAGCTCACCCGCTGCAGTGTGGGAGCTGACTGCAGAGATTCCCAGCTCCACGGTCACAACCACTGGACTCTCCTCGAGAAGCCATTAACAGCATTTACAGAGAAATAAAAGGGTATTTACAGAACCAGGCTCTCCCCAGGAAATGAGGTGGCCTTTTCGACTCCGTGTAAAAGAAATCAATGAGGATCAGCTGGCCAGCGATAGAAAATGTACGTTAGACAAAAAGGAAAAAGAGGCAGAAAGAGATGGTTTCAATCACTGTCACATTCAGTGAATGGCGAGGGCATTTCCCTCCTCCCACCCTCCAATCCAATCTGGGTGTCTGATTAAAACACAGCCCTTTCAAAGTCTTAAAAGGATAGAGGAAGCTATTCCGGGCACCTTCCTGTCGACGTGGTTTCTGAGCTTGCAGCTGAAATAAACAGACAACATGTATGGATTCTACTAAATGCAAGTGGCATCTACATACCATGTCCTACTCTCACTACTATTGTACAAAGGGACGTCATACTCCCCTAGATAAAGCCTGAAGGGTTCGTGGGCACGCCTCTCTCTAGCTGGTATGTCATACGGCTGGAAGACAATGGAGATGAATGTCAAATCCAGTTCTGGAACCCAATGCTTTTCCAGAGTACTGCGGTGCTTCTTAAGGCAACTAAAAATACATAAATAAAAATATATCTCCAGTCAATAATTGGTTACTTTTCTTATTTATGGCCTTATGAGTCCAAATGTCCCTATGTCCTTATGACATCACTTTACTAGAACAGCTGATGGTTGCTTTCTGGGCGAGTCTCCCAAGAATGCCACACTTTCATGTAGACATCAGAACTCGTAAACCGACCAGAGACCAGCGCTCCATCCTGAACCCAATGCAGGTGCTTTTTGTGTAGCATCTTTCTTGGGTCCTCTCTCCACCACACATGCCTTCCTCCCACTTCCTCACCTCTCTCATTTATTACTGGCCGAGTCACAGAGGGGAAAATACAGTACAAGCGTCTATATTACTGCTTCCTACTTGAAACTCTTATTTTAGTGATCTCTATGCAGCATGACATCCTTGTTGCAGGATGCGGCTCCCTCTTTCATCAATGCCTGTTTGGGTTCTTGACTTCAATCTGAAAATAAACCTTAACAGAATGTCCCTTGTTAGCAAGACATGGAACGGAGCTCCTGAGAGGTGTTTGTCGAGCTCTGAGGAGCTTCCAAACATGGACACATCAAAAGAAAGCCTGAGTGAGAAAAACGTGTCACCGAGCTTCATGCGTGGCTCGTACAGGGTGTCATTCTAGCAGGACGCGAAGAACCTGCAAGACGAAGATGAGTTAGACGTGGAGAGACTGCCAGGCAACGTGGCATGTTCATCGCTTAAACACTCCATTTCATTCCAAGGTACCAAAACGATAATAGACTTTATTCTAATTGGATTGTCTGCAATGAGCCAATTTAAGTGCTAAATGCTGCGAATTATTCAGCCTGACATAGCAATGCACTGATGTGAGCGGCTGCAGGGCAGGAGGCTTGCGCAAAGTGTGAGTTCCCGAGCCGTAATGAGGAGCCGGGAGTCCAACTTGGCAGACCTCCATAGCAGAGATTCATATCGTCTCAACAGCTGTGGGGACCCCGAAAGCATTGGCTGCCACCTTGACCCAAGATGCAACCGCCACCAACCAGCCAGTACCACTGATGCCATAGAGTTCCAGTCCCCACATCACGGGGATAAAGACAGGTCTGAGGCTGCATCGGGGAATGAATGGCTCAGCACACAAGAGAAATTTACCCACAAGAAAGGACATCATTCACCACTGCTTTGATTCCCCTATTTTAACACTTTCAGAACGTTATCATTTTTTAAAATCTAAAGACACTGTTAGCGGCTAGAGTTTCATAAATAGTGATTAAAAGCTTGAGACCTGGAATGGAAATGCATTTACCACATTCAACCACAGTTCACTGATCCCAAGGCACGTTACTCATTATTCCTATACCTCAGTATCTTCGTTTTTAAATGGGCATGATCACACTGCCTATGTCAGATGACTATTATGACAATTAAATATACATATAATTTAATTGGGATTTTGGATATGTATGGAGTCCAATACAGGTGAAAGACTAAAAATTTATAATGACTGAAATGTATAGATAAACATAATAAGGTATACTTATAACTTTTCTCCTCAAATAGGTTTAAAGAGAGTTAATTACACAGGCTTCCACAGAACTCCATGTGTGACCCAGAGTCCCATACAGAGGTGCCTGATTTGAGAGTGAGATTTTATTCGCAGCACAGTCCTGCCCCAGCCCCGCTTCCAGAAATCAATTTTAAAAAACACAGAGGGGTTTCAAATAGATGGTCTCTTGGGTGCCATCTAGCACTCAAATGAGGATTTTCAAGATTAATTTATAACTGTGATAACCTTATTACTAAAATAATTTTCAACACTGCTCTGATTCTAAATCAAATTATATTTTCATTAGATATCAGGGCTCTCTGTATAAAGCCTCAAATCAGCCCAGGACGCTATGAAAACCTCCATTTACAAATGCCAGCGAAGAAAAATAGCGAGCCAAGTTTTAATGGCTCCAGAGGAGACTGTTTCTTCAGTTTCCCGACTAAAAGGTAAATTAAAATTTCTCCCGCGTCAAATGCAGCCGCTCCGTTTGGGCAGAGGAATTAAAGTGCTACGGTGCTCGTGTCTGACTTCGCAGGGCTCTGTATTTTCTATCCATAAGAATTAACCACAGTTGAATCGTTCACTTTCCAACTTTTCCCTCCTCTGTGCTAAGGCACACAGGCTCAGACACATCCATTCCACAAGGACCTGCCATGCGTGCTGCTCCTGAATGCAGCCCAGGCTGCCTTACGACACCGTCACTATTTGGGATTTTCTCTATGATTCTGGTCAGGTAGTTGACTTTAAATCAAGTGATGACGTGATGCTTTGTTTTCTAATAACACCAAGTAAGACTCAGTGCTCTTACTGAAAATTTAATTTCCAGTTACATGGAATATCTGAAAAATAATCAGGTAATCGGACACAAGCATTTCCTGGATTTGGGGTGTGCGGATGGGTACAGGCACACTCCTGTAAGGCCCCTCACCCTCAGAGAGGCTCACACTACAGCTTCTGAAGAAAGAGTCACACATTGATTCACTGATCTGCAGAAACAGGCCCAGGAATAAGATGATGACAAATAAGACAGATTCCGCAGGTCTATTTACAGACGCCCGCACCATCCTCCAACTGAAGCCTTCCCTTGCTACAAGCGGTACAGAAACAGCAATACTTCCCCATTAGCCAGGATGTCGGCACCGCGCCCCCTCTGCAACGCTGAAGCCACCGGGAGGAAGGGAGAGGTGTCCTGGACTATCCGGAAACAGCGGGCAGAGTGGCCAGGAAACACTGCCTTGCTGCGAACACGGCCGAAGGAGAGGGGATGCAGGATGACCAACAGAGACGTTAAGATTAAAATGATTTTTTAAAAAAATTTTGTCCATGTAAAAATGTATTTTGTAAGTTAAATAGATTCTCATTTTCAACGAGTCAAACAATACAGTCATTTTGGTGAAACAAAATACTTCCCTGATAAAGCTGGTATGCCCCCTGCCCGTTCCCTCCCCCTCCTTGTGAAAGACTAGGTCCATGTATACCTTTTCAGTTCTCTTTCTGTAACTGACTAACATACTGAGGCACTCATACCCTCTCTTTAGGGACAACCTTTTATTTGCTTGGTTATACGCTAAGAAAAAAATGGATCTGACGAAACCAGGTAGACATGGTACTCCAAAAAGACAAACCAATGTCATCTGCGAACAACATCCTATTCAAAAGACAGAGACTATTCTGACTTGCTCAGGAAGAAGACGTTCAGATGCTTAAACGTGGAACAGGCAAACCAGAGAGGGGCAGACATCCCCTTCTCCACAGCTGTCTCCATAGTATGGAGGGGACGTAGACAGTGACGGCCACCAGCCGGCCAAGAGCTGCCCACTGTGGCTGCGTCCCAGCACATTTCTCGAACATCGAGCCTGAGGGAGCAGACAGGTGAAGTCCCCAGAGGGCACTGACTTGATCTAGGTCTCCAAGAACAATGAACTTTCTATCTGATGCCAGCAACCAGCATGGAATCATAAAGAAAGGCTTTGCCACGGAAAAATTAACCATTTCCAACCCAGGGGAAGTGGGCCACGGAAGTGAAAAGGACAGGGGTCAGTGGTGTCTCTATCTTGACCTCGTCTGATTTCTGACTGGGAAGTCAATGACAGGACCACCGCCCGGCAGTCCTTCCTGTTCCAATCCAGAGACGCAGGCAAGAGCTTCGGAAGAGAAGAAAGCCAACTCCACGACCCAAGGTGTCCCCCCGCCCTGGGAAATAAACCAGAGCTCCATTCACAGTGATCCCGCTGTGAAATACACTCAATTAGGCTGAAAAGCAAGGGAGGGCTCCTTTTGTGATAGCACCGACACAAAAGAAAACCCTTTAGGATGTGTGTGCCAATCTGAGAGCTGAGCTTTTTGCTACCAGGGCGCCTCTCAGTTTACCTGGCTTTGAAAAATCAGACATTTCCACTGGTGAGAAGAAAGCAGCAGAGAGAAGGGAACGCTGGGGAGTATTCCCTCGGAGCTTTACGAACACAATGGGGTACACCCACTTGAGGTGAAATGAACGGGGTAACGATGATCCAGCCAAGGGTGCTCACTTATTGAGGAACACGCTAGAAATAAGAAGAAAGTAAAAAAGGCCCAGACACCCGAGGATCACAAAAGCAAAGCTACCCAAAGACAAAGGGAACTCGGAAACACAAAACCCAGAGAACGCTCAGCAACTGGTAACGTCATAGGTCCCCAGCGATGGCCGCGTTTGTGGGGGGACGCAGCCACCATTTGCCCTTGGCCAGTGTGTTGCTCTCCACAGCGAGCAACACACACAGTGAGCATCTTGCCCAGCTCTCCATGGCCGCCCTTCACGTGTAAAAGGTCATGTGAAGGGCTGCATGAGAAAAATACAGCAAGAAGAGGAGAAACTAGAAGAGAAAGTATTTTTAAATGATACAAAAAATAACTTAAAACCTAAACATCAAGCTATGACTTCCTTTAAATCCATGAAGTCTGATTCCTTCCCAGTAAACCCAAATACCCTTATCAAACCACTCTTGAAATAATTCCAGGCTCTGCATAATTTAAATGCGTTAACTGCATGGAGGATAAATACCAGCCTCCCAATTCTAGCTCCCCACTGGTCAAGAACAAGGGGAATTAAATATCAAAACCATGTAGATTATTCAAGTATATCAAACAAAAAGGCAAAAGATCAAAAAAAACAACCATGAAAGTTTGGGGGAAGATTGCCAGTCTTCTGTGCACAGGCATCAATCATAATGACAAATGCTGATGGATTTTTTTTTCTTTGCTTTTTTTTTGGTACATTAAAGGGTAATTGAGTCATGCTTAAGTGGAGTTTGAGTTCAGAAAGCAAAGCCTAATTCTAAATGATGGTGGGACATTATGGAATGCAAATCCATACATAACTTTTACATTTTAAAGGGAACCCAGAAAACACTCTCCATTAATGAATTTCTATCTTTTCAGTGGAGTATTTCTCACCCAAACGAAGAAAACTGTTACTGTTCTGGTTTGGTTTTAAGAGTGGTAAGGGGCCTTAACTACATTTAAATGGGAATTACTTATAAAGAAGTATTTCTGAAGGTGACTTGATATTGTTGCATATTTTCTAAGACTATCAAAGAATATTCTTACAAGCAAATCATTCGAATCTCCAAAAATACTCCAAAAAGTAGTTAGCTGGATCCTGACTACCTGGTCTTTATGCCACTCACAGAGAGACAAAATTTGATGACATTGGAGGACATTGAGGAAACTGAGGGTGTAAATCATCGCAGTGTAAATGCACAGATGTACCAGCAGAGAAAGAAATGCAAACTGAAACAACATTAAAGTTATATTTCAGAGCCATTAAAATACAAAGAAATTCTGAAGCTGAATTTTGGTGGAACTATGGGTAAACAGGTACAGACTGCCTCGCAATGAAACCACTTCAATCTTTCCAAACAATCCATCAGCCTTTAATAAGAGCTGTTCGAAAGCAGTAATTCCAAAGAAATAACTTGCGGGAAAAGGAAATTAATTTATGCCAAGAAATATTATATTTCATTATAAAGTAATGAAATTGGAAACAACCTAATGCTTCAAAATAAGGAAACAATTGTACAAACCATGACAGAGCAGCACAGTATAGGATATGTAAGCCAGTAATATGCACACACATCACTATTAAAAATAAACCTGTAGACAATGCAAACAGGGAGAAATGTATTTAAATATATGTATCTGATCAACAAGCAAATGCAATTAAATGTATTTATATCGTGAATGTAAAAGACAGAATCAAAAGTAGATCCAAATGGACTAACGATCCCAATATTTTAGTAAAAATGAGACACACAGCGAAAGTCATAGAATTAGCATTTAATGTGCATACATGTTTATCCCTCTGTCAACAGATATTAATGGCACTTCTGTGTCTCAACTGCTAAGCTAGATGCTCGGGGTACAGCAGAGAGAAACAAAGATGCAGTGACTGACCTCATGGAGTTCCCAAATGCCTCTGCCCCCACCCTTTTTTAAACAAAAAGGTATTGAATACTGTAAGTGCAGAAAGACTTTCAAAGAAGAAAGCAGGGGTTGCATTGGGAGACACAGCGATCTATCCTAGTGTGACAATACCATGAGAAACTTGGAGAGTGAACGTTAGCCGGGTACATAAGGGCTGCAATGGGAGCAGAGGGAACCGCATGTGCTGGGCCAGAGAGGCAGGACGCGGCACAGGGATGCCCAGAGTCAAGGATTAACTCAGGGGGAGCCTGAGACCCAGCAAAGATCCAGGCCTTTCTCCCAAATGCCAAACAAGCCCACTGAAGGCTTTAAGCAAAGCAATGACCCCACGGGTCGGCTTGTGTTTTCTTGGCTGCACTGCAAGCGGCTGGAGCTTCTGTGGGGAAAGCAGGTGGGGAACAAGTGCACAGGGACCAGCAAGACTTGAGCTGTTAAAAGGCAGAAGGAAATGTAAGGAGTAAACACAGGGGGTATTTCAGTCACGGGGTCTGCCCCAAGGGCTGCAAGAAGCAACTCACTTCATGCTCAACTTCTTAAACAGCTAAACAGTAACCGCTCCAAGAAAAGGAAACACAGATTTTAGAACAGAAACAGATTTGAATAGGCCATTTCTAGGCGGTTAAAGATATAAGATGATGTTCAACCGCAACAAGAGAAAAGCAGAATTAAAAGAGTGTATGTCCAGCCGGCGTGACTCAGTGGTTGAGCGTCGACCTATGAACCAAGATGTCACAGGGCACATGCCCGGGTTGCGGGCTCGATCCCCAGTGTGAGGTGTGCAGGAGGCAGCTGATCAATGATTCTCATCATTGATGTTTCTATCTCTCTCTTCCTCTCTGAAATCAATAAAAAAATATATGTATATATTTTCAAAAGAGTGAGTTATCCACTGGGTTGGCAAAATTAGAATTTCAGATAATTTGTTATTGGTAAGCTCATGTGAATTCATATACAAACAATGGTGGTGTAGAATAAAACAGTCATTCTAGCAGGTGAGAGAGCAGATTTTGGTGAAATGCATCAGTAACCAAATTCACTAATTTGGTTAAGTGCAAAATTCATCAATTCACCAAAAATACAAGAAACTCACTTTTGGATGGATGGATACATATACATATATACACATCTCTATACCCTAGTATACAGATGCTAAAGGCAACAGGCTACAGACAACCAAGGTGTCCTTCCCTGGGGGGATAAATGACATGGGATTGATGGATGCCTGGAAATTTACCTAGCAACCAAAAGCAATTAACAAGATGTACATAAAACAAAGCGAATAGATTTTCAAAGATTACACTGATTAAAAATGCATAATAATAGAAAGAGATCTATAGGACATTCAGCTGAATTAAAAACATCACAAGCAACAATCTTTAGAGGAACAGGAATGAAAGCAGAGTGAAGGAGTAAAATAATAAAGATAAAACAAACCACAAGAGGCCTCTACACAAACCAGAAAGGATAATATACCAGAAAGTATAGGATACCCTCTGAACCGTACACCCAAATTTTTATAGTAAAATTTCTAAATGATTTTGAAGCAAACTTTAATCTTTATCAGTGATTTTTTTAAAAACCTCACTTAATATTTTATCATATACAAATTTCATGGCAGCAATATTAGCAATTATATTTTCCAACAAATATCAATTCTAGCTGGGTATTTTTAAAATTTTTAATATATTTTTATTGATTTAAGAGAGGACGGGAGAGGGAGGGAGGGAGATAGTAAACATCAATGGTGAGAGAATCATTGATTGGCTGCCTCCTGCACACCCTCTACTGGGTATCAAGCCAGCAACCTGTGCATGTGCCCTGACCGGGAATTGAACCATGATCTTCCTGGTCAATAGGTCAACTCTCAAACACTGAGTCACGCCAGCTGGGCTAGCTGGGCATTTTTTAATGATTTTGCCGTCTTTCACATCTGAAGTGCACTAAAGATTAGAACCTGAGAGGACAGAGATTCATGCCAGCTAGCTGGAAGGGCACAAGAGCCTCAGAAAACAGCCCCTTTCTCTCCAAGTAATACTTAGATAACTTGTATCATTGACCTCTTGTAACAAGAAATCTGGAATTCTTGGTAACTCATCTTTGAATTTTCTACTCAAGAACTGCTACTGAGCATGTGGGTGCCAACATGCTCCAAAAAATTTTAAAAAATCACAATATTGGCCAAGAAATGAAGCCAAACTTAGCCTTACTATTAAAAGCACCTGGTCATTCAAGTGGTGGGAAAACCCAGTTTATTCCTGTTCTTTCAAACACAAAAGCCCTTGTAGTCCTTCTGAGAAAAGATGGCATTATTTCGCGAAGGGTAACAAAGTGGAAGAACACCAGGAAGTTTCACTGGAGAGAGGCAGGGCAAAGTTCAGACGCTCCCCCAATCCTGGCTGCCGTGTGATGCCCAACAAATCCAGGGACCTGAGACTTCGGTGTAAGCAATGCCCCAGAAATGCTGCAAGTCTGCAATCACAACATAACTAGTGCTCTTTCATTGAATGTCAGTGTTTTTCATTTTTATGCAGATTGGTGGTAACTTCTGCCACACCAACAGATTCTCATTATGTCTACTTAGGCACATGAAATCAAATTAATTCATGTTTGCCTTCTTCCTATTTGCCTTTAATTCCTGCAGAAGAAACACAGAAGCAGAAGGTTCCAGGTTTTATTGCTGTGCTGAGTCATTAAATGATACAGGAGTGAATTGTGGATCCTAAACCATTGAAAACTCCAACCAAAGTGCCTGTGTAGAGCTGGAGCCAAATGCAGCCAGTGGCCTCCCAACATATAGGGGGAGGGGCGAAAGTAGGATTACAGCTATTCCTATGGAAAATAATACACAAACGAATAAATAAAACAAGAATAAGCTGTTTCACGTATTCACAATGGTAGACCTACTTTTGCCCCACCCTGTCTATATCACAACTAGGATTTCCATTTATAAAATACTGATTTTAAATGTGGGTTCACACCTGTACCTTGGTGCTTGCTCAAAAACTTCCAGAGAACACAGGTTTTCCGTCTTTACCACAATTGAGAAGAAGTTCCAATGACAGCTCGTGGATAAAATCATAGCAACTCGGGACTTTCCTGGGCAGACAGTGGTCATCTGTGTCTCTTCATTACAGGAGCTTCGCTTATGGTTCTGTCCGTTGTTGGGATAACCTTCCCAACCAGAAATATAAATTTCTAGAATAAAAAATTTCTTCTGTACCTCCCTTCAGCACAGGGTGTAGCCCACACCTTCAATAAAGACACTCTCATTCAAAGACCAGAGAGAAATTTAAGCTGGCGCGGGGGAGGCAGGCAGCTGGCAGAGGAAGGGGGGTTGGGGGGGAATCAGGGGCCTCTCTGGGCTCTGCCAGGGGGGCTGACTGGGTGATGTCTCCCAGGAGTGTGGACACAGGGAAGTGCCTGTGATCCAGACGAAGGCTTTCTTTTTTAAAATATGTTTTTATTTATTTTTAGATAGAGAAGAAGGAAGAAGAGAAACATCCATGAGAGAGACACATAGATCTGCTGCCTCCCGCACGCCCCCTACTGGGGATCAAGCCCACAACCCGGGCATGTGCCCTGACTGAGAACCGAACCCGGAAGTCTTGGTCCACGTGATTACCCTCAATCCACTGAGCCACTGCAGCTGGGCCAGATGAAGGTTTTCTAACTGTTGGGTTTTTAAAAAGTCTTAGATTTGAAAGTCACCCTACGCTCTTCTTAGCAACAGTACAAAGCAGGCATATTGTAAAACAATAGTTATTGAATGTAAAAAAGAAGGGAAACCAAATGTTACCCCAAGAAAATTCTTTACAATTTCAACATTGTATGTTTTAAGTTGTCCAAATGAAAACTGCAATAATTTCATTTAATGGCTCAATTAATTCCATTTTCTATAAAGGAAGAAAAATCGAGCTCTTTGCCATAGAGAAAGCTACATTTTTCTAAATGCTTTAGCTAGGAGCAACAGTAGCCAGATAGAACCTTAGAAACAAAAATCAAATATGTTAGAAGTCTGCAATAAAAATACAACCCCATAGCTTTTACGTGGCAGGTGTTCAAATGTTTTCTTCAAATATGACTTCACTTTCTCCATGGCAAAAAAAGAATGTTTCCAACTTTAATGATTGCACTTGCTACTCTGGAGCTAAATGAAAACCTAAAAATAAGGTTAATACATTCATGGCCCTCCAAAATGAAACACATTAAAGAAAAAAATTAATAGTTCCATAATTATTTCTGAATAACATGGTTTCTCCCAAACACAAAGGACCTCCTTCCTGGATACACAATGAATCTAAGTGAGTGTTAAATAGCATATACGCTCTATTTCCTCCATAGAAGAAGTATTTGGAAAATCAAATGGACAAAGATGAAGAGTGAAGACATTTTGGTCCTTGTTTAATTTTTATTAACTCAGCTCAAAGTTTTCTAATATGACCACAGTTCATTATTTCTAATCTGGCCATGGTTTATTCCAGCAGAGCAAGACTGAAAATCAGCCAAGTCAGGCAGATATCTGACCCTGCCTGGTGTGGTGTCAGAAGCCGTCCTTTGAATGTGGCCCATCACTCGGAGACCAGCCAAAACTGAGGACCTTCTGGGAGGTGCACCGACATCCCTTGAGTCCTGGGATCTGTGTTAAGCGTTTAACAAATGAATGGCAGAGCGAGTAAACGATGCCCAGCAGCTATTGAAAGAGCATGTGCACCCTCAGAAGAGGAACGTCCGATCCCGGGAATGAAGTCTGGGAGGCACAGAATCCTGAGGTGTAGATAACCAGCGTTAAGAGTCAAGGGGGGAAAGCGATCCAAGGAGGACTGCCCAGCCTTAGATCTGGTCTGAGCCATCAGATTCGACATGACTCCTGGAAAGTGTGGGGCAAGGCCCCTAAAGGAGGGGAACTGAATCGTATGACACATTGGTCATAAGATCACGGGCCCTCTCTAACCTCAGTTTACCTCCACTGAAGTATATGTGCCCTCCGTGGCTCTCATGGGGCAACATACATATGAGTCTAATATAAACGACATGGGTCAGTGCCTTCAGATTAGCAGAATAACCTAAATTACTACATCTGGTTTTCAATTATCTAATTATAAATAGTGTGGCAATTTTTGGAGCAGGGAGAAGCCTGTTCCTTTACAAAAAAGGAGCTTCTTTGAGGCCTTCCATGTGCTGAGAAAAGCCTTCCCCTCAGCACAGCGTGGGGAAGGCAGACAGAGGAACCGATGTGAACTGCTTTGCCCACTTACAAATGTGCTCTTGAGCGTCACAAAGAGCGTCTTCTGATTAAAATCAAAGATCACTGGACCCTGGTAATACTTAACAACTTACTTTCCTGGGATGAAAACCCAGTGTAAAAGTACTGGGTTGAATTTTGTCAACTGGAAAAAAAATATGTGAATTGCCAATATAAAATATATATATGCCGACTGTACTCATATACTTGCCTTTCGGGGCTTTTATAGACTGGATTTACACCTTTTTAAACCACCTGGGGGGTGACTTTTTGAAAAGACGACATGAAATTCTGAGTAAGAATTTAAATGCAGTGAAACATGCAGCTGTGTGCTCGCAGGTTATGTAAGAGCTAGAAAGCTGGCCGCGGAAGTAGGTAGCTGTGAGCCAGCTGGAAGCCTGCGGGCATGGACAGGAAGGTTTTCAATCCTGTGAAGAGGACAGCCGTAGTCATGATGCAGTAAAACACCATATCACAGTCCCTCTCAGGGGGCCCCGGGGGCTCGGCCAGCACTGCCCACATGAGCTCGGGCCTGTAAGGAGATGGTTAGTCAAATGACATAAAAAAAACACGGAATGGAAACCACTGGCCCCGCTTTAAAGGCAGAAAACAGAGGGTGTTTGCACCTCTTTCTCTTGGCACAAAAGTTTTCCTTTTCCTGAGACGTTCACAGTCTCTTGAGTCCCGAGGGGAAAAAAACAACAACCCAGCTCCTTCTGGAAGGAGACAGAATCACAGCAGGGCCCAGTTTCAAGTGGTGGGTTCTGGCACGGCGGAGGCGGATGCCGGGCCCCACAGCTGCACTTGGGTGTTGAAAACGAGCAAGAACAGGATGAGGTTACAGAGCGGAGGCACCGAGCAGCACAGGCTCCGTCTGTCCCGGGGACGGAAAAGACATACAAAGCCCGTCAGCTCCCCGCAGCCCGAGCCGGAGGACTGAGCACCCAGATGCGAAAAAGACTATTTACAGAAGCGTCTCCTCCTGCCGATACCTGAGTGACATCCATCTTTCAGGCTGACAAGTGTAAGTGGATCCAGAAATGTGAGAAAATAGAAAAGACACATATTAAAAGGAAAGGAGTGGGACAGCTTTCAGATTTTAATGACGAGCTTCCCGTTATAAAATGTAAAAATAATTAAGAGCAGGACTGCCATATGACCCAACTAGAAGGCCCTGGACTTGATTCCTTTAAAATAGAGAATCTGCGTTTCTCTCATTCAACACGACTTGCTGATGCGCATTAATAAAACATGTATCTCTGGCCTGCAACTGTTGTTGACTCGGTTTCCCTTAAGGAGCCTATCTCCAGCACAGCCTTGTATTAGCAGCAAATGCGCAAGCGCACAGTGGGAAAGGCCTGAGGAGATAAATGATATTCAGATGGAAGGCCTAGGAAAGGCATCAGGAAAGAGGTGGCTTCTGGGATTGCTGGGGAAGCTGCATGTTCATGGCCGAGGGAAGGAAATACCAGAGGGAAAGGGAAAAAAATGGCGCGGGGGGAGAAGAGGGAGGCATGGCATGGCATGGTTTGAGATTTGAGATGAGCCATCGGCTTACCCAGAATGCAAGGTACACAGAAAATGCTGGAGAGTAATGAACTCTAAGGCGTTTGGTAGATCTTTATGTACATGCTACTGACACACATATTCAAGTCCCAAAGACATGCCCATGTGACTCAGTCGGGTGGTGTCCGATGCACTGAAGGGTTGATGGTTAGGTTCCTGGTTGGGGGTACATGTCCAGGTTGAGGGCTCCATCCCGCTGAGGTGTGTGCAGGAGACAGCCAACTGATGTTCCACTCTCGCATCGATGCTTCTCTCTCACCCTTTCCCTTCCTCTCTCTTTAAAAAAATCAATAAAAATCTTTTAAAAAAAGATGTATTGATTGATTTGGAAGAAAAGAGCACTGGGAGAGAGGAAGAAAGAAGGTAATGATAACTGAACACTCACTATATGTTAATACACGGCTCAGATTTTACAAGTATTAGCTATTACGGTCGTTATAAACTTGTGATTGCTTCCTTATTTTTACAACTCATATCTTTACCTCTCTGAAATCAGGAGAGAGCTTAGAGTCGATGGCATCCTTAGCAATACATGAAATTTCTTCCCTAGTGGTACATAAAAAAAAGTGGTAAGTTTTACGAACAACTGTGAATAAAAGTATGAGTGATACTCAATTTGATAAAAGAAAAGAATGAGAAATCTCAGGGTGCAGGTGATGGAAACTAGGGCTCCATGAACTTAAGGTTGCTCCCCGGGACCCACGCACCTGTCTCCAAGCACAGGCTGCTCAGCTCCACAGTGAGGACAGCCACGCTTCGGAAAGTTGCTCTCCGGATGTTGTCCACCTCATCCTTCACAGCTGGGCAGAAAGGCTGTGAGGCCACCACCAGAGCCACCTGACCCCTCCTCGCTCCCCATCAGCCTGGAAACAGAGCAGAGGGGCTCCCCCTGGGCCTCCAGACAGGCTAACTGGTCTGCATGTGGACCTCTGCACGGAGGGACAGACGGACAGCCCACACTGGGTCATAACCAAGCAAGCCAGGTCCACTTAATGTTTCATTCTCTCCACGCTGAGCTGGTAGGAAGGTAAAGAACCTTCTCACCAATCTGCTCCTTACAGCCATGTTTCATTACAAGATAACAATCTTCACTGAGGAGTAAAAAGGCATAAAAATAAGCGATCAAAACTATGAGGTAATGTTACTTGAAAATGTCATTTTTACTAGATGCCTTTCGCCTTTTTAATGGTGCAAATATGGAGCAAGGATATCGACGCTGAAAACATAGGGAAAAGGCATTCTACAAAACAAGGATACTGAAATGCTCCAAAGCAGGATGGAGTAGACCCAGGGACAGGTGGGCACCCTAGGAAAGCAGCTGGCAGATTGGCTTCTCTCGGGCAGTGTAAAAAGGACTGCAGCTTATCTCAGCTCCTGGGCTGCGGGCCCTGGGAAGCTATTAACACACTGCAATCTCAGTGGACAGTGCTGGAGGGGCCGCTTTTCTGGGGGTGAGGGGTCTCCAGCTGAAGTTGGGGAGCATAAAAATCACGTACATATCATGCAGCTTTTCCTTCCAATTTACAGCTTCCAAGGAACCTAAACCACAATCTTGAAAGTTTTTCTTATTTATTTTCAATTCTACCTGACCTCCTGGTATATTACCCAGAGTGGGCAATTAATCCACTTTGCCATCATCAGCAGTCCACAGACATAGCCACCAATTAGGAGTAGAAAGCCATCCAATAATTTTGTGCACAAAACTCACACATAGAGGCAGCTCTCTACTTCCCAATCCAAGGTTCAAGCTCATTATCCGATAAAGAACGCACTGTGGCCGAAACCGGTTTGGCTCAGTGGATAGAGCGTCGGCCTGCGGACTGAAAGGTCCCAGGTTCGATTCCGGTCAAGGGCATGTACCTTGGTTGCGGGCATATCCCCAGTGGGGAGTGTGCAGGAGGCAGCTGGTAGATGTTTCTCTCTCATCGATGTTTCTGACTCTCTATCTCTCTCCTTTCCTCTCTGTAAAAAAATCAATAAAATATATTTTTTTAAAAAAAAGAACACACTGGGGAAAACCACCGAGCCTCACTTTGTGCGGTTTCACCCACACCAAAGAACTGCAAACATACACCGACATGGTAGCAAAATAAAACTAAAGAGAAAATCCCACAAAATGTACACAATCCTTACAGATACATTTACTGGTTTCTGGACTTAACAATATTTAAATGCAGGCTACTACAGCCTCTGAGATCCACATTTATTCACCTGCTTTGCTTTCGATTTCTACAAGGCACCATGGCCTTTGTCAGCAGGTAAGACCGCTCAGCGAGGTGCAGCACAGCACATGAGCCAAGCCCCAGCTAGGAATTCTCTATGCCAATTTCCACTGCCCTTTGTAGCATCCTCAGACTGAAGGTGGAGACTGCGAGGTTCTTGCCTAAGGCCACAATGGGTTGCAGACTTGTACTGGGCCAGAGCAACTCCAGAACAATTAGTCAGAACTGCCACCTTTCATTTTTTTAAACTACAGGACATGAATATACCAACAGCTGCCTAAAATAATGCATTCTGATTGCCCATGGACTCTACCCCCTAACCTGACAGTTGTTACCACTCAACGATGCTGTCATCAAATTTTGAGGTGGGAAATGAGTTTATAGCCGGGCCAGCATGGCTCAACAGTTGAGCACTGACCCATGAGCCAGGAGGTCACGGTTCGATTCCCAGTCAGGGTGCATGCCTGAGTGGTGGGCTTAATCCCTGGTGTGGGGCATGCACAAGGCAGCAATCAATGGCTCTCTCTCATCATTGATGTTTCTGTCTCTCTCTCCCTCTCCCTGAAATCAATAAAAATATATATTTTTTAAAACATGAGTTTATTAGCTGTAAATCTTAAACTTGACTCATGTACCTCTGCATGAATGTGCCTCATTGTTTTAACATTGGAGGAAGGGCGGCCTGGGTGCTGCAGGCCGTCTACCTGAACGGAGCACTTCAGGTGCTCCTGCTGGGATGGATGAAGAATGGAACACCTTGCCTCAGAGGCCAGACTAACAGTGTCCTCGCCAGCTCTGCAGGTGTGCGCCAGTTCTCAGACTCCTAGCAGGTCACAGACGAGGTTGGGACAGAAGGAGCGGGCCTTTA
>NW_006383017.1:3411098-3443947 GCF_000327345.1 Myotis davidii | reverse complement strand
GGCGGGGAGGGCAGGACAAACATCACAGTAGCCAGGGTGGAAGTCATTTATTTTTCTAATTAAATTCTCAAATTGGTGGGAGTATCCTATTAAAAATACAGAACAAACCAAACGAGGAAATGTGGATTTTAAAGGTTAGTGTCGGCACTATATTTTTCACGATGATACATATAAAGGGAAACATTACAACCTTACGTCGTTTGAAGAATGCCTTCAGCTCTGGGTTCCAGGCATCATGCTGCGAGGTCATCGGATGCTTGTAATTTGAGCCGATGCACCCAACAAAACTATTTGTGTTTAAAACTGTGTTGGAAAATGACATTTCTTTAAAAAGGCATTTACTGAGCAATTCCTATTTGCAAGATGCTTTCCAGTTATTTTTCTAAGAATAATTCGTAACAACAACCATGTAAAGTAGGTCAGGGTTTCTTCCCCTTATGCCTCCCTTCTCAAAAGGCTGAGTGGAGAAAAGTACAAAAAGGTTAAGTGATTTTCCCAGGCCTGCACGCACAAGCGGTAGCAGAACTCACAATGTCCCCACTGCTGTGAAACCTCCAACGGCGACTTCATCCCGCTGGTCCTCATGCCTCTTTTGACTCCATTTCAGAATTTCCTGGGATCCTTGTCTCAGTGAACACATACAGAGTTCCGGGCCTTCCTCCAAACCTGCTGACTTGGGACCCAGGCCGCAAATCTACTCCTGTAACAGCTATTCCCAACGGAGCCTGCGGGGCTCTCCAGCTGGACCTGGAGCTGGGGTCTTCCTGATGCTCAGCCCACTCCTCCAGGCAGCCGAGAACAGGCAGAAGAGCAGGCCGCAGTCTGCACCCAGGCGTGACCTCCGCACAGCAGACCTGGCGGCTCTCTCTCAAGGAGAAGCCGTAACAAACCATTTGAAACCACTTTCCTTCCAGAGTTCCCACCATGTTCCTCTCAAACGCAACAGTTTCAGGCATTTGAGCCTTTTTGCCCCGAAAAATGTTCCTGTGGGCTCTTTTTACCCCAAACGGCAGCAATTCCATGCCCGCATTCATTTCACAACCACCTTCTTAGGTGTCATTCTTCTTCCCTGCTAAGATTATTCATTCAGCTGTTCCATCCAGGTGCAGACAGCGCCCCAGGGCCAGAGCTAACCAGGAAACTGGCAGGGCGGGCGACCTGCATTAACCCACCTTGAGAGCGATGCCCCCATTTCACAGATTTAAAACTTTTATAAGTGACTGAGAAAGTTGCCCAGGGACATACTCATTCCCAGAACCCAGGTCCAAGATATGTTCATCGGACCTCAGAATGAATATAATCATCTTCTTTTGTATTCTTATTTAAATTAATCCTTTGTTCTTTATTTTCCCTGATTCAATCGCTTCAGCATCTAGTGACCCATTAAGAAATGGCGCTCTTTGCGTGTAAAGTCCCTCCCCATAGGCTTCAGCCAATGACAAAAGAGAATCCACTGCAAACTCACAGGATGAGTAGGGCCTATGCCTGGGAAAGCAACGCAATGCCACATGCAGCAGCTACTTCCGCTGCCAAATCAAGAAAAGCGAGGTTTAAATATGAACTCGAACGATCAGACGCATACAACAATAGCACCTGCTCCAGCAGGTACAGCCTAGAGCAGCCGTGGGCAAACATGGCCTGCGGGCTGCGGCCCTTTTGAAATGAATAAAACTAAAAAAAAAAAAAAAAGACCATACCCTTTTATGTAATGATGTTTACTTTGAATTTATATTAGTTCACACAAACTCTCCATCCATGCTTTTGTTCCGGCCCTCCGGTCCAGTTTAAGAACCCATTGTGGCCCTCGAGTCAAAAAGTTTGCCCACCCCCGGCCTAGACTATCTGAGGCATCCCTTTTGAAATGAATAAAACTAAAAAAAAAAAAAAAAGACCATACCCTTTTATGTAATGATGTTTACTTTGAATTTATATTAGTTCACACAAACACTCCATCCATGCTTTTGTTCCGGCCCTCCGGTCCAGTTTAAGAACCCATTGTGGCCCTCGAGTCAAAAAGTTTGCCCACCCCTGGCCTAGACTATCTGAGGCAAAACCTGTAAAGCCGTAACAAGAGAAACAAAGATAAAGTCAGAACAAGAGGGAGCCAAGAGAAATCGAAGGGCACGAGGGCAAACAGGAGCAAGTGCGCCTCGTGAAATGTTTAAAAAGAGAGAGGCTTCAAGACTCCTTTCCTTCCCCAGACCCAATGTCATGAAAATAAAAGATAAAATGGAAGGATTAAAAAAGATGTAGGCTATGCAGTCCTACATACCAACAACCTACTTAAGAAAAATCGTATGATCTTATCAGGGCCTTAGAAAAAGCATATGACGAACTCCAATATTCATTCACGATAAAAATTCTCAGGAACTTACAAATAAAGAGGAACTACCTCAATGTGATAAAAAGCATCGACAAACTCACCTGTGAAAAGCCTACAGCTAGCACCACATTTCACAAAGAACTGAATATCTTCCTTCTAAGATATGGGACAAGGCGAGATGGCTGCTCCCCTCACTCTCCTTCAACATAGTTCTGGAAGTTTTAGCCCCAAAAATAAAGCATGAAAAAGAACTAAAAGCATGCCCGGGGGGGAAAAAGAATTAAAATGATCTCTATGTGCAGACACGATTGTCCACACAGAAACTCCCAAGGACTCTACAAAGGAAAACCTCCTAGAACTAGTGAGCTCAGTAAGGTATCAGAGTAAAAGATCAGCACATGAAAATAATTCACATTGCTACACCCTAACAATGAACAAACAAAACAAAAATGATGCCGTTCACAACTGCTCCAAGGAAAATGAAATAATCCTTAGGCATACACTAAACAGAACACGTACAAGATCTGTATGCTGAAATTCCAATGGTGTTGAAAGAAATAAAAGATCCCAATAAATGGAGACACACAGTGTTCATGGACAGTGTGACACCAGATAGTAAAAATGCCGATGCCCCACAAACTGATCTATAGTGTTAATGAAATTCCCGTAAAAACCTCAGCAAAGTTTGTGTGGACGTAAAGTAGCTTCTTATAAAATTTATACGGAGAGGCACAACCCCAGCACAGCTAAAACAATCTTGACAGTGAAAATAAAGAGGAAGGCGTGACTCTGCCTGATATTAACACTTACCATATAGTCACAGTAATGAAGACGGTGTGGTATTGGAGGAGCAACAGACACAGAATTCAATGGAACAGGAAAGAGAACCCAGAAAGAGACCAGCACAACTATGCTCAATTCTTTTTTTAAAATATATTTTATTGATTTTTTACAGAGAGGAAGGGAGAGGGATAGAGCGTTAGAAACATCGATGAGAGAGAAACATCGATCAGCTGCCTCCTGCATACCCTCTACTGGGGATGTGCCAGCAACCAAAGTACATGCCCTTGACCAGAATCGAACCTGGGACCCTTCAGTCTGTAGGCTGACGCTCTATCCGCTGAGCAACACTGGTCAGGGCTATGCTCAACTCTTTAATGAAGGTTTAACATTAACGAAGGAAGGACAGCCTTTTCAACAGATGGTGCTGAGGTAACCAGACATCCAGGCCAAGGAAAAGGAAACAAACAAACATCGACCTTACACAAGAATTAACACTAAAGGGATCATGGATTTAAAGGTAAAATGCAAAACTCTAACATTTGAAAAAAAAATAACATAGGAAACATTTCTTGGGATCTAGGACATAGAAAGGAGTTGTCAGACTTGAACCAGCAGCATGATCTATGAAGGAAAAGCTGATAAATTGAAGATAATCAAAATTAAAAGCTTTTGCTCTTTGCAAGCCCACAGGAAAAGAATAAAAAGACAAGTTACAGACTAGGGAGATCGCTTGCAAACCAAAAATCTGAATATACATACTCAAGATTCAGAAGACAGAAAAAACATAGTCCAATTAGAAGAGAAAATGAGCAGAAGACAAGAAAAGACATTACACTAAAAAGAATATAGAGATGAGCCCAACCAGTGTGGCTCCGTGGTTCTCAACCCATGAAACAAGGGGTTACTGGTTCCATTCCCAGTCAGGGCACATGCCTGGGTTTCAGGCTTGATCCCCAGTAGGGGGCGTGCAGGAGGCAGCAGATTGATGTCTCTTTCCCATCGATGTTTTTATCTCTTTATCCCTCTCCCTTCCTCTCTCTCTAAAATCAATTTAATAATTTAAAAAAAACAGAAAAAATATATACAGATGAAAATTAAGCACATAACAAGAAGACCAATATGATTAGCCATCACAATGAAAATTAAATTCACAATGAGATTATCACTATATTCCTAACAACATGGGTAAAATAAAGAAACAGCGGCAAAAGAAAAACTAGAGGAGATGCAGAGAAACTGGATCCCCCATAAAGCTGTGAGAATGTGACAGAGCGCCGCCATTCTGGAAAACCACTCCCCAATTTCTTATAAAGGACACATGCAGCGACCACACAACCCGGCAACTGCGCTCGTGGTCATTTATCCCAGGAATGGAAACGGCCTCACACAGAAGCCTGCACAGGAATGCTGGCGGCGGCATTATCTCTAATAGCCCACACGGAAGTCAGCCCACAAGTCCTTTCACAGGAAGAAGGCTGCCCTGAGGCATAACCACGCCTGGGAATATTACTCAGCCCTAAAAAGAGAAAAGCTAGTGATGATACAACTGAGATGAATCCCCCCAAATTACTGATGAAAAAAGTCAATTTCTCAAGATATGTGCTGTATGACTTCATGTACACAACATTTTTGAAGTGACAACATTTCTAGAAACGGAGGGCATATTAGAAGTTTCTAGGAGTTGGGGAGGGAGGTAAGAGGTGGGTATGAGTATAGAAAGGAATCTTGAGGGAGCCTGATGGTGCTGGAACTACTGAGTATCTTGACTATTATGCTGGTGGGTACATGACCCTACACAGGAGATATAATTGTATAGAACTTCATACACACACACACACACAACTAAATATAAATTAACCTCAAGAAAGCTAGATAAGATCAGTGGGATATATATGTGAGATATATATATATATATATGAGACCCTATAATATACTAAAGTTTTATTAAATGTTAAGATGGGGTACTTGGGCAAAGTATATTAAGAGGTTATATATAAAAGATTATTCTGTATTATTTTGTACAATTGCAAATGAATGTAATATCTCAATAAAATATATTTTCTTAAAAGATGCAGAATTGCCCTAACCAGTTTGGCTCAGGGGATAGAGCGTCGGCCTGTGTACTGAAGGGTCCCAGGTTCGATTCCGGTCAGGGGCATGTACTTTCGTTGTGGGGGGGTGTGCAGAACGCAGCTGTCGATGTTTTTCTCTCATTGATGTTTCTAACTCTCTATCCCTCCCCTTTCTCTCTGTAAAAACTCAATAAAATAAAAAAAGTGACATTTATTTTAAAAAAAAGATGCAGGATTGAACCTGCAACCTTGGGTATCCAGACGACACTTTAAGTAACTGAGCTACCTGGCCAGGGTGCAAACGATGCCTTTTTAAGGTGAAGGATCCCCTCCCAATGCAATGCCTTCTAAACTGAGGTTTTGATAAGAACACACTGAATACTGAATAGGAGGACTCACCCAGAGAACCAGGCCTGCTTACCTGCAGCAACAGGAATGAAACACCACCTAAAAATGAAGTCGCATCGCTTAATCCCAAACTTCGTTTTCATCAATTGTTTGAGCCTCTATTCCCAATAAATTGTTGCCTTAAATTGCTACCAAGAAGTCCAATAAACAGATGCTTAAGAACACAAAACTTGACTTCCTAAAGTAAAATGCCTTCCTGGTGATATTTTCAAAGTCAAAAGATATGCAGATAATTGCTTCTTGGTTTATAAGGTCAAAATCCTACACATTGATATGCACGGCATACAGTTTTACCAGCTGGGAAGCCGAGAGCGCAGCGTTAGATGAACTGTAAACTTAATCACTGGCAAGACAGGCCAGGAGCTCAGAGGAAGATTAAAAGGACAGAGAGAAAAGCAAATAAACGCCACAAAGCTACCACCCTGCGTAGCTAAGTAGAAAGCCTGGCTGGCCTTTCGGGGAGCACGGGAGCTCCATCTCCTTGTGGTCACTTCCTCTGAACGTGTGCTCCAACTACACCCCGGGTCAATCCTCTGCAGGTCTCCTCGCTCCTGCCCAGGCCTTCTGAGGCAGAGCAATGCTAGAAAGGAAACGCTGGGAACAGACATCGAGTGACTTCACACACAGCCAAGTTTCAGAGCCCCTGTTAAAACAGCTGCTCGCTGACGGCTTATCGCTTTCTTCATCCTGCAGAGCCGTCGGCAGACACTCTGGTCGGTGCAACTGGGGAGTGCAGTGAGGTGGTTGTGCTACTGGCCTCCACTGGGTAGAGACCGGGGTGCAGCTAAACGTCCTACAGGCACAGGACAGTCACGAGACACAGAACTACTCGTGCTGAGGTGGAAACTCCCGGACACAGAGGATACTTGCATTGGCTTTAACAAGAGGAAGACTCGCGTACCATAAACATGTGGAACAGACTTAGTAAGTCAGGGCTACTAAGCGGAGGTCACACCTCCAAGGGCATAGGTAGTCCTTACTCCCTTCACCCTCTCAGGCTGATTCGGGCCCAGGAAGAGGCTTCTCTTGGTGGTCACTGAGCGTTAAAGCATCAATTCCAGAGCCACGAAGTCCAAGCCAGAATCCCCGTTCTGCCGCTTAATATCTGGGTGACATTATCTGAAAGGGGAATTCATAACTGCTCTTCCCTCTACGAGCCAGTAGGAGAATGAAAATAAGTACGATCTGGCTGTCTCGGAGACTCTGCATAGACCCCAGGCATAAATGTGCTTTATTGTTGTCAATGAACTCTCACCCTTAATCACCCCCATATTTATTATTTTTCCCCGGCCAATGAAGTGAAGCGTTTCTGATTCTACATCTTTCTCAGGTTCAATTCCATTCATCTGTAAACTGGTTTCCTCTCCTCTGGCACTAGACAAGGGCTGCCCGTTTCTATAGACTCAGTGCCAGGTGCCAGCTGCTCTCGCTGCCCAGCATCCTCACCAGCCCCTTGGTTCACCTCCCCAGTCCGCTCAGGCAGGGGTCACGTGCCTTCGGAGGAAAGCGCCTTCCCTATGACCCAAGCAGCAGTTCACGAGACTGACACCAAAGAAACGCTTGGCAGATAAATTCCTTAAGAGGTGTTTGCACAATCAAAGTGTTTCCTTTGGTCCCTAGCCACATCACCTAGATGCCTTAGCTCAGGCGTGCGAGTCTGGCCAACACAGACTCATTGCACATCACTGAGGCCTGGCTGTGCTGGGCACTCAGAAGAAAGTGGTGAACACACAGGCACCATTTCAAGGTTCAGAAGGAACTGTTTGTACCTATAGATGCCAAAACACACCGTAGTCTAATCAGATAGATGAAGGAAACCCTTTTCTGAAAAAAGAAATATTATCCAATCTTCAAATGGATCTTTGCAGGAGCCATCAAACCACAGTGCCGGCTGAACTATAGCATAGGAGTTAAGAATTCAAACACTGAATGGCTCCTCCACCTACAATCCATACACCCAAACCACACTGGGTCTTATTTGCTCAGAATGCTAATAAGAGATAAAGCAATACCTAGTTCCTGGGGTTCTTACAAAGATTAAATTAGTTCAATGCAGTTGAACGGTACCCCGTGCTCAAGGGGTAGTGCTAGCATTACCCTTATTAGCAAAGGAATTTGAATTCTGCAACCTTGCGTCTCAGAGTTCTGGATTCTCCAACGTGTCTACCATAACATCTTTCAGGAGCTTGCAGACCCACTTGCTACCTGCTAAACATGCTGCCTCCTAAAACCTCGATAAGTTCTTACCTTTTCCGAACTCCAAGCACTCCAATTAGAACGCCCTCCCCTGTGGCACACGGCTCCTGGGAGCATTCATCTGCTCCCCATCAGCAGTTGCCCATAACAACGTGCCACCTATCGAGATAACAGTCTAAACGCAGTAGCATCTGCTACGTCCCTGGGCTGGAAACTGGGAATGGAGGCTTTGAACACATCAAGGTTGATTCGTATTCTGCATTACAACTTCTCCTTAGTTACTAGCCAGCCTACACTCTTAAGGCCATCTAATTCAAAACTGAACAAAGTGTCCCTGATATATTATCCCATTCATTAATACATGTAGATATTGATCATAAGCGAGAGGGGTCCAGATAACTACCTACATACAGTGAATTTCTACGACTTTAACTTCAGCTACATGGATTAGGGAATGTGCATCAAGCTGAGATACACCCTTCCCATCTATAAAATGGAGGTCACAATAGTAACTCCTTCCTAAAGCTACGGAGAACAACGAATGAAAGTCTTTCTTAAAACGAGCACAATGCCTAGGCACATGATCATCACTTGGTAAAACTAAGCTATTTTCATTTTCCTAGTGACAGCTAGGAAATTATTTTTTAAATCAGCCACATTCATTTATATGGAAAATGAATGATGGTTTTGTGCTAACAATTTAGTGAAATCACACAACTGTTCTCTGCAAAGTGCTAACTTCCAGAAGGACTGACACTCGTGTGGGTGAATACAGTCCATGAAAGTGAGATCTGAGTGTCTTCCCAAAGCAAGTTAAAGGGCCAAAACAATCAGTAAGCAAACACACATTTATTTTCCAGTCACTCTGGCCTGTGCTAAAACCATCTCTCTAAAGACTTTAGATCAAGCACATCGAACTCAAAAGCTAACAGGGGCCAAATAAACCAGGCACGTGGCTCGCGGGCCGCGAGTTTGACATGCTTGCTTAGATGATAGTCTTTTCTATTGAAAACCAGCATCTAGTCATCACTACTGCCTTTGCCCTCCAGAAGGCAAGTGTCTACAAAAAAGCACATCTTGATCCATAACTTTATCCTTTGAATCATGTATTTATTCACCAACATTAGACAATCACCAGGTCAATTCACCAAAAAATGTATAAGACTGAAAGAATAAGTCTGGAGCTGTGTTTGCACTACTAGACATAATGAAATGGATTGCACATAGAACCTCCTTGAGGCCTCCTGTCATTCTGAGGATTCAGGAAAAGGTCTCTCAGGGCGTAGAGTAAGCTGAGATCCAATGCAGGGTGGTGACGAAGGAAGAGAAAGGTCACTGTAATATCAAATTTGAAAAATTTTAAACAGATAAAACAGACACCTAAAACCAACAGCTCTCTATCCATGAAAACAGTGACTTTTCAAGAACCAATGAAATGATATTAAACTGGTAATGTACTTTGTGAAAGTACATTACTAATTATCAAACAAAGAGCTATCTTTTTATACTGATTTAACAGTTTTAACACTATTTGTAGAACATTCCTCACCTCTCACACAGACATAGGCAATGTCTTTTGTTAGAATCTCCATGGCTGATAGGACTCAGGTTGGGTTTGGATTTTAAAAGCAAATTTTATACCAAATTCCCTTTCTCAAATTCAAGAGTTCAAGAAGGAGACTGGATTTCAACCCTCTGCACCTTTGGAACTAAAAAGGGATGGAGCGCAGTAGCATAGCTATTTCAAGGAATGCCTGTAATTTCACTGTTGCTAGAGCGGCCAGATGTCTTCGATCAAAGACAGCAGAGCTTTTGAGTTAGAACCTGAAAAGAACATTGACAAAACCTTAAAAAAAGGCTAAAAAGAACAAAGACAAAACAAAAAACTAGTAAACATTTCCGTCCCCAAACACCTTGTGTAGGAAAATGCTGGTTAATCCAAAAGGCTAAGACAGGTACTCACAGAAAAAGGAGACAGATAGAATCAGGGCATAGAAATGACAGCATCCTCTGCTAAATTGTTCCTGTAGTTAAATTAGGCAATGCAGTTAATCTTAAATCCCGAGCTATGGATTATTTTCCATCCAACAAATATCTTAAGGATAGTAATTGCAGTTCAAGTCTGAACTTTAGATAGCAATATGCATCCTATTCTGCTAGTAAAAGAATGCAACAGCTGTCCCTATGTACCCGGCAGAAAAGCTTCAAGTGGGAAAGCTGAAAATAACTTTCTTCCAAACATATGAGAAAACTTAGGTGCAAAACCTCAAGATTTGGCGGCCTCTTGACAGATCACTTGCTAAAATGATTCCAGATGTTTCATGGAGACTCCTCTCTACCCTCCTCCCCCTGCTCTCTGACACTGATTCTTGACTTGTGTGCAGGTACGTCTGTAAGACTCTGTTTTTAATTAAACCCAGATTATCAATATGGGCTGCTGAAGAAGTGACAGGGGAAATAAGCTAAATATTAAAATGACAAGAAAATTCTCACTAAATTGTATCTGCAGTTCATTATGCAAATAGTTTAGCAGGGCATGGCTGACTTCTGGGGTAGCTTGCGATGCCATCCCCCCAAGAATCATTCACTTATTGGAAGATTCCATATTAAGACAAGATTAATTAACTTTAAGTAAACTATAAAGTCTAGACCAGCTAACAATTCATATATATGCACCAGAAATAATAACAGCCTTTGGTACAAGCGACATAATAATACTGGTAGTAGAGGGAACAGAGCAACATTACACCCATTAAATTTTCACATATAAATATTACATTACTGTGTTAAGATTTAACTTGCTTAATCATGTAAGACATGATGGGGACATGTACAAATGACCCAGGAATCATCTGGAAGGGATCCCACTAGGCAAATCGGGGACAATCTATTTGAACACCAAAATAATGAGAGTAATGAGTCCTAATGATAAACATCAATGAGTGAATTCATGCTTATCAATGAGTGAATAATATATAATTGGGAGGGGGGGGAGTACTTCCTTCCAATAGCATGCCAACCAATGTAGAGAAATAGTGTAAAGGAATCACAGAGTTAGAAAATCACCATTTGGCCACTGTCATGGTACCAACAACAATTATCAAGTGGTGTTAAAACTAGTGGGTAGAGCATATTTACACAGATGCAAAGCATCATCAACAAATATGTAATAACTCGGGAAAATGGTAGCTTTACAATTGAGAAACCTGATGGATTTCACCTGGCATCCAAGGCCCTGAAAAACACACATTGGCTGTGATAATTCCATTCAAATATGCATCACCTAAATCTACCTGTAAGGAAATATCAGAGAAGCCTAATTTAAGGGACATTGTAGAAAAGCAAACATCCTGTAGAAAAGCAAACAATCAAAAAAACAAACTAGCTTTTACTTCTCAAGATGCCAATTTCATAAAGTGCAAAGACAGAATGAGAAACCATTCCAAATTATAGAAGACTAAAAACGTGTGACAACTAAATGCAGTAAGTCACCTTGGATTGGAGTGAGAATGGCCATGAAGGCCACAATGGAAGTGACTGGTAGAATGTGAATGTGGAATGTGGACTTAGATAATAGAATCAGGCAAAGACTGAACTTCCTAATTCAGAATCTTTATGTTGTTGTGTACGAAAATATCCTTTTCCTAGGAGATAGACAGTGAAATATTTGGAAGTAGTGGGGGATAATGCTTAAAGCTTTATAAAACAAATACACACACAGCAGAAAAAAACCTGATAAAATTGGTGAATCTGGATCAAAGGTACAGAGATGGTTTTGTACTATTCTTTAAACTTAAAGTTTGAAGTTATGTAAAAATACAAAGGTACCCCAAAATATTCTTGAGTCTAGAGAAAGACATAAATAATTTACTTGGTCATGAAACACATTATTTGAGTACCTTCTATCTCTTTCACTCTGTTTGGTTCTATTTTTTTAAACATATCCCCCTTATTTGATATCACCTTAATCCATTTTAGGATTCTCCAGAACTCTCTGATTGAATCTACAGCACTGTCCCTATGAAAAATCAGATTCTGAGTAACCTTCCTCTAACATCTTCACATTTCCAGGAATGTGACCTCAGCAATATTTAGGTAAGTGATGTACTCATTTTTGTTTAGGAGTAAAGAATAAATGCAAATATACTCAGAAGTCCTCTTTTTTTGCCCTAAATAAATATAGATGATTTACCAGCCAGCTCTTTTTTAATTCCCCCCTCCTTTTTTTTTTTTTTTTTTTTTTGGCCTACTGAAAGTCATCATTTATAATTATAAAGCCTGTTAACAAATGGCTTAGAATTTGCCAAACAATAGCAGTCCAACTCTATACAGCGGTCACTGCTCGAGGCTACCGCACAGCAACAAAATGGTGAACAGCAGTTCCCATCCAGAGTTCCAAGAATTTCATTAATTGGTAAATAAACTTCCCTTCTGGTGTGTGTATGTGGTGCTTTCCCCCACGCCCACCAGCCTTAAGATAATCTAAATACTCATCAAGATAGAGGACATGCTTGTAAATAGTGCGCTGGGAAATCTCTGAGTGAGAAAATCTTCATAGTTTTGCTGGACTCTTTATTCTTAGCATCTGCTTTTCACTGTGTCTAGAGGTCTTGTTAAAATTGCTTTAATGGCTCTTGGTTAGAAACACAAAATGACGGCCAGGGGTTTAGAAATCACAGCGGAGTCTCATCCTGCAGATTGGTTTCCAGCATTCCCTCCTCTCCTTGGGAAGGGCTGAATTTGTTTTACTCAGCTGAAATGAGTATTTAATGAAGGCACTTAAAAATAAGACGTTAGAGTTATTTATACTTGAGAAATCGTATTTACAGACAATGTTTAAGAGGAAGACAATCAGAAAATTGGAACCAGAGAGTTTTTCCTCTTATTAGCGGAGCACACAAGATGCTTCGTTGCTTTGCTTGATCGTCCACGGACGCTGAGCGCTGTTGGACTTCATCCCTAATCAAAACCTCACCTAAGTTGGAAGGTCTGTTCGATGCTTCTCTTTCAACAATAAAGAATTAAAAAATAAAATAAATGTTTAAAAAACACAAAAAACCTCACTTTAAAAAGAAGTCCAGTCCTCTTACTGATCAATTATCCAACAACAGAAAAAGGCCACAACACTCAGACCCTGTGAAGCAAACATGTAATCAATTGTTTACACTCAATTAAGCAGAAAATAAAAACCCTTCTACTAGTATTTGAAAGATGATTATCTATAAAACACAAACCTGAAAAGAAACAGAAAAAGGAAAGGCTAGTTAATGTAGCTCAAAATAGTCTTGGGTCATGACTATCCAGAAAGTATTTGTCCAGCAGCACGTCTTGTGTCAGATATCCCTTCCCTTCAGCTTGCTGATGACCTGATTAGAGTGGTCCACCAAAGAAGTTCCCTCTCAGACTTCTTTGCCCCCTCACAGCTACCGTGGGCTCTAGCAGGCACAGAGAAGCAGATGTAGAACAACCAGCAGCAGATACCGATGTCCTTGAACACTATCCTACATATCCAGCTCGCCCATTTTTTGCAATGGTTCCCTTGTCATCTCAAACCAAATAAAACAAACAAAAATAACATTCACCATAAAAAGGCACAAAAAAATGAATTAGATAGCCATTAAACCAGACGTTAAGATTTGAAAATTCAAAGAGGAAACGCCTACTTTTCTGTGTATCATTGAAGGACCGTGGGAGGAAATGCTTTTATACTCCATCCCCTATAAGAGGAAAGTAATAATTTCTCTATTTCCGATTTGTAACTGGAAGGAGGGACCTAATAGGTATATTGAAGTATCTTACAGGTTCTCTAAATTTAGGGATAGCTTGTCCATGATAAGTTCTAATATCCTATCTCTTCTCTCCGCGTCCCCCCCCACCCCCCCCTCCGGCGCCCCCGGTATGGACATGTAGAGTCATGTTCTTGCTGTCTAACTGCTCTAGGTCTATCTTGCATGCCCTGTCTCCCCATGGATAGGTCCCAGAACTCAGGCTCGAGGGAAAACTAGAAAGGGGCTCCAGTGTGACTGGTGATCCCAGTGGTGCTATTCAATTCGGCATCACCACTGATGACTTGGTGAGTCGGACGTGACAACTGGTGAGACTGTTGGAGAAGAGTGTGAGCCTGACAGAGGGATAATAAGGCTGCACACACACCAGTTCCTGTACCAATTAGTGCGAATGTGCACATATAAAGAAACTAAAAGAAGATCCTCCTAATAATAGTTAGCTCTTAGAATCAAAAGAATGAGGAGTCATTTTTTTGCTTCTTTAGGGTTTAGTGTATTTTCCAAATATTCCACACACTAGTGTTTTTTGCGACAAACAGCAGCATGGAGATTTATAGGCAAAAACTCACAACCAATTTTACCCAGTGTCTCAGTCTAAGCAAAACTGTCAGAGTTTAGCCTGTTATATGATCTATGAAATTTGCAAATTGGTTGAAGAGACAGCAAAAACCCCACCTCCACACCTCGTCTACTTGTATTTTCATAAAAGAACATGGGTTTCAAATTGGCAGAGTGAAATAAGTGACATTTTGCTCCAGCCAACAATGAAAGCCAACACCACATGTCAAGATTATTTACCGACTACACATGCAGGACAGATCTCTGAGCGGCCCTGGGCAGAGGGGCAGGCATTCTGATTAAGCCTGAAGCATCCACTTTCCCAAGCTCTAACCATGTTTTTCTCTGGCGTTTTCACTTGCTAGGGGCATTTTCAATCTGTCAAGAATCAGATTTGAGGTTCGCTCCCTTAGTGTTTAGTAGAAGTGGCGCGTGGGAACCTCAAAGCCCCATGGAGCCTTGTACACACACCTGCTCTTTCAAATCAGAAAGAGTCGGGGACCTTCAAAGAAACAAAGTTCATGCCTTTAAAGAATGTCAACATTTCCAAGAAAAAGTTCAAATTATTAACCCAGATTCACAGATATTCCTCACTTCTTCAAACACATCAGGGTAATGCCAGCCCTGGGGCTGTGGGTAAACTGGACCCTCTGCCAGAGACAACAACCCCCACCCCCCAACAACCAAGAAAAAAACCTCATGTTGTCTCACTGGTTCGTTGTGCAGCCTACACACAACCCTAAGAATATCTCTCACAATGTCTATTCACAACAGATCAACAGGCTCGGACCTTTCTGTCCTCCAAAGGGCGATCCCAATTTCTAACCATTTAATGCCCTTGTTACTCTGACTAGACTCATTATTTTAACACTCAGTACACGTGGCTGGTGCACCAGGTGCTTTTGTACAAGGTGAACAACACCAACTTCACTGCCATGACTACATCGATATTCTGTCTCCGACAGCACTTGATGGCGGGAACAGAGGTATCAACTTAGCGACCAGGCAGGTAAGTTTCAAAAGGGGCTTGAGAGAAAAGGCAGGAGAAAAAGATGTGAAAATCCAGAAAATATTTTAGAGGCAAGAGAAAAGGGCTACAAAGGTCCCAAAGGTGGCTCACATGGTTTAGTGTTTTCTGCCATTTTAATCACCAAAAGTTTCTCAGTGAAAACAACAAGAATACAACAGAGATGGATAAAGGTGGTCAAAGGAGCAAACTTTCAGCTGTGAGCTTAAAAAGCGCTAAGGTGTCAGGTTCACAATGATGGCTACAGCTGACACTACCGTGTGATATAGGAACGTTGTTAAGAGAATAGATCCAGAGTGTTTGCATCATAAGGGGAAAAGTGTTTCCTTTTTTATATGAAATGACAGATGTTAACTAAACATATTGCAGTACTTATTTCATGTAAGCCAAATTATTGGGCTGTACAACCTAAACTTACATAGTGCTGAATGGTGATTCCATCTCAATAAAACAGGAAAACGTAAACATGCATTTTTTTATTAAACTCATTTCCGGCTATGTTCCAGATCTTAACCCTCAACAACACTACTGGTTTTTGTCCCCAAGGAATTCTTACTGACTCTTATTTTCTTTTCGGGAACAACATGAGCTCGGCATTACTAAACGCCTGGAGAACCATGATCTGCTTTCCAGATGTCGGGCTTCTGGGACGGGCTGGCGCTCCCCGGATGGAGAACCACAGGGAAGGACACACTGACAGGGAACACAGGATCCTCACCAGCACACAGGTGTTAAAGCTCCTGATGTCCTAATTCATGGGAACAGAAAGAAGTGGCGGGGCATTTAGCGAAAAGACAGGATATGTAGGTCAGCATGTAAGTGTTATATAGTTTTTCTTTTATTCTCCAAGGCATTCGTTCTTTTACAGAGATGATTGACACTCTTTTGGAAATCCCTAACAAGGACATACAACCTGGTGGCCCAGCCTCAGAAACCTGTCCATGAGTAGCCAAGGCATTCAACTGCTGGGGGCCACCTGTGGACGTGGACAGCCTTCCTGAGTAGCTCAGAACACTGGAGTTGAAGGTTATAAAGTGTCTTCTAAGAGGAAGACTGCATTAGGGTGACCGTCCAGCACCTATTAGAATTGCCCAGCCAGGATGGCAGAGACCTGAGCTGGCAGCAGATGTAGAGGAAGGCGGTGGAGAAGGACTGAAAAAGGTTTAGAAGGAAGAACCAGGACACTCATGTCATCAGCAGCCATTTCCTGTGTGTCTACTTTCTTTAGGGTCATACACGATATAGAAATACACAATAACAAGTGCTTAGCAGAACACAATCTGGTAGAAAAGACAAACAAGTGAACAGGCGATGGCAACACCGTGTAACAGGGATTCTTACAGAGGTAAACCCTGAACACTCTGAATTCAGAGAGAAATACTCTAAAAATTAAGATGTCACCCTCGCCGGTGTGGCTCAGTTGTTGGTTGTCATTCCATGCACCTAAACGTCACAGGTTGGATTCCTAGTCAGGGTACATGCCTGGATTGTGGCTCCATGCCCAGTAGGGGCCCTGCAGAAGGCAGCTCATTGATGTTTTGCTCTCACATTAATCTCTCTCTCTCTCTCTCTCTCTCTCTCTCTCTCTCTCCCCTTGAAAATCAATAAAGTCTTACAAAAATTAAAATTAAGATATCAACGGGCATGAGGTAGAAGATATTTAGATGCATAAATCGATGACAACAAGTTTTAACATTCATAGGAGTATGTGGGACTTCTAAACTTTTCTGGGAAGATCGAGATAAGTGAAATGGCTCCAAGCTTAAAAATCCAGAATACCCCCTGCTCACTGTGTCACCAAGCCAAATCCTCACCTCCAAGGTCACTGACTCATCTACCTAATGCCTCTGGGAGCACTCCATAGTAAGTGTATTCATGTAACTTCAAAGTACGTCATATCAGGGAAGTACAGTTTCCAGGCATGACATTATGGCTCCCAACGTGTATCAACTTATTTTACTAAACTTAGTCTTTCAGAAGTAAATCCATCTGAGCAAGCCATTCCTTTCAGGAAGAACAGCTTTCCATCTAGTTATTGGCATTGTGTGAAAAGCACATGCAGTGACTGACCCACAATTCATGAGTTGCCCAGATGCTCTTTAATTATGTTTCAAAATGCCAAATGATTTTTCCATTTGGAAAATTGTTCCCAGCTTATGTTCTCAGGAAATGAAAGATCTGGACTGGCATGTCCTTTATTGAGAAGGAGGGACACTGTCAGGACCGATGCCATGTAAGGAGGAGTTAATCAAACGTGGAATTCCCATCCTGCAGAGGTCTGACTCCTAATACAAGACTCCAGGAGAAAGCAGCAGTTCTATTACATCTGTGGTCATGTGGGTGAGGGTAGGGGTTTGCAAGAATATACTTCATAGGAGTGGGTACCATGAAGGGTGATTAAAACTCTAAAATGATCACTTATTTCAAAGGGCTGTGGCAATAAAGAGATCAGTGGCTACTCAATTCAACCTGTTCCAACGAAAGAATCATTGGAAATCCCCTACTGGCCATCAGTCTACATGCTGATCAAAATGCTACTGTGTCCAGAGGACAAATATTTGCAATTACTATCCTGTAATTTCCTTCCTTCCTCTTCCATATCCCAAGATTCTTGGCTCAACATCATACAATCACTCCTCTTGGCTCTTCCCATATCACACGGTTACAGGCCTTCTCGCCCTGCCACACGGCTGTTGCTGAATGCTTTATAAAACAGGAATTCTAGACAAACTATATATTTATTAATTTAGTTGTTAATTTGTCTGCCTCTAGCAACTAGACTCTAAATTCCTTATGAGCTGCTATTTCTCCAGAACATCAATTATGCCTGGTATTTGGTAAGCAATCAAAAACGATCTGGTGAAGAAATGAATTAAAATATCTTATTAGTTCACCTGATAGAGCCAGAGAACGTGAAGCTCCTTTTCACACTGCAATGCAGTGAAGATGCAGAAAAGAAACCGTCACCGGAACCATTGCTGGATCACTTGTCACATAAACATAACAAGCCACGTCCGAAAAGGTCAGTGTGCTGCAGGACCAACCTCCGCCTCCGCCTTCCTCAGCTATAGAAGGAATTGCAGTTCGTTTCATTATAATGTGAAGATTTAGAGAAGCACCACCCAAGATTGTCTACACAGTCCAAGGAGAAGAAAAGACACCCTGAAAAACAGTAAGAGGCCAAGGAGGCCCGCTCTCAACACTTCCAGTCAACCCCGTCCTGGGAGTTCTAACCAGGGCAATGAGGCAACAGGAAAAATAAAAAGCGTCCAGACTAGACATGAGTAAGTCAAACTATCTCGGCTAGCACACGACGTGATCTTATATATAGAAAATCCTACAGAAAACCATCAAAACACAAGTAAGAGCTAAAAAAAAAACCACCAGAAAAACAAATTCAGCAGTTTGCAGGTTAGATCAATACACAGAGCTCAGTGATTTTTCTATACACAAGCAATAAAGAATCCAAAAATGAAATTAAGAAAAACATTCTGTTAGAAAAAAAATATGAGAATAAATTTTATTTAAAAAGTTCAAGACTTGCATGTTGAAAAATACAAAGTTAATGGAAAGAAATTAGTCCTAAATAAATGAAAAGACATCACATGTTTAGTTATCAGAAGACTTAAAACTGTTCCAGTTTTCCAGTCGGAACTAACTGATCCTGAGGACTCACAGATAAGCAGCCCAGACGCCAACAAAAATGCTGCCCATCCATCTCGGCTTTCATTGCCTTGTTAATCAACATTCAGGTGTGATCACCGTGGAACGTAAATAGCCTTATGGACACACAGCTTACACTTCCCATTCACTTTTGTAAAAGTATTTTAGAACTTTAATTTATTTCTTATCAAAAAAGGAAATAAGGTAAGTTCCACGGGATTTATTCTGCCAAACTTATGTTGATTTTTTATGACTGCTGTTCAGTCTCTTATACTCTTGGATTTTCATTTTCTTTCTATTCTATACGGAAATAGTTGAAAAGACCAAGGAATCCTAATATACACAGGTTTAGTGATCTTATGGCATAACATGCATTACTGGCTAAACCATGTCACTGATACATCTACAAACTGTCAAACCATATTAAAATATCCCGCACTCCAACTCCAAAGGCTGTAGAAGGCTATTGAATGTTACAAACTTTGGTCAAGTCACAACCAAAACAGAAATGCAAGCCACGGAAAACCAGTGTTCACATTTTACATTTCCTAACCTGACTCAGCAGTTAGCAATTATCGAAAACCAACAACCAGAGATAAAAGAATTAAATCCAACTGGCTCACATTTACTACCCAAGTCACTGAACAAGGCAGCTCTGCCGGGCAAATGGATCTATCACTCAGAATACTTGTCAGGCCTCCCCAGATTCATTTCTTTCCATGTGATGCAGTACATGCCCAATATTCATAAAAGGCCCCATCCATAAACCAGAAAATGTTAAGTGTTTTTGCTGAGTTTTAGTGATAAATGCCAGAATATGCTCAACCATTCTGGTACCCTGACATTTCTAGAGAAAATGATCTCATACAGAAAGTTCCACATTTAACAACAGAGGTCTCAGGAAGTACTTCTCTCACTTAATAACCATTGGCAGCATTTCAAATTAAATACTCTATTGTGCAAGGAGCTACTTAAGATGAAACCCAAGGAATGATGGGGCATTTACTGTACTTTCAGTCATTACGCAGTCCTTCTAATATTCAAGAACACAACTTCTTCGTCATTTTGAAAGGTGTCACCAATAACCCAATACATTGCACAACACACACAGCTTGTTCCGAGTTTAAATATTTTGGAACTAAAATGACAATTTTCTTTCACCAACAAGCATTCATTCCTATTAGATATTCTCCTTAGTGCCAGCATTTTTATTATTTCAGTCCCACTGCAGCAGACATTTATCTGTGTAAATATGTTAGCATCCCATGAGCATGTTTCTGACACGCAATTAGTTACTGCTTTTTCTATACCAAGGCCTACACACAACCACTGAAGTTTATTCTGTTTAGAATAATTTTACTAAACACTCAAATATGATAAATTTCTGCAAAGTGTTCAATCAGCTACTACCCCCCCACCCCCATTTCTGGTCTATAAACTATAAAGGAACCAAAATTAGGCACCTGTGTGGCTTCTCTGTGGTTGACTTACTAACCCCCTGCTGGGGGCCTAAGCATTTGTAGCAAAGTTTAAAAACACAAAATTAACTTCTGATGGATGGGCCTCCATTCCCATACACCTCTCCACCACTGCAGACACTCACAGTCTCAACACTCAGGGAGCAAGTACCGGAACACTTAAGTCAGCTTCTGGGCTTCCTGCTGGTCTAAAAATTGCATAAAAGCTGGGGCCTGGCCAGAGTGGCTCAGTGGTTGAGTGTTGACCTATGAACCAGGAAGTCACAGTTCCATTCCAGGTCACATGCTCAATCCCCAGTAAGGGGTCTCTAGGAGGCAGTTGATTGATATTTCTGTCTCTCTGTCTCCCTTCTTTTTCTCAAAAAAATAAAACCTATTTAAAAAAATAAAAGTACTTTGAAAAATTGCATAAAAGTTGGAAATTGCATAATTTAAAGATGACTTTTCTTCTTAGGAGGTTAAATGTAAAACGTTTTCATATGTGAACCCAGACAGTTGATATCTTGGAAATTACACTTTAGATACAAAATAATGTAAAAGGATTGCAAACGGCAAAGACTACATATTCTCTTTCTGATACAAAAATGTAGGTCCTGCCCTCACCGGTTTGGCTCAATGGATAGAGTGTCGGCCCAAGTTTGATTCCAGTCCAGAGCATATGCCTGGGTTGTGGGCTCGATCCCGAGTACGGGACATGCAAGGGGCAGCCGACCGATGACTCTCTTTCATCATTGATGTTTCTATCTCTCTCACCCTCTCCCTTCCTCTCTGAAATCAATAAAAATATATATTTTTTTAAAAAAAAAATGTAGTCCCAAATTAAGAGCTACATTTGTTAATATCAAAAAAGGAGAATACACAGAGAAGAGGAGATGTTCAACACCTTATGAGTGATTTCTGAGACAGCTGAAATCCCCATAAATACATTATGACAGATTAAAGATGTAATGTTTTACAGCAGGTAAATTAATAGGTAGAAATTTGTGTAGTGAAGAAAGCCATGAATTACTGATAAGTGGGAAGGAAGGAGGCAAGTTTTAGAAAGGCTTATACAGAATGATCACATTCTGATTAATAAATATTACTAAGACACAGGTTTGTGAACTTGAATTCCTGGAGAGTGGGGGTGGTACGGTGATAATGTCAGAGGGAGTGAAGATAGGATTTTACTAGGAGGAAAATATTCTTTTCTACTTTATACTACTCAATTTTTCACTATTACTTTTGTAAGTCTATTACTTTCAGAATAATATTTTTTCATATATTTTATTGATTTCAGAGAGGGAGGGAGAGGGAAAGATAGATAGAAACATCAATGATGAGAAAGAATCATTGATTGGCTGCCTCCTGCACGTCCAGGCTTGAGCCCTATCGGGGATCGAACTGTGACCTCCTAGTTCATAGGTGGATGCTCAACCACTGAGCCACATAGGGTGGGCCAGAATAATATTTTAAAATGTTAAGCATTAACCTCAAAAAGCTTACTAATGTAAATCCTTTCAATTTAATACATTAATTTGCCACTCATACAACACATTTGTGAACTATTTATGTGAAATGCTATTGAAAGTGCTATCTAGATTGGAAAAACAACAGAATCTTCTGGTTTTGTTATACTTACTACATACTGCTTTTTAAAACAACCAATTTGGATAGGACAAATTTTAGAATTACAGGAAAGTTGTAAAATTATAGAATTTCCATATATCCCTCACGCAGCATGCCAAAATGCTGCCATCTTACATAACCACAATACAAAGATTAAAACCAGGACATTCACACTGGCATGGCATTACTGAACTGAAAGACCGGGCTTATTTGAATTGTACCAGCTTTTCCTTGAATGTCCCTATCCAATTCCAAGATCCCATATCGCATTTAGTTATTTCTTCTCGTGCTCATTCATAATATTGACAAGAGAGTACTTGATCAGTTACTGTAGCATCCTTAGATAGGAAGTTAGACAGAGCGGCTGGGGTGGGGCCTGCCAAGGGGTCCTGACACGGGGAGGACCAACATTGCCTTCAGATCGCCCCTCTGTGCAGCCAGCAGACCGCCAGCGGGTAGACTCAGAGCCAGCCGGTTCTTGGTGCAAGCTCAGAGGAAGAGGACATGCCTCAATGGGGCCTTACCGTCTCTCTCGACGGGCCCACTCTTCACTCGGAGTGTATCTTTAATAAATCCCACTTTGATTTATTTTCATTTTTGTTGACCTTAATAACTTTTCTGCGTCGACGAGAAGATCCAAGGTCCCAGCCGTAACCCCAATCGGTAACAGAATGTCCCTTGATTTGGCTTGTCTGATGTCACCCAGGAGGGGAATGAGGTGAGGCATGTTTGGCAAGAATACCATGAAAGTGACATTGTGTCCTTCCTAATTACTGTTTTTTATTGTAAAAATGCCTGTCATTGACATTGAGCTACCAAGTAATGAAACTTTTAAGCACCATTTGTAATTTTTTTTTAAAGAAAAACTGCAGTGAGTTGATCATGATTAAGGCTTGAAAACGTAGGGATGGGGTTTCAATTACAAGGTTCCCCGCTGCCACTGGTGTTCTGCACCTTGGGTTCTTATCAAAGGGCGTGAAGAACCAAAAGGAATGTAGCTTATACTTCACCTTAAATCTACGCCTCTAGAAGGTAGGAGTGAAACACAATTCAACTATCTCTGCAAACTGTGTTTCCAGTTACACCACTGCAAGGAACAGTGGCATTTTAAAATATAAGAAGAGAAGGACTGACAGTCTACAAAGCGTGTGTGTGGCGGAGGAAGGCAATGTCTGAGCCACAAATCCACGCAGACAGCCCTCCATCCCGATAGCTACCCACGTCCCAGAATATACTCACAGAGCACATAGCTTTTGCAAGCCACTAGGTACCTTTGGTTTGAAACAGTTGCCCTTATATATAAAGACAGGAGTTTACTGGTTTATCAAGTAGCCTGCAAATTAACATGAAAAACATTATGATTCCTCAAAAAGAGGATTCCCTCTCTCTCAAAAGCCTCTGCCTTGCAGATGGAATTCAAGTGCTTCTGACACCACCCCTCGGCACTCCAGGGCGCTTCTGGACCAGCTTCCTGAACCACACCAACAGGAAACACTTCCTCAGGTGTCAGTGCTGGGCCAGAGCGTGGCAGGAAGAAGGCTCCAGCCTTTATTAAATAGGTATTCTAAGCAGGTCTGCACTTCGACATATGATTTCCACACAATGAAAAGGGAAAAGAAACTGAGAAGAGAAATCAAAAGCCAGAGCAACATCTTCCATCGGCTCCTCATCCACTCAGACTCCCCCTTCTTTAGAGAAGGGCCCAGGCAGCCAGAGAATTCTCCAAAGGAGGAGGGGGGATTCCCAAAGATAACCAGGTAGGTCCCCAGGACACGTGGGACAGGTTTGCCCCTCTCATGACCTGCTTTGTCTTTCAGCTCCATATGGAAGTCGGTCTTTGATGCCACTTTGTCTTACACGGAAGTGACACTAATGTGATGAGGCCTGACCTACGGCTCCCTCAGGAGGCCCGGGCAGGATGTCTGATCCTCAGCACTTAGGGAATTCCTGGGCGCTGGAGGGTGTCAGCAGCATCCCCCGCCTGGACCCACTGCGGCCAGCGGCACATCCTGGGCCTCAAGTCCTAACAGTCAAAACTGCCTTTAGACACGACCACATGCCGCCTGGGGAGCAGCTCTCCAGGCTGAGAACCCACCGCCGTCCCAGGGCAAGTCCTACAAACTTCAACTGAGCGTGTGAGTATAAGGAGAAGGAAGAATGGGGACAAGCGCTGTGGGCATGGAAGAGAAAGGGGAGGGGGTGACCTTTCTGACTCAAAAGGCACCCCCACCCCAGGAGTGCCCACACATTTTGATATTATCTTGGTGCCTTTAAATACCCAGTCCATTAGCAACACTGAAAACATATTTGCATAAGCTAGATAACACCCTGGAGAGAAACGCATTCGATGAAACTTAGTACTTATGACAGACCTCAACCTGGACAGAGCATGGGGGAGCCTGTGGGCGGAGCCGCGGCCTGTGGGTGGAGCTCTCCGGTGACATCACTGGTGAGTGCTCACAGGCTTGCACAGGACACCCTGGGCCTCACCCCAGCCCAGACCTCCATGTGGTTTGTCAAGACTGCACTCCTCCCCCTCTCTCCCCAAATTAACCTTTTCCGGTGAGGGAACGCCTAGGAGACTTACTTTACAGTGGACAAGACACCCTCCACTGGTGTCTGGTGAAAGTCATTCAGGTTGTAGTCAGCTTCCCCATCACAGAGGGTTATGAGCATTCTTGTGCATGTCCCCAGGCTTCCGAGAACTGGCTGCGGGAATCCAAGAAAGCTGCTGGGCCCTGCTCCCGGCAGCTAAGGAGTGGCCCGGGGGAAACAGGGCAGCACCTAAGTGCCATGCTGCGGGGGAGCAGGTGGGGCAGGTGGGCTAGGGCCGCGGTCCCTGGGCCTCAGGCTCTGGCTCACGCTGCCACTGCTGCCGGCCCAAGTGCCTTTTCCCTCAGCAAACTCCAACAGGAAAAAGAGCGAACACCTGGTCTGTGTCAAACACTGTCTGGTATTTGAATCAAACATAATCCCATTCCCGGCCTCCCACCCTGGGCACCGCTTGACAGGCAGCAGGGCTGAAGACAGGGCCGATCCCCATCCCTGCGGACTCACTATGCCTGGGGTTCCAGACGGAAACCCAAAACCTCACTATGAGTGGGGTTCCAGGCGGAAAGCCTCGCTATGCGTGGGGTTCCAGGAGGAAAGCCTCACTCTGCGTGGGGTTCCAGGAGGAAAGCCTCACTCTGCGTGGGGTTCCAGGCGGAAAGCCTCACTATGCGTGGGGTTCCAGGCGGAAAGCCTCACTCTGCGTGGGGTTCCAGGCGGAAAGCCTCACTCTGCGTGGGGTTCCAGGCGGAAAGCCTCACTCTGCGTGGGGTTCCAGGCGGAAACCTGCAGCCTCACTCTGCGTGGGGTTCCAGGTGGAAACCCGCAGCCTCGCTCTGCGTGGGGTTCCAGGCGGAAAGCCTCACTATGCGTGGGGCTCCAGGCGAAAACCCGCAGTGGCCAACTCAGAGTCCGGGTCACCCAGCCACTCACCGCCTTCCGACCTGGCACTCAGCTTTTCTCACATCAGAGCGCTGAGGGGGGCAAATGTCTTCATGGCGATAGACCATGGGGTGGGAAAAACTACCTTCCCCCTCCCACAAAAAATAGCCACATTCACATAAAACACTCCATGTGCCACACGTGATCAATGTATTCTCCTCAAGGAAATACTGTTTTATAACAAAATAAATACCTTATTCAAGCCACAACCCATCCTACGGGTTTTTCTTTTTTTGAGTTTTTTCTACCAGCTATCTGAAATTAAGAAACGTTTTGAATGCTCAGAGACAATATAACTGACAATAACACAGCCACTACTATTATTTAACAAGATTTTATGTTTTGCTGTGTTTGCTTGAGATGATTTAATATTAAAGATATAGAATTTATAGGTTAAGCTAAAACCTTATCCACCTTGATTTGTTGGACTTGTTTATTCATTTTAGCAGCTACATGGTCCCCACCAACGGATGAATAAACCTCATATATTAAACTACTGCCTAGTGAAAGTCATTCAGGTTGTAGCCAGTTTCCCCATCACCAACTGTGATGAACCGTCTTGTACATGTCACCCAGGCTACAAGTATCAAGAGTTCCTCTGAGCTACAAATGAAATTACCTGATCATGAAGCACAGACATGTTAACGCTACTGAATTACTAAACAGCTTGTCCAAATGGTTGTATCTATTCACTCCCACTCAATGGCTCCGCTAAAGGAAAACAAGTCACACTTCCCAACTCCACTATTTCATTTTTTGACTCTTCATCATTCCAGTGATGGATAGGCCTGATTGCAAATCAACCCCTTGATTTTCTAAGGATGGATCTCGAATGAGAAACACAATTTCAAGGAAATTCCAAGTGTAGTGCTTTCAGCGGGCTGGGGCCTTTACTTCTGCTCAGCGTCTGGATGTTTCTGGGAATACACAGACGGGACCTGCTGAAGCCTCACATACAAACCAGCCCGGGGACTGCTCCCTTCTCAAGAAAACGCACTACAGCTCCCCGAGGCAGGCGCTGGAAACTCCCAGGGGAAAATGATGTGCCCTTTTTACAAATGTATGATGATGCTCCTCACAGAGCCATCAAAAAGGAAAAAGTCCAAGAAAAAGGAAAGTGTGGCTCCTGCTGGGCCAGGCAAGCTGTGCCTGCACCTCTCAGCCATCCTCAGAACAAGTGTGACCCATTTCATACATGGAGAAATGGGGTTCAGAGACAATAAGTAACTTGCCCAAGATCCCAAAGCTAGTGAGCCCCAGAGCCAAACACTAGAAATGCAACTCGTTCTACCTCCAGAATCAGTAACTCTTGTACGCTCCAGCGACTGCCCTGCACTACAAGTGTGTGTTCTTTTCCACAAGAAATACATTTATTTGGCCCGATCCTCTCCATAACAAGACTTTTGAAAAGTGTTTGCCTTCTGAAGTTCCAACAGTAAACGGAGTGCATGAGAAAAGCTCCGTTATCAGCGGCTTCCACAGTGGTTGAATAAACGAAGGGGTGTTTTCAGCTGCTCAGAACTTTGAGTTTGGCTTCTGAAATGGGGGGCAAGAACACTCAGCTTTAAAATACAGAGCCCCGGTTCCTTAGTGCTATGGCCTTTAACGTTTAAAAGCCTTGCTGAGAAAGACGGAAAGAAAAACAGAGACAGGCAGACATGTGTGGCCCTGGTGATTTCCAGAACCACTGCCTTGACCACCAAAGCCACCACCCCCACAAACGAGGGGAAGTGGGACCCAAGATGAATTCAAAAGTATAAGGCTAGAGCCCCCCTGGCCTGGCTCAGCAATTGAGTGCTGATCTATGAACCAGGAAGTAACGGTTCAATTCCCCACCAGGGGGTGTGCAGGAGGCAGCTGATCAATGATTATCTCCCATTAATGTTTCTATCTCTCCCTTTCCATTCCTCTCTAAAATCAATAATTTTTATACACACACACACACACACACAGAGTGGCCAGATTATTATGATCACCTGACATTTGTAGGCAAATTAGCTATAATTTCGCACTGAAGTTGCTGGAGGGCCAGACCATTATAAACGTCTGAATAGCACAACATACCTAAGTATCGTTGCTGATCAAGTTCATCCTATCATGTTGATGGCATATCCCAATGGAGATGGCTTCTTCCAACAAGACAATGCGCCATGCCATGGTGCTCGTATTGTGCAGGAGTGGTTTCAAGAACATGAGGGAGACTTTACCTTGCTTAGGTGGCCCCCACAATCACCAGATCTCAATCCAATTGAATGGGGCAGGGGGTCCCGCGGGGGTGAGGCCGACGGAGTCCTAACGAAGCATGCCCGACTCTGGAGACTGGTTCAAGACGTGGATCTGAGTTTTATTAAGTACAGTGACATATATAACATTCCAGACCAATCAGAAGTTTACAACATCCTTAGGGCAACCAATGGTAGGAAAGATCAGGGTACTATGTAGGGGCTCTAGAGGGCTTACTCAGGCGGGCGCTGCCACTTCCCGGTGTGCCGAGGAAGCTTGTATAGGCGGAGTGCGCTCACGCCATTGCATCTGCCACTGCACTGAGATAAATCTCCTGAGCTCTTCCCACAATTGAGCATTTGTGGGACGAAGTTAAAAGAGCCATCAGGCAGCTGGTTCCACAACCATCAAATCTCACAGAACTGGACAGTGCTATTCATCAGGCACGGTGTCAGGTTCCTCACATCACCTTCAACAGCTCATGGAGTCAACGCCAAGAAGAATCGCAGCAGCATTGAAGGCAAAAGGTGGTCCAACGAAGTACTGATGGGGGGTCATAATCATCTGGCCACTCAGTGTATATATGTAAGGCTAGAAAGAAACAGTCTTTCTCCTTTCCCCCCGCTCGTGCAAACCTGTCACTTTCAAGGTTAGTTACCTGAAACCTAACCGAACAGTTGGATCCTGCCGGAGGAAATAAAATAATTTTATCATATCAACAAAACTGTCTTTTTTTCATAGAAGTTACTACAGATTCTGTCAAATACACCCCATGATCCAACTGGGCCCAGAGGATGAAATCTCTGTACTAGAATCCAATTTTTGACGGTAGAAGGAATGTGGGGACAGCGGAGTGCTGGGAGGGACCTTCGAGAGGCTCTGCTGGTGGCCCCTTCATTCTGGAAACAAGAACATGAAGCACCAGGAGACTGACAATCTCAACAAACTACTCTCGGTTTTTCCTAAAACCCCTGAATTGAATCTTCATCTAAACTTCCATTCTGCTGAGATCTAAAATGTGATTTAAAAAAATTCCTCGTCACATTCATTAATTGAGCTTTCGGTAAATGACCTAATTTACTTCACAAACAGACTCCTAACCCAACCCAGTTATTATGATGATGATTGCTTCTATTTCAGCCAACGTTTCAATAGAACTTTATGGTTTATACAGCACTTTTAGAGCATTTATATAATCATCCAATGCTCAAAACTGGAAGGTGAAAATCATTTTTCCCACTTTACAACAGAAAATTGAGCATCAGCAAAGGGTATTTGTGCAGAAAAACTATTTATATATAGTCTCAACAAAGGCAAGAAAACAAGGGTATTTATACAATAGCATATAGAACACTTCTGTTCTAAAACGGTGGGAATAATAATGCTGGGCATTTTCACTTCATATGTATCCTTGCTTGGATGATTTTAAATCACAGTATTATAGTTTATTTAACTAAGACAATATACATCTTCATGTTTACTCCTTCATTTAAAAAATACTTGCAATGTTTTCAGAATTACATATTTACGTGTGTTTTTATCTTAAAGCCCTAATACGCACATATCTGAAATAAACCTAAGTCTTCTGCAATGGCTCTTATTATTAAACACCCCTCAAATACAAATATTCCAATCTCCTCTACTAGAAAGAAGACTAATATACTTATCAAGGAGAAATAAATATATACACATATATATCCACAAAAATAACATTTACATTTAAGTTCACAGCACCTTGATTTACTCCAGCCTCAAAATGGAAACACCAAATATCCATCAACAGGAGGGGAGATAAATTTCTCTGCATGTGGTACCAGCATGCAGAGAAATAGGGCACGGCAAAAAAAGAACAAACTGGTGTGACAAGCAACTACAATGCTGAGAGAAAAACCCAGGCATCGCAATGTACATATCATAGGAGTCCATTTATAGCAGTGGTTCTCAACCTTCCTAATGCTGCGACCCTTTAATACAGTTCCTCATGTTGTGGTGATCCCAACCATAAAATTATTTTCGTTGCTAGTTCATAACTGTGATTTTGCTACTGTTAAGAATCGTCATGTAAATATCTGATATGCAGGATGTATTTTCATTGTTACAAATTGAACATAATTAAAGCATAGTGATTAATCACAAAAACAATATGTAATTATATATGTGTTTTCCGATGGTCTTAGGCGACCCCTGTGAAAGGGTCGTTCGACCCCAAAGGATCGCGACCCACAGGTTGAGAACCGCTGATTTATAGGAAGACTGAGAACAGACCAAACTTGTGGTGGTCACAGAAATTAGATGAGGAGCAGCCTGTGGGCGAGGGCGGTTGGTGGGTAAGACGGTGAGGGGGGATCTGTGTGAGGTGCTGGAGACAGGCTCTGAGTCACCCTGGAGGCCGTGGGTCTCACACATGCTCCCTGAGCTGACCTGGGAAGGAGTGACTGCACGCCTGGGCATACTTTCTCCTTTGTGTAAGTATGCAGTAGGTGACCCAGCACTCCTTTGTGTAAGTATGCAGTAGGTGACCCAGCACTCCTTTGTGTAAGTATGCAGTAGGTGGCATATTGTTAGCGCATTGCCTGGCTCCCTCGGGCAAGGCACAGGGTGATGAGTCTGTGCTCCGCGAAGGGATACATTCGGAAAAGTTAGAAAGATCTGTGAAGAGTCAAAACATCTCTTTGATCAGCATACACCTCAATCTACGCCAAGGCTAATAAACAGGTAATCTGTGTTTTCATACAATAACATACATAAGTGATTTTCTATCTGCTCACTAGCATTTCAATAATTAAAAGTCAAAAGAAAAGGCAGAATAAAAAATTTATGTAATCATTACTGATCTACTAGAAACCTAAATTACTTTCTATGTAACACTATTCATCCGCTTAACAAAGCCTTCCCTATGCTGCATGTGACTCTTACAATAACCTAGGAATAAATTGGTGAGTGTATTTCCTAGGGAAAAGAGTTAAGGCTCAAATGAGTTGATGAGCAGTCCAATCGGTCTCTTATGAGGTGCACAGAGAGGCTGCAGAGTTGGACTGTGGGGTTCCAGTCCCGCTCCGGGCACTTCAGCTCCCTATTCTTGGACAAGGGACCTCTCCAAGCCAGAGGTCAGCCTCCTTCAGACTGTTCCCAAGGAGAGCCCCTCGCTCATGATGTGCCCTCTCATGGCTACTTTTCTGCTACGGCCACAGAGGTGAGTGCCTGCAAACAAATTGAGGGGCCACGAGGCTGAAACATTGACCACTGGGCCCCTTCCAGGGAAGGGTTAGCCATCCCTGCTCTGAGCCACACAGCCCACATCTGAGAAGCTGTTGAGAAAAGTGCACAGACAGAGGGCCGGGGAGCTCAATCGGCACTGGAGACAAGCAGAAGGGGCAAAGGGCAGGGGGGCGAGGATGCTGGTGGCAGGAGGGGTCAGAGGGAGGAGAGAGTGACAAGGAGCATTTATGGGACATAGTCAAGAACTGGCCCCCAGGCTCCGGAGCCTGAGGCAGACAACTTTGGGATGTTCACAGATGAACACACTGAAGAATCCACTGGCGTGATCTGAAAAGTATGCAGTCACCTGATTCGAAAGCAAATATTCATTCTGGGTACTGACATTTTTTTAGTCGTGCAGCCAAAATATGGACACATGATTTAATTTCTCATGAAGGTCTGCCCACAGACCGACCTTAAGAACTTTTTGTTCTGTGCTTCTTGCAAAAGAAGACCCAGTGATTTGTGGAAGGACACCCCAAGTCAAAATAGAAAATAAATCCTGAATTCCATGTAGACACTTCAAAGAAGTGGAAAATGGCTTGTAGGGATCTGGCGTGTTTGTCATGTGACCCAGGCCATCACAGACAGCAGCACCCACACGGAATGATGGTGAATGGACCCGTGATGGTGAATGGTCTCAGGGCACCAGTAAAATTAGCAGCAGGGAAGGCCACACGTGACTAGCAAGTGAAATCCCATCCTCCCCATGGTCTGCAAAGCAGGAAGGCAAGGTGGGCCACAGAGGAGACCAGATTAGTTTTACCAAAAGATTTCTTAGAGGTTTCCAACCCCAAACCAGAAATCCCATACTCTGCTGAAATCTAAAAAAAAACAAAACAAAAAATACCCACAGTTCTGAGCAAGTCATCAAACAGGAAGACCCTGTAATAAATGTGCACATTGAATTAAATATGAGGCTATTTTCAGGTACAAAGACCCATGCCCAGAGGAACTCAAACTAGTAAGAAATCTAGAGAACCTAGCCCTGGAAACCTGAAATCTGTAAGAACCTGTATTTGACCTTGACCCTGGGTTATTTGCCTTACTGGCGCTCACTCAAACAAAAAGAACATCCCTTTACCAACAATTTCCTGTTACAAATTAACCTCAGGGTAATTCTATAAACCAAACGTGTTCCCTTTGCCCACCAAAACCTTCAAAATCAACGTTACAGAAAAAGGAGAAACCAGGAGGGGGAGAGGACATTGAAAGCCAGGGCCCAGGTGGGACGTCCACAGCATGTCGAGGGGCTGCAGAGAGGCCAGGTGCCCGCAGAGTGGCAGGAAGTGAAGTCAAGGAGATAACCAGGGAAGGTTCTAGAAGGCCTTTCTCCTGGAACGCAGGGGTTTTGAAATGGATTTTCAGAGGCACGGCATCACGAGAGGGTCGTGAGCAGAGAAGTAACAACAGATACTTCACACTCTCGATCTTGGGGCTCTTCTACCGCAAGATTGGACTGAACACGATCCACTGCAGAGGTTTAGTGAGAGCGGCAAGGGATAGCTAAGATCTGAAATGCACAGTCCAGAGCCCGGTACAAAGCCAGGTCTCAAGACATGCCCCCTCTCTTCTTTGCACTTCTTCACTGGTGAAGGGAGAATCCAGAGGCGGAGGGAAGAGGCTTATGTAAACAGAGGCCATCCTTAAGCACAGATCCTGCTCACCAAGCACATCAACAGGAGAGCCACAGAGGAACCAAACCACTTCTGGGAGAAAGAAGAGCGGGGGAAAGACTCGCGAACTTCTGCTTCTGGAAATGTCATCGCCGTCGGCCTCGCCATATATTCACAGCCTCGTAACTAACCAGTTACCCGACGGGGCGCCCCTTCTCTTGGCTTTTCGCTTCCATCCATTTGCCATTCTCACTTCAGGCAACCAAGTCAGCTCAGTGGGGGCTGCGGGTGTGTCTCCTCACCCAGTCACTCCTTGGCCACAGAGGCCGGCTGCAGAATGGGAAGCAGGAGGTGGGAG
>NW_006383017.1:3378372-3411025 GCF_000327345.1 Myotis davidii | reverse complement strand
CAAGCAGACTCCCAGAGCCAGGAGGCCATCTGGTGCTGCTCCCTTTCCAATCCTGGCTTGGAGGCTGATGTTCTACCCCGTCAACAGGAATCCTGATTCTCCTGTCAACCCTTCTCTGACCAGATCACCCCCACCTCTCTCCCACACAAACAGTCTCTGCTGGGGTAAGAGAGCATAACTGTTAATTTTTATAAGAAAGGAGCTCTGAGTCTCCCCCACCTCCCGGCCAGGGGATCGAAAGTGGGGGCACGTCCCCCCTTTTCCTGCTGGTCCTTTTTCAGCTACAGCCACAGCCCCACCACCTGGCAGCAGTCTCAGAAGCTTCCCAGTTCCTGACCAACATCACCGTCTGCTCCTTTAGGAGTTAAAGACAAAGATCATGGTCAAGTGCAAACAGATGAGGGTTACTGTGGGCAAAGTGAAGAGCTTTCCTCCCTGTGTGCCAAGACCTGAGGGAAAAGGGACGTACAGGTGTTCAACAGGCAACACAGTAACAAAATGACACCCAGTGAAAGCAGCTGCGGCAGTGCCCCTAAGTAGTGGACATGAATCGTCCACGCCACCATTAAGCAGGCCCGGAGGGAGGGGTTTCCCGGTTCTTGTATAAAACTGTCCTGGGAACCTTCCCAACGTCCTTATGTACAAACAGAGCCCCGTGACGGACTCATCTCTGCTGACCTGTTATGGCAACAGCCCAGAGGATGGTGATCAGCTGTCAGGGCCTTTGAACAGCTGCTGGACCTCGGCACTGCCTGGAAGAGCAGAGGCCAGCTGAGCAGGACAGCACCCAGGGTTCCTGCGGCTGCTCTGGCTACAGGACCTTCACAGGAAACACACTGGGTCCTGGGGGCAGTGGGCTCGGAAACCTGGCTCCACGGGCGGAAAAGGAGGACTGAGTCAGTGAGGAGGCCAATGGGCTCTGCCAGGCTCCCGCAGTGGAGGCGGCTCGCTGCCACCTGCCCAGCCAGCGTGCGGGTGCCCAAGCCCCAAACAGGATGATTTCATTATGATCGAGAATGAGACCATCCCTATGAGGACAGCAAGCCCTCCCCCACCGGCCCCACACCTGAGGGTAACAGTCAGGAAACCAAGCACGGGGAACAAACGTAGGTCTGAGTTCAAGTCCTGGCTTCACCACCTACTAGACACATGTATTGGGCGGAGACCTCTCGCACTCCAGCTTCTCATCTAGAAAATGGAGAAACAACAGTACTTTCCCACGGGACTCTTTAGAGAAGGGGTCCTCAACCTTCCTAATGCCGCGGCCCTTTAACACAGTTCCTCATGTTGTGGTGACCCCCAGTTTCATTGTTACAAATTGAACATAATGAAAGCATAGTGATTAATCACAAAAACAGTATGTAATTATATATGTGTTTTCTGATGGTCTTAGGCGACTCCTGTGAAAGGGTCGTTTGACCCCCAAAGGGGTCTCGACCCACAGGTTGAGAACCGCTGCTTTAGAAAATGAAAGAGACCTCGAAACCATGCAGCTCCCTCCCTGGGAGCTGCTTTCATCAGTTACTACCACGACCACGACGGTGGTGGGCACAGGGACAGAGCTGAGATAAACAGACGCTGGATAACAGCAGCCTCATCGGCACTGTCCTGGCCCCACAGAGACGCCGGCCATATACACAAAGCAGCTCCCCAGTCTGCTCCTGGACAAAAGCACCATCGTCCGCACTGATCAGCAAAAAGGGCCCCCCTCCCTGGACACCCCAACATTGCCAAATGCTTGAGCAGTCCTAGCCAGTTTGGCTCAGTGGCTAGAGAGTCTGCCTGCGGACTGAAAGGTCCCAGGTTCAATTCCGGTCAAGGACACATGCCCGGGTTGCGGGCTGGATTCCCAGTTGGGGGGGCGTGCAGGAGGCAGCCGATCCATGATTCTCTCTCATCACTGATGTTTCTATCTCTCTCTCCCTCTCCCTTCTTCTCTGAAATCAACAAAAATATATATATTTTTAAAAATGCTCAAGCTTGCAGCCCGCGGGAGCGAGGGAGGGAACAGCCTCAGTGCATGCGAGCAAGAGAATGATTGACTGAGCGCGCCCACGTGACAGCGGCATGCTACAAGGCCATCCTTCTAGGACGCCTAAGCCTCATCACAGAGCTGCCGCAGAACCACTGAAATCTCGGGGCGGAGAGCAGCGCTGTGAAACTACCTGGAGAGGAGAAAACAGACCCTGCACATCACGAGGAGATGGACCCCGTGGCGTCCCTGCCTCCTCCACAGTGTATTCCAACACCGCGGCCCCCTCTCCATGTGCAGAGCACAGATGCTGAAGTGAAACCTTAAAACGCCTGGGTTACTGAACGCTCTAGGCGGCTGGTGAACCAGAGCTAAAGACAGCAAAGGCAGCCGGGGCCTCGCTGCAAGGTGCAAAATCAGCAGCTGAAACAAATTCAGTTCACCACGCAGAGCTGAACTTGATAGTTCATTAGAGAAAGATCAAGTGACATGCAAATGACTCTGGTTCCCTAATGCCCCTGGGACCTGCCTTAATTCTCCCAGAAACCTCAGCTGCTTTGATTACAACTGGGCAGCATTAGAAGGTTCGGAACCTCGGCACCCAGGGACCAGGGGTCAAGGGAAACACTATCCTCTTCCCTATTTATCAGACAGAAAGGACATCTTTAGAGATCACTGTCCCCAGACATAGTCCCTATGTTGCTGTGAGAACAGAATACCTTTGTCTCCTTGGGGTATTGAATAAAACCTGGGGGAATAAATAAACGGGGTAAAATTATACAAAAGGTCTCAATTAATTAGCTAGCAGGATGAATCCTATCACCCCAGGTAACATTTACTGGGTATTACCAATGACAGGTGCAAAGAAATATTAAAGTGATGGTTTGATTTTGTTCTCATAATAATTCCCATGTGGTAGATAATTTTACTATCCCCGACTTACAAAGAGAAGAGCTGGGGGGATCCGAAGGGATTACATGACTTGCTAAAGTCCATAACTGAGGAGAAGGTACGTCTAAGATTAGGACCCAGAGGTCCGGTTCAACTGCCATTTTCCTTAACCAGCTTGAACCTGACCTAGAGCAACCTGCTCAGAGTAGGTTCTGATACGTAAACTCTGCTGACGACAGAAGAAAGCTCTGAGGCTCATGTCAGGTAATTCCCAATCTGCTCAACTGCCACTTTTCCAGTGGAAGCGAAAAACAAGGTGAGCTGCATATTCACTATGCGTGCAAAGCTGGCCTTAAATGCCAGGTTCTGAATGTCAGGCCACCTAGGTGAAAAGCTGCACTCATCCAGGGTGTGGAAAGAGCAGGAGGCATTAGAGTCCTGTCTGAGGAACCCAGTGTCACGCTGTCCCAGGAATCACAGAAACTCCCGAGCCCAGGATGGAAAGCTGGGACGCAGGCCCTTGCACAGCAGGCACGCAGAGCAGAGAGGGGGGACATGGGCGCAGACCGGTCACTCCTGCCCTGTAGACCAAGCGTGTCAAAGTCAAAGGCTAACACGGGCCAAATAAACAAGGTTTAAGTTTCTGTGGGCCGCAAAAAAAACAAAAGCTTCAATTTTCATAAACACTACCAGAGGCCCGGCGCACGAATTTGTGCACGGGTGAGGTCCAGCCGACCCCACCCCAATCAGGAGCGGGGGGCTGGCTAGGGGGAGGGGCCACAGCCAGTTGGCTGGCCCCACCCCCTGGTCAAACTCCTGGTTGAACTTCCGGTTGTGGGGACAACCAGCATATTAGACTTTTATTAAATAAGAGGATAATGTTTTCTTCCTGACACTTGGCATCTCTTCTCTGCTACTACCTTTCCTACTTTGGAGGAAATCTTGTGCACAGTAATTCTGGATCTGACAGGAGACTTATTTCCTTTCATAATTGTAAACAACTGCTCACATGGTTATATTGGCTGGGCCGCAAAAATATTCATTGTGGGCCACGAGTTTGACATGCTTGCGGTAGACATTGGTCTCTCCAGAGGCATACCTGATGGGCCTGAGGGAGGTTAGAAATTAAGTCTATGCGACTGGAACCTGCAGCTAAACACACAACTCTGGTTTGCTCTCAAGGTTTCACCAATAAATTCCCACTAGATTTCTTCCCCTATATATTACTAAGAAAATGTTCAAATGTACAATAAAGTAAACGAATTTTATAGTCAGCACCTGCATGCTCACCACCTAAATGCATTCATTGTCATCACCAAGCAGGCACACAGGTGAGGCAGGCAAACATCCTCATAGAGGAGAAGGGTGAAGCAAGGTGCTGTACAGACAGTACCAGTCCATGGCCAACCTGTTCCTCACAGTGTGGGAAGTCCTTGCTGTGCTTGGGCCCGAGCGCGGGGACCCTGCGACACTGCTCCGTTCACTAGACAGGCAGCGGCCGAGTCGGCACCAGAAGCCCCAGGCCCGCACAGTCTCTGCAATCTCGCTTCAGAAAAGGGCCCCAGGTTCAGGCTTTAGGCCCATGGATTTCACTGACTGCTCAACCCGAGGGGAGCTTGGGGGTCATCCAGTGAAGTTTGATCTTTTATTTTTTCACTCGAGGCAAGGGAGACCCAAGGCGCTAAATGCCACGTCCAGAGTCACATGTTAGCAGGGAACTTAGAACCTTCCAATAAACCACCTTGAGACTTCACAGCCATACTGTTCGGGTGGATGACAGACAGAAACTAAAAAAAGCAGGAAGGGAATCCCTTGAAACCGGTTGTTCCAAGCAGGCCTAGAAAAGAGCGTCCCGATGAGTAAAAGGTAGCTGTATTCTGTCATTCTTTAAATCTGGGAAACACCCGCATTGCCGTCTAATACTAAGTATGGTTCCTCGGCCAAAGTTCCAGGGAGACCATTCTTGTAGGTGACAATATCAAAGAGTTTCAACACATGAGGATACAGCTTCAAAGTATAACAACTTCTACCCTTTTAGCCTCTGCTTGTGCTGTAAAGTAATCCTGCCCCATAACATTTTTTCAGTCTAATTTCGAAGCAGGTCTGAGAGGCAGTGCAGGCCTACCATGCGCAGCAGGAAACTTCGGTAACTGATAGAACCCCTGGGTATCCGCAAGCACTGGCTGAGGATGCCCAGCCCCTGGGGGGCCACAGTGATTGAGCCAACAATGTCCTCCCTGCACATCCCAATTAGCACCACTCCAGGCCGCCCCACGGCTTGTGAAAACCAGTGTGGCTGCTGTGGGTTCACCCTGAGCTGGAAATTACTTTGCCAATAGCACAGAACAATACTTGCCGCTGCACAGCAGCAAAAGCAAGCCTCCATGGTGGCCCCGAAGTCATTTCTTTCATGTGTCGCATCTCTCCTGAGCTTGGGAGACAAAGGACAGGATTCCAGGGACAGCCAGGGCCACAAAAGGCAGATAAGACCGCACTTCTCTGCCCCGAGGTCTCCTCCTACAATGGTATTTTTGATCTCAGTCTTTCTGAATTCTGTTTTCAACCTACAGTTTGACAAAAGCTTTTAGGAGCAATGTCTCTGACAATATTTTTATTTTTATTGTTTTTACTAAAAAAAAATCCTATCTAATAAAAGAGAAACATGGTAATTGGCGTACGACCGCTACCCTTCCATTAGCTAATCAGGGCAATATGCAAATTAACTGCCAGCCAAGATGGTGGCCGGCAGCCAGGCAGCTTGAAACTAACATGAGGCTTGCTTGTTTCAGTGAGGGAGGACTCCAACGTTCCCTTCCTGCCGCTGCAGGCCTCTGAGCGGCAAGCAACTATGTAACAAACATAGAAGCTAAACAAAACCCCAGAAACCTGCCGTCCCTCAGTCCAGCCTGCACCCTCTCCCAGTCCGGAATCCCTCGGGGGATGTCCACCTGACGGCTTAGGCCCACGGGGAGCAGGCCTAAGCCGTCAGTTGGACATCCTTAGTGCTCCTGTGGAGGTGGGAAAGGCTCCTGCCACTGCTGCTGCGCTCACCAGCCATGGGCCCGGCTTCTGGGTTTGTGGCTGAGCGGCGTGCCCCCTGTGGGAGTGCAGTGACCACCAGGGGGCAGCTCCTGCATTGAGCGTCTGCCCCCTGGTGGTCGGTGTGCGTCATAGCGACTGGTTGTTCCACCGTTTGGTCGATTTGCATATTAGCCTTTTATTATATAGGATGCCCAGCGACCATTGCAGAATAACGACCGGAACGACCAGAATGACAGGTCAATCAGTCGCTATGATGCGCACGGACCACCAGGGGGCAGATGCTCCCACCCGTAGGTTACCTTGCTGCTGGGGTCCGGCCCATCAGGACTGGGCTAGACGGGCCGGACACGCCCTGGAGCCCTCACATGGTCCCTCCCCAGCCCTGATCATGTATTGGTGGGGACCCTTGCCTGGCCTGTGCCCTTGCAATCTGGGACCCCTTGCGGTTTCAGCCGATCCCTGCAGGCCATGCCGAGGGACCCACGGGTTGTGCACCGGGCCTCTAGTAAATAAATAAAAGCTACTTAGTGGAAACTCTGGAGAACAACAGTTTTTGCAAACACTCTGCCTTCAGACCTTAGGTCACTGAAAATACAATAACTAAAGCTTGGTTCCTAAAGGACTGTCTTAGTATGACCATGCATAGCTGGTAATTTAAAAAAAAAAAAAAAGGCAAAACACTTACTGATATACTCAACAATCTGGATGATTCACCAGAAAAATCAGACTGAATGAAAAAAGGCAATTCCAAAAGGTACTTACTGTATGATTCTATTCTGTTCAGAATCTTAACTGTGGTGGGAAAAAGGGGGGGGGGTAGTGATGAAAGTGTATAGAACTTAAGAGAAAGAGAGAGAGGGAGAGAGAGAGAGAGAGAGAGAGAGAAATGGGAAAAATGTGAATCTGAGGAAAACAGCTGGATGGTATCAATGTCAATATCCTGGTTGTGATATCACACTACACTTCTGCAAATGTTTCCATGGGAGGCACTCCCAGTTAACTAGCAAAGGTATACAACTATGTGTAAAGCATCAGTTATCTCAAGTTTTAATTTTAAAAAATGAGCTACACTTCTATGCCCTGGGGGTGGGGGTGGGGGCGCATTTTCCCCTAACAGCAGAAAACAATCATCTAAGAATCTGTGACAGCTGAAAAGACAAGCCCAACTGTCAAGAGATGGAATACGGTGATTAAGGACATAAAAATTTAGGGAAAGGATTCCTTCTCGGTCTGTCACTCTTATCAACTGTCTCAATTTCACATCCTACCTTGAGGCGGAGCTTTTCACTCTGAAATGTACATAGGATGTTTCCTCCACGGTATCTCAGCATCTTTAGTGACATGACAAAGCAATCACACCAGATTTTATGCATGGACATCCAAACTGGAATCCCTCAGCGTTTTCCCAGAGTTCACGAAATTTTAAAAGGAAACAGTAGTTAACAGATAATGCATCCTATGAGCAAAATGGAGGACACAAGACAAGAGCAGTTACTGAGTCCAAGTCATTAGTTCTACCACTGCTCAATATGCTTCTCATTTACCAAATTTTCCGTTCTTAAATTTTCTTGTGTATTAAAAAAAAAAAAATTAAGAATCTTGACCAGTTTAGCAGTTGACAACCCAGACTCCTCAGGACCTAGCAGCCACACTCTGGGCTGCCCATCATGGCCTGGGCCAAGAAGCACTCCTGTGTGTGTGTACACGGCTCCCTTGTGATTGTTACTTGAACAAAGGTCTCCATGCCTAAAGGAAGGAGGCGAAGGGTAACAGGAGTGTGGGAATAAGTAAGGCTTTATTTCATGATGGCTCTGATTTGTCCTGGAGGTGACATTCTATGATTTTAGGTAAACGATCATTTAAAATCAGACCTGGATTTAAACCTCCGCTCCGTGACGTAGTAACGTTGTGACATGAGCTTCTTAAGAATCATCCTTGGGACTCAATTTCTTCATTCCTACCAATTTATATAGTTTATTAATTACAATGAGAAAAATCTCCTTAAGGTCTTACGCCAGGGGTGGGGAACATCCATCCGGCCTACAGGCCGAATCATTTGGTCTGGCCCTCCCAAGGCAACCGCAGGCGGGACTTGCAATTCAATAAATCTATATAAGCTTTTTTCATAGCAACATAATTTTTAAGTTGATAATTTTGTATCGCCCGAGAATGATGTTATAAATATCCAAATGGCCCTTGGCAGGAAAAAGGTTCCCCAACCCTGTTAAACAATGCCTGGCACATAGTCGGTATGTACTAAATCAGTGGTCCAGGAGGTCCAAATGGTTGGCAACCGCTGTACTAAATGATCAAAAGTATAAATGATAAAGATATTCTGATAATAAAGAACCTAAGCATCTTTAATGATTTTAAAAAACATTACTGTTAAAATGTATTTAACATAGAATTATTTTGAGTAAGTACTAGATTATCATTCTTTTTGTTCTTCAATAGATTAGACTTTATTCCACTTAAAGTTTGTGTGTTTTTTTTTCAAACCAACCCCTAAAAAAGTTATAGAGACACAACAATAAAAGTATAAATAGTCATTAAGGAAATTTTTGGCCGCGTCTTCTAATTTTTTCGTCACAACCTGCATATGCAAAACACTGGAAGTGATGGTTCCTAAATCAGGAAAAGCAAGGGCAGTTTTGATGTTAGCGAACAATATATTAAAAGGAGTTTGTAATGAACTAGTTTTCCGTGCTAGATATAAACATTGTCCTTACCACCTTTAAAATTCAATTTATAGTCTTCTCCAATGGCACATGAAGGCATCAGAATTGGAAGTGTAGGATATTTACTTTTCCTGGTAAAGTGGGAACTGGCCTGCCATAATTTCAGCTCCCACAATGGGCATCTGATGACCTATTTCCAACAGAAGCCATATATAATAATAGTGAGCTTCTTAACCAGAATAATAAAGCATGTACCTCTTCAGAAAACCACACATGGAACACCTAATACCCTAGGAAATGTTTTTTTAAAAAAAGCATTATTCTGTACTGCACTGAGAAAGTAATCCACACATTAAATAATGTTACTTGGTTTACTCCAGGTAGGCTAGGCTCTTTGTATTATAAACACTATTTCGATTATAGGTTTGTTTTTTTTACACTAAGTAGCAAATTTGTACTCGATTTTAAGAATAAAATTGGCGGTAGAAGCAGTGTTACAGTAGAATATCCTTTTACAATAAATAAGAGTTGGTAATACTGTTAATAAAAATGGACAGCAATGCATTGTCACCTGAAAGCGCCTCCCAGGCCGAGTTCCGCAGGAGCGCCTGAGAGCAGCGCCACCTATCGTTGAGAGCAGCCTCTGCGTGTGTGGTTTTCCTGCTCCGTCCTGCAGGGAAGCCAAGCCTCCCGCTGTCTTTCCAAAGACAGATTGTTTACTTTCCTCCCTGCTTTCTTGGCACTTCTAACACCAAAATACAAATGGACCACAGAGAAAATGACCTTTAAAACTGTATTACAACCCATTTAAAGCTTGCACCAGTGAACTTTACCCACTGGTGAGTTTGCCCCTGAGGCATCTGGCATAGTCTGGAGGAGCTACAGTTGTCAAGATTGAGGTGTGTGTGCTACTGAATTCTAATAGGTAGAGGTCAGAGATGCTGCTAAACATCCTACAATGCACAGCAGAGCCCCCCAAAGAATTATCCAGCCCAATGTGGAAAATGCTGAGGCTGAGGCAGCCAGGTTTAACCAAAACCAGTACCATCTCTTCTCCTGGAAAGAGAAAGCCATATCTGATTGCAGAAAACATAAAGCCGATTTCAGAAACCCAACATTCCCCAGCAATATATTGATTCAAAGTGCATAAAACATTAGGGACTGCATCAATCTTCCCAAGATTAGCATGAAGACACCAGTGCAGCGCCAATTAGCAACTTAGAATTCAACCACTTAGAGAAAATAAGGCAACATTGGCTAAGTAGCCTCCCAGCTTTACAATCCGAAAGACCTCAACCTGAATTTGTCACTGCTCCTCAGGCTGACGCTTGAAGGAGAATTCCCTGGCCACACTCAGGAACTGTCACTGTCAGCCTGGTGTGATGGGGGGCATCTGTATCACCATTCGGTCATCCCCTCCCTCCCATGTATAGCAGACGTCATTAATCAAAGTCAGAATCTCCCTCACATGGTGTTCCAGGCCACGGGACTGGTGTGGGAGATGCCGTCTTATCTGGCCTTCGGGATGGCATGTGATTTCAGGAGGGGTGGGTTCAAGTCCTGCCTTGGCCACTGGAGGGCTGTGTGAATGTCAGCAAGTCACTTAATCTCGTCTGGGTCTATGTCCCTCACTACCTAACACACAATAAGGGTCTTTCAATTCTAATCCCAAACCAGATGTTGCACTAAGAGCCTTCTGGAGTAATGAACTGCCAAACCGCCAAACGTTCAATGTATGAGGCTATGTGAAGGGAGTGAAGAAGAACGATTGATCAGACACACACAGGAATATGAGAGTAGGGTGGGAATTGACCAGAAAAAGAAATGGCCAACAAAAAGAGGGAGGGAGAGGTGTTTTATCTTTAAAAATAAAGGAATAGCATATAACAGAGAAAATGCACTGGAATTCGCTTCGTAAGGCCTCAGTGTGAGTCACACTGTCATGGAGCAGTACTGAGTCTGTGACTTAGCGATTTAACCTCTCTCTGAGGGTCAGTGTCCTGACATACAAAGGGGGCTGATTCCTCCTGCCTGACCCGCCTCACAGGACTTCCTCTAGATCAGCGGTTCTCAACCTGTGGGTCGCAACCCCTTTGGCGGTTGCACGACCCTTCCATAGGGGTCGCCTAAGACCATCCTGCATATCAGATATTTACATGACGATTCATAACAGTAGCAACATGACAGTTATGAAGTAGCAACGAAAATAATTTTATGGTTGGGTCACATGAGGAACTGTATTTAAAGGGCCAGAAGGTTGAGGACCACTGTTTATATTAATTACTAAATCTTCACGGGGCCCTACGGGCAGCCTGACTGAGTAATGGATGGACTCCCCGCACTACAAAGTATCCCAGAGGCACAAAGCGAGTTTCAGGGGTTGGCGACAACCCGCAGCACTGCTCAGAGTATGTTCACAAGAAGCGAGCTGCAGAGGGAAGGGTGCACCATCACCCCGTAGTTACAAGCAATAAGAGAATGAACCGAAGACGTGTGAACGCAGAAGTGCGCGTGAAATGAGAAAAAAAGTATGGAAGGACGCACCCCAAAATGCTCAGCACCGAGGTTGAATGGAACAGCAGGAGTGGCAAAAAGAAGAATGAAATTGTGTATTAGATTAGGGGGTTCATTTCAGCATAACTCGCCCTTTTGGCTTATTCTTATGCTACAGCTTAGAAGACCGATCTTATCATTTTAAAATAGTCTCAAAAATTCTTGGTCTTAGATTAGAGGCTGCCAGGGAGTGGGGGGTGGGCGATAGGCAATGGCGAGTGGCTGCTCGTGAACATGGTGTTTCAATGTGGAGGATGAAGAAGTCTCTGGAGCTAGAGAGCGGTGCCCGTAGCATCAACCTGTGAATGTCCCGAGTGCCACTGAACTGTCCGTGTAGAATGGGTACAGTGTTAAAGTTTATGTCCTGTGTTCTTTGACATTTTAAAAGTCCTCGTTCTGAGTGTTCTCTATGGGTAAAGAGACTGATACCAAGAGCACGTGCACTCCACCAGTAGATATTAGACCAATAAAGGAAAGTGCTGAACAGAAGGAAGGGAATTCTGAGCGTGTCTAGGGATGAGAAGGGGAGGTGTGCCCAGGGAGATACAGACATCAGCTTCTCCCTAACGCGAGGGAACCCTCACCCAGGTTCCACGCCACCTGGCGTGCAGCAGTTGTCTCTCCCGGAGTTCCCCTGGTTTCATGTCTGTCCAACCCAAGGTCCCCAGGACCCCCAGCAAGACAGGGTTCCACCAACCTGCAGCTTTCAGGCCCAGCGCCCTCCCTGTCGTGAGGCCTGGGGCACTTTTCAGACCAAGAACTTGGGAAGTAAAAGTGTGAAATTACTGTAATTGCAAACGTGCTTCGTTTTTTAAAGGTCTCCCCTATTACATTGCTTTATATCCCTATCTAAAGCATTACAGAACTATAAAGAGGACGTGACAAACTTTTTAAAGCTATTTCAAGTCTTTCTTCAAACTGAGTTTTGAAGTTTTACATGGAAGACCAAAACACAGAAAAGTGACATTTGTAAGGCTCCGGGGAACCACAGAATTCTAGAACACACTTTGAAAACCAACAGGGGGCATGTTTACAAAAGACTGAAGGTGTGAGTTACAGTGAGTTGACCTCAAAACCCATGGTTCTCAGGGAATCACTTCAGAAAATTCTAACAGGAAAAAGAAGGGCAGGGATGAAAGAATGGAGTCCGACTGTCCAGCTATGAAATCTTTATATCCTACTGCTGTCCCCCTCACTGCCCCCGGGATTCATGGAGGGAGGTCAGCAGCTACAATGACAAGAGAGCTCAGTGATCTGTAGAGGACCCTAAAAGCAGATCCAGGCAGGGAACAGACACGGCAAGGCTTACTGTCAAACGTGAGAACCGTACCGTAACCACGCTCCTTCCAGTGCCATGAAAATAGGCAAAAACAGCCCAGCCACCTCCAAAACACTGAAATGAGCTCTACAAACCAGCATTTCCCCAGCTTCACTGCAGAAATTAAGGCAAATATTGAACTCTGTCAGAAAAAAAACCTACAATAGATGGAATTTTGAATCTTACATTCAAAAGTGTAGCATGCAGACACAGCTTCAGCTCTCTCGGTGAACCGAAACATCAAATAGCCCTCCCTGTGGCCCTGGCCGCAGTCTCTTCCTCCACACCCCACATCACTGATTGTCAGGACACGTGCTTCTCCAGGGAGCGGTACCTGACACCCAATTTAAAGCTGGCCATGTACTGACCACTCAGATAGCTCGGATTACAGCTGTGTCTTCTTATCTGTCCACTAGAACAGCTCTTAATAAGCCTGCAGATGGATATATAATAGTGTACTTTTAGTCTTCCTAATAGAACAAGTTAAAAAAAAAGGTGTATATACATAGATATATTTTTAGGTCTCTATCTATGTATATATAGGGAGATGTGTAGCATGCAGACACAGCTTCAGCTCTCTCGGTGAACCGAAACATCAAATAGCCCTCCCTGTGGCCCTGGCCGCAGTCTCTTCCTCCACACCCCACATCACTGATTGTCAGGACACGTGCTTCTCCAGGGAGCGGTACCTGACACCCAATTTAAAGCTGGCCATGTACTGACCACTCAGATAGCTCGGATTACAGCTGTGTCTTCTTATCTGTCCACTAGAACAGCTCTTAATAAGCCTGCAGATTGATATATAATAGTGTATTTTTAGTCTTCCTAATAGAACAAGTTAAAAAAAGGTGTACAGACATAGATATATTTATAGGTCTCTATCTATGTATACATAGGGAGACACACACACACACACACACACACATTCAAGAGGTATGAACCTTAAGAGGAAAAAATCTCAGTGTTTTGAAATGGAGTCTAGGGTTGGGGAAGGGAAATGAATTAATAGAGGGAACAGAGAAATGTTTTATATACCTTCCCTCATTAACGCCTCACAACACATAGGCTGAAATAGGTAAAATCAGACCCATTTTATAGAAGAAGAAAAAATAAAACAAACCCACCTCAAAGTGGCTTCAAGAAGACAAAACTCAGGGGCAAAGGCTGCCTGGCTCCCCTAACAGAAATGCCCAGGCGCCTTGTGTGCGAGTAGGACACTGCGACATCCCTTGGCGTCTCCCATCACAGCGCCCTCCTCCTGCCCGCCCCCTTCTGCTTCCAGGCGGCACTGGCAGGCAGGCCTTCCCCGCGAGGAGCCCCCGGAGCTCCAGGCTGGCGGTCCGATCGTCACAGAACCTGCAGCACAAAGGGCTGCTGGTCACTTGTTGGAAAGTAGAGACCTGAGTCTCCCGTCAAAGCACTAAGACCCTGAACGCCCAGGCCTGGGCCCCTCACCCGCTCCTGGAGCCCAGGAGAAGAAACGGCTCCACCAGGACGCAGCGACCTGGAGAAAGGGCAGGAGGGCACAGGTGTTTCTCAAAGCCTTTTCATGCCGAGCTGGCCTGGCGCCCTCCATTGCTCCTCAATTGCTGTGTCACAAAATCTGCCCAAACTCAGTGGCTTGAAACATCAGTGCACATTCACTCTCAGTCACCGTCCCCATCCGGTCAGTATTTGGCAACGGCTCGGGTGGCTGTTTCTGGCTCCGGTTCTAATGAGGCTGCAGCCAAGCTGTCAGCTGGGCCTGCAACCCCCGGGGCTTAACGTGGACGGGACCATCCATCTCCAAAGCGGCTCGTCACGTGGCTGGCAAACCCGTGCTGGTCGCTGGCGGCAGCCTCACTTCTTCCCACGTCCCCTGATCGGTGGTCAGCTTGCTCCGGAGCAAACAGCCAGCGAGAGTAGCCACATGCTCTCTGGCCTGGTCTCAGAAGGGACAGCACAGTGAACCAAACACACACAAGTCCCTGTCCTTGCAGCCTACATTCTCCTGAGGGAAACAGACCATGAGTGAGACGAAGGAACAAGTAAATGAGTGCTGAGTTCAACAGAGAAAATATTAAAGCAGAAGTTACGAGATAATGGAAATGTTGAGTAAGGCGTGTGCCAGCCCTCCCACGGCCCCACCGATCCTCACTTTCCAGTGTTCGCACGCTCCCCTGGTGTCTTCCCACCGAGAGTCACGGCTGGGCGGTGTGACGGGCAGAACATGGCAGGAGTGACAGCGTGTGACTTCTAACAGGGCGAACCGAAGGCTCTCCCCTCACCTCTGTGGGACTCGGCTGTCAGTGCTCATAAGACGTAACATATTTATACCAAGGAACTCATCTCTATTATAACGTCGCCGAGGCTGGAGGTGACAGCATCTGACTAGGGTTTTGAAAAGTCTGCTCAGGTAAGAAAATCCTAATTGTGCAAGTGGCTGCATCGGCACACAGGCCTGCATCTGAACGTCAGATCCCGTTTTTAAATTCTTTTCCCTGGCACTGAGCCCATCTTAACATCGCGGTACAACCTGCTCGAAATAAAATCCACCAGGACAGACTCTCAGGAGAGGTCGAGGTAACCCCGGTGCAATATTAGAACTCACCACAAGAAGAGAAAGTCGGACCCTTGGGAAAGCAAGTGAACAACCAGCAATGCGCCTCCCTCTCAAAGATTTTGTTTAGGGCAGGGTGGAGGCAGAGAGAGAAACACAGGACCTAGTACTGTCTTTACACATCGTAGAAAGAAGGCCATCAATATGGAGGGTTTTGTTAAACTCTCTAAAATCTAGTCAAAAACTTATCAGAAATCTTTTCCATCGACCAGAAATGTATAGTCCAATTGTGTCCATCCTGTATTTGTTATCAATGATTACATAACAAATTACTTCAAATGTAGTGGCTTAAAACCACTAACATTTGCTACATCACGTTTTTTGGCTGTTTTCCAGGTGTGTGTGTGTGTGTGTGTGTGTGTGTTGTTAATCCTCACTAGAGAATATTTTTCCATTGATTTTTAGAAAGAGTGGAAGGGGGGGAAAGAGGCAGAGAGAGAGAAAGGTCAATGTGAGAGAAACACATTGACTGGTTGCCGCCCGCATGTGCCCCGACCAGGGCAGGTAACTGAGTCTGCAACTTAGGTATGTGCTCTTGACCGAAATCGAACGTGGGACCCTTCAGTCCATAGGCCGATGCTCTATCCACTGAGCCAGACCGGCTAGGGCGCTACATCGTGCTTCTGAGAGCCAGCCAATCTACATAACCGTAATCAGAAAACATTAGCAAATTACGTGAGGTTGTCATTTCTTAAGCACACCTTCCAATTTCTTACTTTCAAAATGAGGCCACCAAAAGCCAAAGAGAAAAGAACAAAGTGATTGTGGAGCCAAACCAGAACCCCAATCAGAATACTTTCCTGTCACTGGAAAGAAGCGGCCAGGAACCCATCAAGAACAGTCTCACAGGGCCAGGCCTCCTGGCGCCAATGCTCAGGTACTTTGCAATTCCAATGTGTTTTATATACACTTTACCTTAACCTAATTTTTTTGAAACTAGATATCATACTTAATTCAAACCACCAGTTCCCCGCCGTGTGAGTAAACATGCATTAGATGTGAAAACCAATCTGGAAATGATAGGTGCTGATGAAACCAGCCGTGAAGAGCCATGGGAAACGGGTCAGGGGCGGCGGATACCGAGGTGTCTGGCCGCCCGGCAGCTGTCTTCCTCCTGCTGCTCAAAGCAGCTGGGTTTCCTTTGGCGTTACTAGGTTTTCCCGACTGGATCTTTTCTTAATGGGCCATTTAAGCAAGGTATGCATTCCCTTTTCCCTCCCCTAGGCCCATCTTACAACCCGGAGACTTTTAAACACCAGCAGTGAAAATGGCTTCAGAGCAGGTAGCGCCAGGCCATTCCCCAAATCGAGCCCGTTCCGAGATGGGTTTGCAGCTTTCCTAGAGATTTCACCAGCCCCTCGTCTTCCTGCACCAAAGTCCGTCTCTGCTTATGCTTAGCCAGGGGAGCCCGTGTTGTCTGCCACACCGACTGGCGCGGCGCTAACATGATCTGTCTTGCTTGTGGGCCCGGTGGTAGTCCCAGGCGGCAGCTGTCCAGCAGCCGGGACTGTGCTGCCGGTGAGTGGGCAGGAAGGGGCCTGCTTGTTCCCATGCTGAGAGGAGGCCCTACGTGGCACCGAGTCTTTGGCGCCGTGCCCTCTGGATACCAACTGACAGCACGCACCCACGTCAGCTTCCGTTCACCGGCCCATCATAGGGAACCCACAATGACACCTACTTTCCCTTCTAGCCTATTTCGTACAAAGGTTTTGCTTTGCAAAAAGGGTCCCTGAAACATGTGCAGTGTCTGTTAACATTTGAACTGTACAAGGAAACACTGTAGACAGATGTTCAGTCAAGGGTCAACCTTAATGTCAAGAAAATATAAAAAATCCAAACCTCTAATAATGGAGAAGCAAATACATAACTACAGAATCGCCACGACAGCCAAGTACTACGTAGCAGTACTTTCAAAATAAATACATAAGAACTAAGCAAACAACATACACAAGGCACAAATGGGCCAAACATCAACTTTCAAAAGTAGGATATTTATACACACATCTATATACACAAAAGTGTTACACCTTTTATCTTTAAAAATAAAAAAACAACGATGTAAATATTTCCCAAGGGGATATGAAGATACGTTGTGTGCACATTAAAAGCAAACTAGCACTACATTCATAAAACCAGTGATAGCTTTCATCTGGGATAGGGAACAAGTAGGGAATGAGATTTATACAAAACATTTCTTTTTTAACCAGGAGAATATAACCATGTATTCCTTACAATAATTAAAAACTAATCCTAAAAATATTACAGCCAGAAAAAAAAAATTTTTTTTGAGCCTGAAAATTTTTAATTCAGCTTAAGCTCAGCTATTGGAACTTTTCAGAAAGCAGAAGGAAATATAAAAAGAGCATCAGAGTCCAGGCACAAAGACTACGGTGACCCTAGGGCCCTGTCCTTAGGTAAACCTGGGACTGTTCTAGAATTAGCTTTGGCTACTGTACTGTAACAAGGAAAACCCAATGCCTGGGTGCAGTCACCTTCTGATTACTGTGTAGGCTTCCCTCATACATCCTCGTGTCCTATCAGTACATCACATTCGCTCCGGTCACAGTGAGCGGTACCTGGGCCTCGGGAAGCCACAGCCAACTGCGTTCTCAGCACGGATGGTGCAGTGTCTCGTTTTATTTCAGATCCATTTTCCAGGGCAAGTTCTCAAATAGCTTAAATCATGGAGTGCTCTTTTCCCTCAACTGCACACGTCTTTTTGCTACATTTCTAGTTTATAAAGGAAAGCCCTGTGAAATTATTCATGAACTTCCTATGTGGCAGGTTCCAATAATTTATTCAGTCGAGAAATACACAAATCAAACCATCTGCCATTAGGCTGATTTGAAAGCACTAATTGTGGCAGTGGTTTCATGGAGAATGCTATCTACTTCCATCCTGTACACACTTAGGAGAAGCTGTGGTTTCCTGTTCCAGGGTGTTGTCCAAAAAACGACTCCACAGAAGTCTGCAAAAATAATCCTCGGCGTTTTGTTTCCAGAGGAATATTGGAGTGTTTCCCGCGGAGAGAGGAAATGGGCTTGTCCAGGCTGCGCGAGGCCCCATGTGCTCCCAAGACTGCAAGAACAATCACAACTTTGCTTTTAACCATGTTTCACAAACTCTCCCTTTCTCAAGCTCTCTAGCAGGGGTCTGTGCTGACGTCTATGAGCTTCATGTCCTTCTCTGGTCAGTAGATCAGTTCCTCAGATTCCTCATGTTGGTTAGAAAACGGGATTATGCCTGCCTCTTTGTAAGATGGCCCACAAGGATTAAAATGAATGCACTGTGCTTAGCAGATGCCTTGCTCATAGTAGGGCACCATAATGGTTTTATATATAACACACACAGTGAGATAATTTTTCAAAAATAGACATCAGATTGAGTACAACACAGCTAAGACAGAGTACACTGAGCTATGTCGGAAAGAGCAGCTCTTTCTGTTCCATATTCATTAGAGCAGGGCCTTCAGCTTACTAGAATGCCTAATGAATAAAAAAATCTGAAATAATTCTAATATGAAAAGATAATTGTTCAAGACCCTATTAGTTGCTATAAAATATATATTACAGATACTCTAAAGTATAACTCTGCTTTCAAAAGAACATCCTTAATTTGAAAAGGTAAAAAATGGGGTATGGGGTAAAGGGAGGTCAATGGGAAAAAAATACAAATAAAGGGGACATCTGTAATACTTTCAACAATAAAGATAAATGATTTTTTTTAAAAAAAGGTATAAAATGCAAATATTCCTTCAGCATTTTCCCTTTCATCCTGACTCACTGAAGGCCACGTTTGCCAACAGAGGCATTTCAGGGCTGAGAGGCGCGGCTGGGGGTCAGGTGCACACAGTTCTGGATTGACCAGGGACAGGGAAAGCCCGTCTAGCTTGAAAAAAGGGCAAAGACTGCAGAGAAGATGGCAACTTCCCCCATCAGAGGTCACCACCATCTCCAGCAAGTCCAAATCCCCACCCGAGAGGAGGCGCAGTCCCCACAGGGAGGAGCTCACCTCTCCACCAGCCTGCAAGGCCTTTCACTGCCAGCCAGTCCTGAGCCACCGAGACAGGTTCCCTGGCACCCGCTCTCCAGCCAAAAAAAAAAAAAAAAAGGGTACAGAGTTTGGTACTGCGCCCTTGGCCATGGCTGGGAACTCGAAAAGGTTCCAGGACCCCTGTACACCCTGAAACAGCTGGGAAAGCAGAGCAGCAAACCCTCGTCGGCCCGTCTGTCTGCAGCTCACGGAGTGGGCAAGGAGTCGCTGCAAACACTGTGCGCGTTCTGCAGAAGGAAACGGGAAAGCAGCCCTGGATACAAAGGGAAGCTCTACAGGCAGAATGTGATCCTGCTCAGAGCTGAACTGCGGAGCAGAGGCAGAAATTCTCCCTGCACGGAGGACCAGGCTCTGGGCCACGTGCTCCATCGCCTCCAGGACAGGAAGTCCTGCCAATGTCTGGCTGGCTGACCAGCCCAGTGTTAACGTAGAGCTTTTTTTTTCTTCTTTTTTCCTTTAAATCATTTATGTGTTTTGCTCTGGATTTCAGGACAAAGAACATACTTCATAGAATCCAATCAACCTTTCGTCCTTTTTTTAGCTGACGCTGTTAAAGCTATGAGCAGCCTTAAATGCCCCCCAAAGTACTGCCCGGTGGAAGTGTCTGCAGCGAGAGCCATGTCCAATCCCTTCGCCATGCAGTGCAGCAGCGCCAGCCACATGTGGCTGTTCTCTCAGAACCTGGAAACATGGCCAGCAACATAGCTGGCAGGACTCTGTGCAGTCACTGCTAGGACTGCATGACAGAAGTATGACATGGGTGACTTACAAAACTGCAATGTACTGTCTCGCAATTCTGCAGGCTGGCAGTCCCAGCTCACGGTGTGGACAAGGTTGGCTCTTCTGAGGACCGTGAGGAAATCTGCCCCAGGCCCCTTTCCTAGTTTCTGGTGGCTTACAGGCAACCTCTGGCGCTCCTTGGCTTGTGGGAGCATCACCCTAATCTCCACCTTCATGTTCCAATGTTCTCCCTGTGTGTGCGTCTGCCTCCAAATGTCCCCTTTTATACAGCTGCTGGCCAAGCTGTACGTTCTGAACTACTGAGGGTTAGAACCCCGACATATAAATTTGGGGGAGAACAATTCAAAACAAAAGACTGTGGAACTTATTTTTACTTCATTCTGATTCATTTGAATTTAAATGGCCAAGTGGCTAGCAGCTTCTGCATTGGACAACACAGCCACCAAATATTTCCACCCGGACTTGCCCTCCTGCACCCAGGGCTCAGGCTCTGTGAAGCCCTGTGCACGGAAGGTACTGTCACTATAGTAACCCAAGGAGGAAGTCTCAGTTCTTAGAGTAAGTTCAAAATAAATACATAAAAACTAAGTATGTATTAGTTCAAGGACATTGTTCAAGGTCAAAAAGTCAGGACACGCATCAGGGCCTGGAGATTTTTCACCCCAAAGCCGACCCGGCAGCGCTTCCTTTATGATTGAACTTCCGGACCGGTCCCAGCACAGGCCACAGTGCCACGAGTGATTACGTTCCTAGCTGCCTCTATGTGAAGACAATTCACCACTCAGATATTAATTGCTATTACAGGGGTTAATTACTTGCTATTGTGCCACGCTGGCTCTTAATAATGTAACAATAATTATCTCTTAAAGAGCACATGTATAAATAATATAACAATCCAAATTTTTACAGCATTTATCAGATGTTAGACACTGACATGAGCATTTTATACAGATATTCTTCAATCCTGATACTAATTACTGTTATTATCCCTATTTAATAGATGAGCAAACTGAGGCTTTGAAAGGTTAAGCGAATGGCTTCAGATAACAAAGCAAATGAGTGGACCCCAACTCACATCTGCCTGGATTCCAATCTCTCTCCCTGACCCACTCTGCCATATGAGTACATACAACTTATTCAAACATATGCTTATGTGCCAATAAAAATCATGGCGAACACGTTATGTGACATGAAGATCTTCACAGCCTCCATGCCATGTTAACACAGAAAACGCAAGCCCTGTCTTTCCTAATAATTCCACAATCTACAGCCTCACACCAAGTGTGTTCCTTATAGAGATTTCTGGTGACAAAGGTTTGGCACAAGTAATAGGCTTGCATGAGAGTTTGAGGATAAAGTATGTGATTTTAAATAACAACATCATGGCTTTTCAAGGGGAAAATTGAAATGTTATTTCAAGTCCCCAGATAATAAGATCAATAGACAACTTCCCAATGGAGGCATTTGCCTTCGCCTGACTGAAGCAGCAGTCTCTGCCGTTTGCCTCAAGAGGCCACCCCGCAGCTTAATCATCCTCACTGTCAGGTTTTTCCTCCTCATCTACAGTCTCAAATTCTTTCTGCTAAATTCCAACAGGGTAACCACCAGCTCCTCTCCCAAATAACCGCCCTCCCTCAGCGTCGTACACCCACGGAAAACCCTGGATCGGTATGTGCTCAGTCACAGAGCTCCTAACGGTTACCTACAAGGTGCTCATTAATACGAAAACACAAAAGAAGAACAAGAAACAATCTCCAACGACAAGATGCTTACAAGGGGGTGCGAGGGAAAATGTGACAAACCTAAAAAACAAAGCAACACACAGAATGAATGGATCAATTTTCCCTTTATTCAAACATAATCCAGGAAGAAATGGATACTGGGCACTTCCTATGTGATAATCACTGTGATAAGACTAGGAATCAAGCAACAAATAAGTCAGGTACAGCCTTACCCAGTACAAAGAGACTTAAAAATCTTTCAGTGTTATAATATTTAATGTAGTTAACCCCAAACTATCGAACCATTTAATACCTATTTTAGTTACATAACGATACAGTTCCAGAAACTACAGTTGCCAGGTTTAGCACATAAAATTCAAATGACCAGTTAAATTTGAACTTCAGATAAACAAATAATTTTTGAGTACAAGCATGTCTTATATTTTACCTGGCAAACATAGCATATGGTCTGGTCATTAATATTAAGTTGCAGAACAAATATGAAATATTGATTTTCGTACCAGAGCTCTAAGAGTTGCTAACTTCCGGCTAACTACCACATTCCAATCCTTGTGGTAAAGTGTGTCAACGAAGAGAACCTGGGTCACCATGGAACAACAGGACAGCTGTGAATGGCACCCCATAAGTGAACAAAAAAATGGAAGGTTTAGCTAAAGTTCGGCTTATGACATTGTGGTTTCTGGATTTACCTCATAAACAGTTACAGGAAACAATGCAGCGTTGAACAGAGCCAGAGATAAATAACATGTCTTGGAGTATGCTATCACACCCTGTATCACATTTAATCCAAAAGAGTCAAGGCCAGCAACCTGCCCCTCCAAGGATCCATCAATTCTATGTGCACCCATCACTCAGCAGCAGTAAAATTTCCTGTTTCTAGAGGGAATGCCAGGCACTTGAAAGGTGGTGAATTCACTGTGACATATACCAGTACATGCATACACAGACACAAATTCATTCTCTCATCAGTTCTTGACTCACGTCTTCAATCTTGACCCCTGACAGCACCAGAAATGTCCCCATGCGAGGGTGGTCTAAGTCCACTTTTACTACATGCCATCTCTATTCCAAAGGCAGTATTCTGAGGGCCCACATTAAAGCAGCCAGGTTTATATTTAATATGCGCAGGGTGCGTATTTAAATGCTGCAGCAAAGACTTACAATGCTACAATAAAACTTGTTTCTCTTCCTGATGACACAACTATAGTGAAATTCCCAAAGCACCTCATTCCAGGGCAGGAGTGCACAACAGAAATCATGTAGGTCAATGGAATGGGGCAAGTGATGTACATCAATTCTAGGCCCAGCCCAAGCTACAAGGGGATGCGGAGCTACAAGACAGAAGGAGCCTGCCTCCATGAGTGACAGCCTGGACCTGAATGACTAACTTAGCATGAGTTAAAAGCAAACTGTTTTATCATGTTTCAGCTAACATTTCTATTAATATGTACCCACGCCATTGCAATGCAAATGGAAATCTCAATTATATTTAATGAAATGGATTTTAATGAAATCTCTCTATAACTGTGTCACTCCAGCCTGATTTATAATACTTCCCTACTTTAGAAAAAATCTTTTATCTCAGTTTCATGTTGACTCATTATGCAAAGAAAATCCAGTTTTGCTGAATATATCAATTTAAACTTTCATAAGCTATGTTATCATCATATGTGGAAGTGGCTAAGTTAAGTTTACAAAGTTCATCTGGAACGAGAATCACCAGGAAAAATTTGAAAGAAGAAAAATAAAGACGAAGGGTTTGCATTACAAGAAAAGCATACCCTCCATTGTGGTACTACCAAAATGATAGAGAAAAATAAAATATACATGCAGGGCCTAGAAACAGACCCTGTACAAATGGAAACTAAGAGAGATATAAATCAATATAAAATAGCACCTACCCTCAGAGAATATTTTGAGACAACTCACAGTAGGAAAAATTAATTGAAACGTTTTATTGAAGAAGCTAAAATGCTGATTAAGCTTATATCTAATGTATTTTAATAACTTTGGCTGTTCCCAAATTCTTCCGTCCTTCCCAAATCGAAGAAGTATATATCCCTGAGGCAATTTTCGTTTCTTTTTTCAAACTACCATCCCCAAAATATCTATTTTATCGGCAGGATTCCATTGACTAGAAAAGAGTTTTCCTTTACAACTCTGAAATGTCAGTGCAAATCCTCCTCTAACAGGGATAAAGTGAAATACGTTAGTAGTTGATACCAGCACCTAATACCCAAGGTACTGAAGCAGAAAAATCTCTTAAAAATTGAATGCCTCTTAAAAAAAAATTCTCCAAGTTATCAATTCTTTGCATGTAAAATGCTACCAAACTCAGGCAAAGTAAAATAAACATGGTAGTTTATGCTCATGTCCCGTATAGCTTAGAAAATTCACATCTACAGGTACTAAAACAAATACCTTTCCAAACCTTCCTTTCAGGTATGACTTCAAAGAAGAAGGTAGGAGATGTAAGTACTCCTCATTGTAATTTTCAATCAACTTAATTAAGATATAATTTATGTAAAATAAAATCCACTCATTTTAAGTATACAGTTTAGTGCCACAAATCAAGTTATAAAACATTTGCGCCATAATCAAGTTATATAACATTTACATAACCCCAAAGTGTTCCTTCAAGCCCCTGGTAGTCAATTTCTTCCCTCACACTGTGATTATAGACTACCCAGGTGATTTCCATCATTAGTTACGTTTTCCAGAATTTTGCAAAAATGGAATCATACATTATGTCATCTTTTATGCCTGGCTTCTTTCACTCAACATCATGTTTCTGAGGTTCATCCAATTTGTTGCATGTACTTGTAGTACCTTTTGTTCTACTGCTGACTTGAATTTCACTGTATAAATTTATCAGCAGTTGATGTGCATTTGAGTCGCTTCCAGTCTTTGGCAATTATAAACACTCAAATTTTTTGTAGACCTCACTGTTGTGTTTACTGTAGCCTTACAGGAAGTCTTGAAATGAGGTCATTTCAATCCCCGAACTCTTTTTCCAATGTGTTTGGCTATCCTAGGTTCTGTATACTTCCAATACATTTTAGAACTGGGTTGCCAATTTCTATTAAAAATGCCTGGCAGTATTTTGACTGGGTTTGCCTAAAATCTATATGCCAATTGCTAACTCTAATTTTAAGAGATTCCAATATGTGGGTTCCCTGTCTCACCTGTCTTCCATCTCATGCCTCTGTCCACTCTGACACTACATTGAGGCGGGGCTCCTACACCACCGAGCCATCATGTGGTAAGAGCAGCCCTGAGCATCTGGGAAGGCTACAGCCTTCTCTTCCAGTTCCCACTGTTGGTCCCAGCCTTCCCCAGGACTCCTGCACCTCCCCAGCTGCACGGCCCTTGGCAGTCCACACTCCCTTCTTGGTTCCACAAAAAGAAATACTTGATTTACCCCAGCTGTGCCTCAAGAAAGCTCCGTTGGGTCCGGCTTCCTCTGCCTCCAACACCTCAGGGTAGATTCTTAGGGAGATCATAGCTCCTAAGTCAGACTTACACTGAGCTCCCCTCACCAGGTGGCACATCCATTTATGGTCCTTGTTCACCCACTTACCTGTACCCAAGCAACTTGACCATTCCATGGTATTCTCTCTGTCTCTTACTTTCAGTTAATCTCACTCAGTATATGGCCAATGGATGGAACCACATAACTGCCCCTTTTTGGTGCCATTGCTTAAGCATGAAAACATTTCTTGGGAACAGAAGGATGGGGGAGGCAGACTAACGTTAATCACATCTCCTTCCACCTCACCCAACAGTCAAAAGTATTCAATAAAAAGGCTTAAAAAGAGTCCATCTTGTACTTCTGGTTAGTTCAATGCCCCATTAGTCCGAGTAATGACTTTATACCTTCAAGACAAAGATTATTTTTCTCTTTCTCTAAAAAGTAAAAACAAAAACTAAACCTCACAAAACTAAAATCACTATTTAAAAAAGCTCTAACTTTCTCCTTGTAGAGCATGCGCTGAAATCCTCACTTTAACTCCTGTCTTTTCAATACGCATTTGACTTGGAAAACCAAATAAAAGGTGTTTCCCAGCTCACTGTAATATGGTTATCTTAAATATATATAAAACACCTCCTGAACAGTTTTTGTTTTAATTTCTATAACAGCAACACTGCATGAGTTGATGTCTTTCTATTTTTTCTCTTCTTTGTAGTTGGTAAAATAATCAATGGAAGTATCAAAGGTATTACAGAAAATTTAGAGCTATCTCTCTGAAATGATCTATATCTTATATATCTGTTTTCTTATGTGTATCTCAATGCCATTCCTCCCTCCTCCGATGTAAGCTCCAAAAAATAAAACACCTTCTCTGCCCATTCACCTGCATCCAGAATGTGTAGGCATTCAATGATTCTTTGATTAATAAAAGAATACTTTCCTCAGGCTTAAATCATCATGACCAACGCAAAAAAATAGATATACAATTAATACTCTGACAACATTTATTATAAAACCGAAATCATCCTCATTACTCACCTATAAACTGCTTATTAAATCACTTAGCTTAAGAGATAAAAGCCTAGTGTTTTGCTGCCTTAGAATAATAACATTCATTTGCCCAAATCATAATTCAATATGTAAGACATTCACTTTTTAGATAACATGGGTTTAAAACCCTCAATACTTTAAACTTTGAAGATTTAATAAGTGGAAAAATACAAACCAAAATAGGTCCTGGATATTAAAGCAGAAAATTAACAAAGAATATTCTTAAGACAGTCAATTATATTTAATCAAGATATTAAGGGCAGCCTAAACAATGAAAGCAAAATCATATCAACTAAGGCACAACTGTACAAAGTGATATGATTTAGCCATTATGAGTGCCAAACCCTTGATACAACTAGAAAATGCTTTAGATTCAATATCCAGGGGGTAATGCAAGCACAAACCTAACATATATGTGCATACAAATTAGAAATGTATACATAAATATATATATTTGCTATATTCCCTAAATTCTAAGACTGCATGAATTCTGAAAGTCATTTTAAAAGCAACCTTTTTTTGGAGGAAAAAGAAATAGCACCACGTAAAGAACACACAACTCCAAGATGCACTAGGACTACAAAAGAACCCATATGTGAGAGAAGGGTGAATTTTATAATGAATAAAATATGTAAGCAAGAGTACAAGGGTGAGAGCTGAGAGAGAACACAGTGGGAGGACAGTACTGGAATAAAATACACAAAATGTCAGAAATAATTTTTTCCTCCATATCATTAACAATTTTTATTTCTCGCTTTTTAAAAATTTTGCAACTTCTCTATATTGAGCACACATCGTCTCTATAATCTTAAACATCAACAAAACCATTTTTAAAGTTTCTCTTTCAAACAAGAAAGCAACGTTGCTATATAAAGCTGCGTTAGGCAAATTCCTATCTTTTCAGCTCGAGCCTCAATTCAGTCACTGGTGGTTTGAAACATTTCAGGCCAAGCTTTTGGAGCTGGTCCATCCTAGAAATTCCACTGCTCTGGCAGCTGGAGAATAGTTACCATTTTACATGAGTTTGTTTCTGCATCTTCCTTGATGACCTCGGGTATCCAGGAGCAGCTGGACACATTTTTAAAGAAACAGAACAATATTGTAGAACATTCTCGTGTCCCCTGCTATCTGTGCATCTGAAAACAGGCCTACTTTCTACAGAGGCCAAACTCATGTCTATCTAACAATAAATACTATCAGGTGTAATCAACTCAAGGGCTATTTAATACAGTTAACACATCAATTACAAGGTGTCCCAAAAAGATGTATTCACACTTTGAATAATTATTCACTCCAATGAGTTAAACCTGAAAAGAAAAAAACATCGATTGAGCTATCAGCTGCTAAGTGTGTATACATTTTTGGGGAACACCCTGTAAGCTTCTCCTGCCACCAATAAAAATGAAAATTTTCTGTGAAACAAAAATCCTTATTTTACAATTCAGCTTCTTAAAACCCATAAATGAAAAGTACTTATTATCTTACCGAAGATATATGCTGTTGGTTTTAGATTTGCTTACAACATTAAAAATTCTCTGATAAAAACACATAAATCAGAACCCTGCGTCCTTCTCTCAACCATTACTGAATACATAAAGCACCCATTTTCCAGACATTTTAATTAATATGTGCTAACTTCACACTACTGTTCACTTAAAGACCGGCCTATGAAGCATGAAAAGCTTAGATTTTTATACAGCTCCTTTTTAAGTGCTATCTCTCAGAATCCTGGAAACAAAGACACTGAAAACATGCTATCTATTTTATTTACAGAAACACAAAACAAGAAATAATTCCCAATGACAAATTTAGCAAGAGAAAGCAAATGAAGAAAAAGCTTAGGGGAACCGTAAAAATACTCAATTTTGAGCAGTCGTTTGACATAGTTTGACATAGAAGATAATGGTACTATTGAAAAAAAAACAAAAACCTTAGTCAACTATTTTTTTAAGTTTTTCTAAGTTGGTATTTGATTCTAAAGGTCCAGTCCACACAAGCAAACGTAAGTCATCACTTAAGGAATCATCTTTACTATAGAAATTGACAGCCATAAACTGCTATGTAGAGGTTTAAAGGGAAAGACTTGTTTTTATCACCCAAGTAGCCAGCATATGCATTGCAGGCACTCTGCTGCCCATTTTAGACCAGGCTTACGGAGGCAGTCAAGCTAACTGAATCGAAAATGTAGAGAATTCAAAGACATGCTAAAACTTACTAGAGGTTAAATCTGGCGACCTTATTTTGTAATGAAATCTAAAATGGTCCTTTCCAAGAAAAAAAAGTATACATTCCTGTGTGGATTTGGTGGCCTTTATACTCAGGACCAACCTCTTGAATTAATCATTTAAAATAAAAGTAACTCTGCAGTTGATCTGAGGTAGGCCACCCAACACAACAGCACACCCCTCCTGGGAGCTGCTCCTCACTTACCACGCTCAAGACAAGTGCTCAACACAAGTTCTCCGCTGTCTGGCTTCCTCCCACTCACCACGTATGGAATCTCAGGTCAGTCATTTAACCGCCCCTCATGCTATGGACTGAACTGTGTCCCCCAAATTCACCTATTGAAGCCCTAATTCCCAATGTAATGGTACTTGAAGATGGGGCCCTTAAAGGGGTAATGAAGGATAAATGAGGGCAAATGGGTGCAGCCCTAATCCAATAGGACTGGTGTCCCTCTAAGGAGAGGACACATGAGGACGCAGCGAGAAGGTGGCAGTCTGCAAGCCTAGGAGGAAGGCCTCCGGAGAACCCAAACCTTCCCACAAATTGATCTTGGACTTCAGCCTCCCAAACTGACAAAACACAATTGGTTGTTTAAGTCGGCTATATTTTGTCACTGCAGCCCTAGTAGGTTAATACACCTGCCTTCGGTTTCCTCATGTACTTTTGATGATTCCTCAAAATGGAACACGGAAAACACCACATAGTTGAAAATTAAAAAGGCATGAAGCATGCCTGGCTGGTGTGGCTCAGTGGTTGAGCATCAAACTATGAACCAGGAGGTCACGGTTCGATTCCCAGTCAGGGCACCTGCCCAGGTTGCAGACTCGATCCCCTGTAGGGGGCATGCGGGAGGAAGACAATCAGTGATTCTCACTCATCACTGATGTTTCTATCTCTCTCTCTCCCTTCCTCTATGAAATCAAGAGATGTATTCGTAAAGGCATGGAGCGGGGTGACTGGAAGAGAGAGCACAGTACATAGTAGCTGCTGTGCTTAGTACTACTAAGTACACCTAGTAAAGGCAGGAGAGAGGAAACTTAGTAGCTCATTCTGGATGAGCCTACCTCCCTTTATACCAACAGCAGGCCCCAGAATACGATATTACCATCGCAAATGCACTCATCTCAACCACTGTTTCCACAGTGTGAGCTGAGGTGTGCCGGTGCCAGAGAGGCCAGAGGCTGGTGGATGAGACAGGTAAGAGGTGCATGCCAACACGGAGCCACACGCCAAGAACAAGAGTTTCAGCAGAAGAGGCTGTGAAGGTGGAGACTCAGCAGTGGTTCCCGGTCACAGCTCTAAGAACAAGGCCGGAAAACACCTGAAGGGCCATTCCTTTGCAGTGGGGCGCAGGGGTGGAAAACCAGGGGTGAGAGCCACTGATGTGGGCTGCCAACAAGGCCAAACCAGCAATGACTTGCATGGCGACCACGACATGACCCTATTGAGGAAGAAAAATGACTCCAACACAGAACACTAGTCACAGGAAGGGCTGGCCAGAAGCCGATGCAACAACCTGAGCCTTTTTCTTGGAAGAAAACTTTAAGGAGGAGTCACTGTAAAAGAGCCACCAAGGCAACACCCCAAAGTGCCTCTCACCCCAAAGGTGACAGCATATTCTGAATACAAATGTACATAATCTCTCAGAAAAGCTGACATTTAGGGTGCTGGACCTTCGGTGTACTTCTCTATGTAGCTGAATTAAAGATGGAAAGCAGTCGAAGGAAATGTCAACATGAAACAAAGCCCAAAACATAAATACATAAGACGACAAATTAAGGCTTCATTGCTAGGAATGCCAATCTGCCTCAAGCTAAAGCCGCCTGTGTGAGCCCTGAGCCTGGCACTGCTGGGATGTCCACTTTAGAAAAAGTTTCAAGATGAGAAACCAAAATCAGCATCGCATGTCAGAACCAGATTTTTAAATAAATTAAGCCCAACAGAAAAGAAAGCTTTGTACTATAAACTGCCCCCCCACCCCTACTAGGGAGAATATTTTTGAGAGAAAAGTAATCTGAAAGCCAAAATAAAGAAATCTTTATGAACAAACTTGACAATAAAAGTCTCCCAGATGTTCTTACCACTTTTTATCAAAGCTCACCCCCCCACCCCTAACCACAGTAGGTGTGTGTGCGTGTGTGTGTGTGTGCGTGTGCATGTGCGTGTGTGTGCATGTGCGTGTGCATGTGTGTGTGTGAAGAAATGACTTGAGAGAGGCAACCTGTCCAAAGAAGATGCTATAACAAACATTTCCTTTCAAGGCAAATCTCTTTTTTGACATATAAGCGAAAAGAAAGATCATAAGAATAAACTATCTGAAATGTTTATCTGCCCAAGAACAATACTTTCTGAAGTCTGAAAGCTGACCTTCAATTCATTAATCATACTAAGTTACTGCGGGGGAACTAATTGAAGCAGGCGTGTAGGTAAGAAACAAAGAAACCCCATAAGCTTGAGGACAATAATACCTACATTTAGACAGAGCTCTCCTTTCATAGGTGAGCTTGTATGGAGAATACCTCAGCACTAAAGTCACAAAATTCACATCTGGCGAAGGACACATCTGGGAATGGGTACTTGTGTTCGGTATAACCCAGCAGATCTCTCTTTGTAGACAGAGCTCTCCTTTCATAGGTGAGCTTGTATGGAGAACACCTCAGCACTAAAGTCACAAAATATACACCTGGCAAAGGACACTTCTGGGAATGGGTACGCGTGTTCGGTATAACCCAGATCTCTCATCATATTAGGTATAGCATAACTGCAAACACTACCTCAGATACAAAAGCTAAGCTGCTGAAATTAACTAGACATTAACCAGTAAACGTTCTTATGATTTCTTCTGTGAGTTTCTAAGTAGATTTTCAAAATCAAAAGTCTGCATGCCAAGTTAATAGGTGTAGCAGACTGCCCCGCAAAATTGTATTAAAGTACATGCCTATAGAGTATGTAGGAACTCCTGTAGAATATACTTAAAAACTTCCCATCAAGAGACTCCACCTACACCTAAGACCAATTCTACTCCATCTGTCCAACAACAACAAAAAGAGCAAGAAAATGGAGGATAAGAGTACCAGCTCTATTGCCCGGCTGGTGTGGCTTAGTGGTTGAGTGGCCATCCATGAACCAGGAGGTCACGGTTTCATTACCGGTCAAGGCGCATGCCTGGGTTGCTGGCTCGATCCCCAGTAAGGGTGTGCAGGAGGCAGCCAGTCAATGATTCTCTTATCTTTGATGTTTTTATCTCCCTCTCCCTCTCCCTTCCTCTTTGAAATAAATAAAAACATATTTTTTAAAAAAAGAGTTCCAACTCTCTAGTCCAGCAGTTGCCAACCTTTCGGACCTCACGGACCACCCACCAGTGGTCCACAGACCATTGGTTGGTAACCGCTGCGTCCCAGGGAATTCATCTGAGTCTCAATTTTCTCAGCTGTAAAGTGAAGATAATACCTATTAGGAGTGGGGGAAAGAGGCCGCTAGTGAGGGGCTAGTGAAGTAAGGGGCTGATCCCCTGAAGGCAGCATGTCAGTCACAGTGGTTCGCAGGGATAGCTCTGAAGCCAAAAGGCCTGGGTTCAAAGTCCACCCAGTCTCCTACCAGCTGTGTGACCCTGAGCCAAAGGCTTAACCTCTCTGTGCCTCAAGATTTCCATCAAAAACGAGACTGTACCAGTACCCAACTCATGGGGCTGTTATTCGAATTCAAAGGCAAAGGGCTTTGAGCAATGTTTTTTATGTAGGAACATTTTTTGAAAAATAAAGGGAGAGCGATAGCATCATTATTTTCGGCAGCAAATTCAATATTCCAAATCCTATTTCCAAATCCAGTAATTTTGAAAGTGGAGCTTCTATCACCACATCAAAACTAAAAGCACAGCTGTGGAGAGAATATGCCCGTTACAGCTAGATGGAAATATGAATTCATTTGCATGGAATTGTGCATGCAAAGTACCTCCTCCTCCTTCTCAAGCTGGGAAACATGATTACACTTATTTTGGCTGATATAATTTCATGATTGACTCTTTCTGGGGTATTTTATAAGCTACAACTGTAGAAATCAATGTATAAATAAAATTCTTCATCTGGGAATATTTTTAAATATTGAGTTTTCAAAGACCATTCCCTCTAGAATAGTTATAAACAAGATGTGAGTTTATCCTCTTTTCTTATTTAATAAGTAATTTTTTAGACTTCTTTCTGAAGCAATTAACAAAATTTACCACCATAAATATGCACCATATGGAGATATATATATAGATAGATAGATAGATAGATGGAGAGATAGATATTGTATGTCTATGTGTATAGCTATATGTA
>NW_006383017.1:3374983-3377725 GCF_000327345.1 Myotis davidii | reverse complement strand
CATAAATATGCACCATATGGAGATATATATATAGATAGATAGATAGATAGATAGAGAGATAGATATTGTATGTCTATGTGTATAGCTATATGTATATACACACACAATATTAGAACCAATAATTACTACTAAAATTATATATCCTCTTTTCAATGGGGAAAACATCACAAAAAATCATCACCCATCAGAGAGAAGTGAAAAACACCCAGAATTTCGTAGCACTTTGTCTGTCTCAATGGTTACTGGCATTATCCCAACTCATCCATTCTTGAAATTCCCAAGTGAGAAACACTTATAGATGGAGCAAATAAATTAACATAGTAAAAAGGTAACAGGTGGGTGGAATCTTTGAGAGAAAAATGAAGAGCCAAGAAGAAGAATGAATGGCAGCGTGAGTCCAATTTCACTTTCACCTGGGTTAAGCATCAAGCAAAGGAAGTGATATGGGGTAAACAAGACAGGTTATCACCAGAATTACAAAATGGAGCATGAAGTTTGTTCAATTTTTGACATATTTATGTTGGGCAAAAACTACCCCATGATTGTTTGAAAATTATATGACTTAAAATTGTTCATGTAACTGCTTTATTTAACAGCTTCTTCCTTCTCTTCACCACAAATGGATATTGTGTTCTCACACAAGTTTTGGGAGACAGATGTTTACACACATTATTAATATATTTCAGTGAAAAAGTTTGCAACGAAAGCTAGGAGCATGCTGAGCTGGGCCTGAATTTGATCCCTCCATAAAAATGATAGAAAACCATATGGCCTTCCCTCAGCGTTAAGTATGCAGATCGTGGAAGAAATATACTTCACAGCAAAATGTCCATCACTCTCCTAATATGTCTCAAAAACATGAGAACACCAGGCTGTGCAAGTTAAGGCCTCAAAGGATGAACAGGAGTTTGTTACTTACACATGGCCATTGGGTCGTAATGACAGGAAGCCACAATAGCAACGACAAAGCCCGGCCCTAGCTGGTTTCGCTCAGTGGATAGAGCATCGATCTGTGGACTGAAGAGTCCTGGGTTTGATTCCGGGGCCTGCAGACTGAAGGGTCCTGGGTTTGATTTTGGTCAAGGGCACATGCCCTGGTTGTGGGCTTGATTCCCAGTGTGGGGTGTGCAGGAGGCAGCCGATCCATGATTCTCTCTCATCAGTGATGTTTCTATCTCCTTCTCCCTCTCTTCCTCTCGGAAACCAATAAAAGTATAATTTCTTAAAATATAATAATAAGACAAAGCCCAAACTTCACTTTGACTCCATAAATCATAGTGTGCTGTTTGCTCCTGAAGAGAAGAGAACCATCACCAGTTGTTTTTGTTTTGTTTGTTTGTTTTTTATTGATTTCAGAGAGGAAGGGAGAGGGAGAGGGAGAGAGAGAAGGAGAGGGAGAGGGAGAGGGAGAGAGAGAGAGAGAGAGAAACATCAATGCTGAGACATGAGGCAGCCAAGCAATGATTCTCTCTCATCATTGATGTTTCTATCTCTCCCTCTCCCATCCCCTCTGAAAAAGAAAAAAAAATTAGTTCATGATTTACCTTTCTTCTTTGTTCTTTTCTGTATTTTGCAGAGGTTCCACACTGAACACGGTTTTTTTTAAAAAAAAATATTTTATTGATTTCGAAGAGGAAGGGAGAGGGAGAGAGAGACGGAAACATCAATGATGAGAGAGAACCATTGACTGGTTGTCTCCTGCACACCCCACACTGGAGACGGAACTCATCACCCAGCATACGCCCCAACCGGGAATTGAACCCTGACCCCCTGGTTCATAGGTTGATGCTCAACCACTGAGCCACGCCAGCTGGGCCCATCACCAGTTTTCACCAATGCAGTCCAAATGGAGAGAAAATTGTCAACAAACCTGCCAAAAACCAGCCAACCTAGAGAAGACACTAAAGTGTGTTTTTCATTAAAAATTAATATACATACGTGTATACTGTATATAACATATGTGGTTCATGTTTCATATGTGTATGTTTGTATATATATCGAGAAAATTGGTTTTATGTTTGATATACAAACACACAACTAAACCAGGATCAACTTAAAAGACAACAGCACCCTTCAGTACAGGAGAGGAGAGGGAGACAGCTCACCCCGTGTAACTCCAAAGCACAGGAAAACTCACAGTGAAGTTTCCAAAAAGACTGCAGTTCTGATTTGCTACACAGGTTTTCAGAACTGGCAGTGCTGCTAGGGCTATGTCAGGTGACATCACAGCATTTCTCAGAGCCAACTGTGAAATACATTTTTAAGAGTATAAATTTGACCAGCCTTTGATATAAATCGAACTTTTCTGAACAACTACTGTGTTGAACAATGGTGCTGTCTTCACGCTGCAGTATCATAATCGTCCCACGCAAAGGTTTTGTCTGCCCTCCCACAGGCCACGCACCATCTGGAGGGTGCGAGAGCCCCGTGGCATCACCAGCCAGAATGGATGACATGGTCTTCCTCAGGTGCAGGCTGAGCCAACAGCCAAACAGACCGCGGGCATGACAATCCTTCACTCCAACTTCAGGACTAGTGAATTCAAATTACTAAGCGAGTTTGTGGGCTGCAGGCCTCTTACGTGAAGGTTGATAGAAAGTTTTGGTATTTAAAAAAAAAAAAAGGTAGGTTTGCCATATAAAAACAGGACAACAAAACCCTGCCGGTCATCAACATTGGAAAAACACGTATTTGTGGCTTAATACACTCTACTGGTCAAGTGATTCCATTCAAACTGTGGTA
>NW_006383017.1:3343385-3374858 GCF_000327345.1 Myotis davidii | reverse complement strand
GGGGGGGGGGGGGGGGTGCAGCAGGGAGGATCAGACAGTCTTTGCTTTTGATAGTTAACCCACGAAGACTTTGTTTGTAACTGATCCCTTAAGCGGGAGTGTACCCCTGTGGTGTCCTTTAAGGCAGTGATCAGCTAAGTGAGGCGTGAGGAATGACCCCAGCCGGTACCAGAGGCGACACAGGTCCTCTGGCCTTGGCCACGGAACCAGAAAGGTCGTTCATCACCCAATGCGAACAGAGTGCACAGGTGTGATGGAGAAGGGTCATTCTGGAACTGCAATGCCCTCTGGGAATTCGTCAACACTTTCTCAGCATGAATGCACTGCTGGTGGAGGGCTCAGCAAGGCTCTCCAATAGCCCTCAGTGCTTGTTTTGTGTGGGATACCAGGGACATTTACTTCCTTCGGTGCGATGCAGGTCTGAGCAAACGCTAATGTCTTCATTTCTCATGATACACACCGAGTCACTCCTCCTCTCACGTGCACGCTCACATGCGTCACACACACACTCCGTGTGCTAAGGCTGTATATCTGTGTCAAACATAACATGAAAAATACTGGAGAGATGGTCCGTTCCAGGCTTGATCCTCTTCTGAGAAGAGAATCGGTCACATAGGTAAGTACATTATCCCTGTGAACAAGAAAAAGAGGAAACACAAAAGATGGTGGCCCAAATAAAGAGATCTCTCAGGGAAAAGACAACCACAGCTCGCCCCTATTCACTGAGTCCCTGCCAGGCGCCTTCTTCACACAAACTGCTGTCACTGTGGGCAAGGCACGCCCTTCTTCCCCCGGTGTCCTCACCAAGCCAGTTCCCACAGGCCCGAGTCCAACAGCACCCTACCTGAACCCTTCCCTACCCACCCCAGCCAGCCATGCACATGTTGCCGCCCCCACCCCCGGGTCCACACAGTACGGCTCCTTGAGAGAAGAGCTCCAGCACCTGTTGGGTGCCTGGCAGTTGTCGGTGACAGGCCCATGCACTCACTCAATCACCATTTGCTGTTAACAGTTTGCCAGGCCCTGTGCACATAAGGAAGAAGTCACACCACGTCCAAGCAGACCCTGTCTACCATGTTCCAGTCTGGAGTCATTCTCCCCATGGAGCAGGGAGGACTTGGGACTCCTTCCTCTGTGTATTTCCAGATGCTACCGCCTCCGCCTCCATTGTAGCAGCACACATGACTATATAACTATACAAAAGGATGTTCGCCTGTACACACAGACCTGAGATACCTTTCCTACTGTGTCAACAGGTTTAATTACTGCATGTGAGAACGCGACTTGCCCCTTTTCCAGCCCAAGATTTTAAAGCTTTAAAATGTGACTGACAATTATTTTATTTCATAGAAATGCTTGGAACATACAATTCATATAACCTGAGCTGCTACACTGAGAAGAAAGGCCATGTAGAGGGTAAAACCATACTTACCACAAAAATGTAGCAATGACTCAGTACAACAGCAAAACAAAAACTAAGTTTTGTACGTGGAACGTAAGCCAAAAATGCAGAACTGCCTTGATTTAATAATCATGAGTTGATTTAAGGAATGATTTAAGAAAAAATATACTGTGATGGTAAGAACAGTACCTAATATGTCCAAATAAATAAAATAAGACCAATAGCTCCTCAAATAGTACATGTGAGATAATATGATATTTTATATCTCTTAACATAGACATTGTTAAGGTACTCATAGTGGGCACAGCACATACTCCATTCTTGAACTAATTCTACAAATGTACATAATATTTCCTTCGATCTCTAAGCTAGCTATATAAAGGACTACCAGAGACAACCTGTACTTTAGAATAGAAAATATTTGTATTTCATGTACTTGCTATTAATATTTATATCCTTTCATAACTATATAGTCTAATACTAGGAAGTAGATGAATGGTTAGATAGATCCTTCTAGATATATAGATCTATGAAGAATTTTTATATATAAACATATACATATACACATATATGTGTTAAGAAACTATCCCAACAGCCAGGGGCATTTTCATGGACTGAAGGACAGACAGATCAGGCATCTCTCACTGGATGCCAAGAAGCCAGGAGAGAGTCCCCAATGGCTACACAGGACCTAGAAAATGTCTGCCCTTGAATCTATGAGTGAGACTGGCATCCCCGGGTTCTGAACTCCCTCGGGATGTGGGCTGATCTGCTGGTGGGGGAGGGAGATGATGGAGCCCAATTAGGAACAAAGGGTAGAAAGGTCACACTGGGAACCAGGAATTGAACCTTTTCTCCAAAATGTGTATTGAATTACATAAAAGACGAAAAATGGAAGCCTTTTTGTTAACCTATATTCCCCAGGGTAAATTAAGTTATTAATTTACCAACAATCAGTCCTCCAAGGCAGAAACCTAAAACAGGTGTCTTCTTGCGAATGCCGCAAATGCACCCTCTAGGAGTCTGGGCTCAGCTTCTCCCTCCCTCAGGTGCTGGGGCTGAGGGAAGCTTGACCTTCCCACCTGCCAGACTGCAGAGAACTGAACACGGAGGACCTAGCAAAGCATGCACCACTCTGAGAGAGTCACCTACAGGTAGCACTGCTCACCCAACTTGCATTCCAGCTACCCTGCTCAGGTCTCAGGGCCACGCCCAGCTTAGAAGAGGGCAGGGAAGTGTGATGCCACCATCGGCCTACAGGAGTCCAGCTAAAGCTATTTCTGGAACCGCAGTAATTACTACTGCAGTCTCCAAATGATTTCAGGACAGGTTGGATTTCTCCATCATCTGACCAATGGAAAAAAAAAACTTTCCCATTTTCAGAAAATTTTAGATTTGAGCATCTCAGGGGCTTTAGGCCTACAGAACTTAACAGGTGGAGAACAGAAGAGTCACTCATCTTTGCTGAGAAAAAGTTAAGCAGGCTGGAGGAATCATCAAGTGGGAGGGTGAGAAGCAACTAGTTTTATCACCATAAAAAAACTGCCGTAAAAAAATTCCAGGTTGCCACTAACATAAACATTAAACATCTAACGTTTCTTACGTTTTCAACAAATTAGCAGCCAGCAAAAGTGGGAAGGGGAAAACACTACAGACATTCGAATTTCAGGTTCTGGAATGTGTGGAGACATGAACTAGGTGACATCGAGATTCCTGCCAAACATTTCTGTGCAGGTGAGAGGGCAAGTGAAAGGACAAATGCATTGCCCAGTGATCCCCGGTGACCGGCATTCATCACCAATAACCTCCAGATCCCTGTCACGTTGCATCCACTTAGCAACACCAAAGGCCTGTCCCCCGGCGCCTCCATGGATACTATGTCTTTGCAGTGATAGTCACCATATGCAGGACACGGTGGGGGAGAGAGGTCCCTCTGACAGAGAAAGGGTGAATGTTTTAGCTGACAGACACTGAACTTCCAGAAGAAAAACAAAGAAAGGGGCTTTTCCAAAACCCACACTCATCAATGTTTTTAATTTTCAATTTTCAGAAATCGATTTAATCCTCTCAAAACTATACAGATAGTTGGTAATAACAATTAGGGCCCCAAAATGTGAGTCCTGTCCATGTGCCAGGCACACTGCTGGTAATTTACATGGATTATTTCTATGAATCTTATGAAATTGTAATTATTATTATCATTTTATTAACAAGATGATGGAATCTGCAATAATAGAACCATAATCAAGTCTTAGTCTGGCTTCAATTTTGTCAAATTTAGCTACCACACGATGTTATGTGTGGGTTTTTTTAATTAACTATAATGCATATTTTAAAATCACCAAGTCAGTAGATATGGAATACTTAAATACCCACATTTCCCTTCTGTATGTTCTGGTTCTTACTATTTCCACAGATTATGACCAGAAGCAAATTCATCTCTTCACTAACCCCAGGTACCTACTTGCACTTTTCTGTTGTCGTTCTATTTATTGCGCGCAATATGACTAACCTTCTACTTGAAGCATTTAACTTACAGGTTTCAAAGTAAAACCGAGAGGGTGGCAAGCCCTTTGGGTTCCTCTGAACTGGTGATCTGTGTGATACGTGATGTCACCAAGTTCTGACAAAGCCCAGAAAGTCTCTCCAGTTCTCCGGTGCATCGTCCTGGCCTGCCCCTTCTCACAAATCCCCCTCCGAGCAGACACAGGAGCCAGCGTGGGAAGACGCTCTCTCTCTACTCTAGACTGTCTCCTTCAGCTTGTCACTGCCACCTCTCCGGACAGGCCCGAGCCACGCCTGACAAGTCACCTGGCTGTCAGGCGCATCCCCCCCACTGCCCGGGCACTGTCTTAAGTGGGTCACTAAACCTAGGAAGCCAGTGGAACGTTTTATGGCTTCTGAACACGGGAAGCAGCTAGTGAAGGGGTTCTAGTCTACCTCTTGCAAAATGTTCTTGATTCTGTAAAATCCTACTTTTACGTAAACATCTCACAGAAAGTGAGAATGAACTGGCAGCTGTGTTTTCCGTGCTGCAGGGGAAGCCATCTTCGTGGTAAATTTTGGTTTGCTTCTACATCTCTGTCCCGCCGGAGCACCCGCACTGCCCTTCGGGGTTTGCTTACCGTTTTATAAAGTACAATCTTACTCACCAAGGAAGCAAACAAATGAAAATTCAACCTGGCTTCCCAGGCAGAATGAACACGTTCACCTATAAATATTGCAAGTATTTTCTATGGGAAGGCTACAAAATAGTCTAAAATAATTCAATAGGAATGCTTGCTATTGTCTGGTTTGTGCAAATATTCAAGTTATCTGACCCAAATCTCCCAATGCCACAAATTTTCCAAAATCATTAAAACACTGATATAGTACGTGTATATCAACTATTCAGGACATATATTTTAAATGTCTTATGATTTTATTTATCATTGATACCTCAATAAAGCTGAAATTAAAGAACAAAAATTTTTAAATCACACAGATTTCAAATGTGTTGGATATACAAACCCAAGAATTAAAGATACCTCTCTGTTGTTCTACTTTATCAACTTCTACTTGGATGGTGGATTTTATCTCCAAGAGGAACAGGATTTTGGGGTGGGTTTTCTTTTGTTTTGTTTTCCTCTGTTTCTCCTAATATCTAGCTAACAAAATAAAAATAATATAAACAACAATAGCTTTGCTTTCCTATCGCTTCTGTAAATTTAAAATCCTTTTTTTCATTTTAATTACAGATTTCTTACACCAAAAATGCATACCACAGCTAGCCTCTACTTACTCCTTTGCACTGAGTAGCATCATTTCACTAATTAATAACCCTGGGGCAACTGGTTCACTAGCTGCAGCTCCATCAATCTCCCCGTGTAACCAAACTTTCAGGTGCCAAGGGCACCAAATGGGATAAGGTGAGCGGTGGGAAATATTCACCAAATGCCTCCAGAACTCCTGATGGGAAATACAACACAAAGAGTATCTCCGGGGTGATGAACCTTAACTGTCAGAGACAATGGATCCTCATCCTTGTTCTTCTCTTCCCCTTGCAGAGCAACATAGCAAAGGTGTTCTCAAACACCCTCGTCATGTAAAGGATCTGTCTAAAACAGTGGCTCTCAACCTGTGGGTCCCGACCCCTTTGGCGGTCGAACGACCCTTTCACAGGGATCGCCTAAGACCATCCTGCATATCAGATATTTACATGACGATTCATAACAGTAGCAACATTACAGTTATGAAGTAGCAATGAAAATAATTTTATGGTAGGGTCCCGGGCTACAGAACTTGGTTGGAGAACCTAGACAGAACCTGACTGAAGAACCCGGCTACAGAACCTGGCTACCGAACCTGGCTGGAGAACCTAAACTGAACCTGGCTGGAGAACTTAGCGAGAGAACATGGCTAGAGAACCTGGCTGGAGAACCTGGAGAACCTGGCTGGAGAACCTAGCAAGAGAACGTGGACACAGAACCTGGCTGGAGATCCTAAACAGAACTTCGCTGGAGATCCAGACCAGAACTTGGCTGGAGATTGTGGCTAGAGATCCTGGCAAGGCTGCTGATCAACTGAACGCTGTCTCCGTGTCATTCCTTCTTCGCCGACTCCGTCCACACCTTTGGGGACCCCTGGGCCTTCTGGGGTTGGACCCCAGCAGGCGGGGAGGTCTGAGGACACAGTTACAGATAAAATTCTCCTAGTACATGTGGCAGGAAGGGTAAAGATCACTGCACCAAGAACCAGCAATTATTTTAGCACCAAAAATACCCTCTTCGTGGCCATGTGGAAAACAATCTCGCGTTGGAAAATTCCTCACTGCTTAAACTGGGAAGTAACCTCGGGGCTATTCGAATTTTTACAAATATAACCTTCTCAAGATGTAGCTCCTTTCCTTCAAGTGCCTGATTTATTTTTCTTGTTCTGTTTGGTTTTTCCACACAGGAAGGATCCCTGTGAGAACAGAAAAGATTCTTTTCTTTCCTTTTCTACAGAAGGTCGCTGTTCTACATTCATTACCAGAGCTGGCTGTGACTGCTTCCACGGGTGAATTATTAGTGAGTAAAAGTTCAGGGACAACATTACCGTGTTACTCCTCATTAGCGGGAAAGTTAAGTTGAAAGCCAGGGACAAGAAAGAAATTCTCTAAACATCAAGCCAAGATTCCCAACGGGCCGGATTATTTTCAGGCCGCCTTTTATCTGCCCCAATTATAATGTGAAACCCAGCGGTGACTTACTTCACACTTGGGAGCGTGGACGGAAAGTGAAGAGGTGAACAAGAAGAACCGGGCGGGGAAGTCAGAGAGACAGGACAGAACAGACAAGAATGTTGCCTTAGAGGAGCTATTCCAAAAACAAACTCACTGAACAAACTCACACGGCTTCCCGGTCAGAAAACAGACATTCTTTTCTTGGCTCTGCCACTGACTGAAACGCAAGTGCTTAGGGCAGTTACTCAGCCTGGCCGGGTTGCTGAGCCCTGGGAGAAGGAGTCAGGCATTGCTATGAGGGGCAGGAGGAGGCAGGTGATTATTGCTGCTAAGCCTGCCCAGTGCATGTTGCAAAATATCCTAGGGGCTCTGTTTGCTCATCTGTAAAATGGAGAACGTAATGATGATGCCTTCTTAAAAGCGCTATGAAATCTAGTGGCACAAACCTACAAAGCTCTTAGCACACTTCCTGGGAGAATGTTCTCTACCAGCACGATCATTAACAGCATCATTACTCCTCCTGTGGTTAGAATACTTCACAACTCACTGCCCCTTACTGTTTACACCGCTAGAACCTTCCTTTCTCTCCCCCTTCTTATGCCTCTTTCTAGTACCCTGAGAGTCACCTTATTTTTCTCTCTTTATCTTTTGACTCAGAACAAGTCAGTTATCTTTTAGGCATCAGTTTTCTGGCATTCAAAACGGAAGAAAGAGGATTAAAACATGCAGAAAATGTACAACTGCTCTGGATTTCCTCCAACCTGAGAAGAGCAGACACAGGAGAACTGGTTGAGAACAAATGAGAACAAAACAAGGATGATTTCCTTGTTGTCAGCATTGTTCCTATATTTTAAAAATTAAGAGTCTCACAGCTAAGATGAGAGAAAATCTGCATTGAGATGGATTCTAGAAAATGTAGACAAAGTCCATTAGAACACGGCATTTTAAAAATCTGACTAAGAAAAGCAAATTTTTTACATTTTGGTGGACAAAAAGGAATAAGCCCACAAATGTTCACAGTCAGTGGATAAAAAAAAAAAAAAAAATAAAAAACCTGTCTTATAAAGGTGTTAGAGGTAACAAGTAATCAAGTTCTTCAAGGGGCCCGCGAACCCTAGGAAATCACACTCACATGCAATTTCTCACTACCCTCACAGAAGAAGTGCAAAAAAGGAACCCCTGCAGATGAATACTGGGGATGTTATTTGCACAATCCCCAGCGACCAGGGGCCTCCACATACAGAACAGGAAGCCTGCGTTTTCCATTTTGATGACCACAGTGATTCCACACCAATGAATTACTGTGTGATCACCTACGGCCAAGGGGACAAAAGGCACAGGGATGGAAAATAAAAAATGTGCTTTCTGCGGTGATGATTAATTTTATGTGTCAACTTGGCTGCATAGATTTTGGTGAAACATTATTTCCAGGTGTGTGTGTCTGTTAAGGTGTTTCTAGATGAGATTAGCATTTAAATGGATAGACTTCGGAGAGCAGACAGCCTTCCCCAAGGTGGGCGAGTATCCTGCAATCTGTTGAGGGCCTGGACAGAACAAAACGGCAGGGGAATAAAGTCTGAGTGTTGGGCTGAGACACTGGTCTTTGGAGGCCTTTGGACTCAGACGGAACTTACACCACCTGCTCCTCTGGGTCCCCTGGGACTCTTCAGTCTCCGAAATCACCTGAGCCAATTCCACATAACACATCTCTCATTTTGATTTGCCTGGGTTGCTTTATTTTGGTTTATCTATATACTATTGGTTCGGCTTCTCTGGTGAACTCTAACACATACTACAATTTCAAGTGAGTTATTCCGCATCCCATGTTCTCTATTTTGTTACTCAAACCCTTTCCCCCTTCGTTTACTGTTTTTAATTATTACTACTCAAAGCCAAAATGTCATAAAACACTTAAAATATGAATTGTCAAGTCCTAAACATCCAGCATTCACATTTTCCCAATTACATTATGTATTTTTCTATTTTACAATTTAGTTGCTCGATTCAGGTTCCAAAAAAGGCCCGCACGTTAAGATAAATGGATGAACTCCTAAATCCCTTTAATCTACAGGTTCCCGTTCCATTTCCTTTGCCCCCTTTGTTTTAAAACTAAATCTTTTTTATTGTCAAGGTTCCCGTGGTCTGATTTTACCCGTTTTGCTGACGATAGCCCCACTATTTTCTGTATTTGGTAGCTAGATCTAGAAGCTTGATCACATGTAAAGCTCCAGATCTTTCTGACAAGGCTACTTCGATGAGAATCTAATTTTCTTTCCCCGTATATAGCATCCTTTTTCCTGGATGTTCAAAGGTTTTTTCTTTCATTAAAGACCATACAGCGCAGGCAGTGCTGTGTACACCTCGGAAGAAGTACACTGTGCCCAGGTGGCTCTGCATCTGTAATGCTAGTGGCCCTTAAAGATCACAGCCTAGATCCATGAATGCACCCGCAGTGGCTTCAATAGTTTTATTCATTTCAAACGGGCCGGATCCGGCCAGCGGGCCATAGTTTGCCGACGGCTGGCCTAGATCCATGAATGTACCGCGATGGTACATCACCATCACCACTGGTGTAAGCGTCCCTGAACTTGCCAGAAACTACAATGATGATCACAAAGGTAAACCTGAATAAAGCTAATAAAGCTGAAACACTTCCATACAGAGAAAGATCCTTCATCAACCATTTAGTTACCTGCCTGTACTCTGATCGTCAACGCTTCCTCCAAAAGTTTTAAAGTTGTCTGAAGCTTATTCTCTATTGAATTCTTCAAGAAGAGCTCACAGGAAAAACATCTCCATATTTCTACAACATTGACAATAATTTGCCTGCTGGTTTATTTCTGAAGATCAGTTTAGCTAGTTCGAACTTTCACGGCTAACATTTTCTTTCCACGATTATCTTAAATATTATACTTATTTTGCATAATGCATTGCTATCTAAAAAGTCTCATGAGAATCTAATTTTCTTTCCCCGTATATAGCAAGTCCTTTTTCCTGGATGCTCAAAGGTTTTTTCCTTTCATTAAAGACCATACAGTGAGGAACAAAGTAGTCCTTCTAATATGTAGCTTCAAGGACTCTCAGTTTTGTTTCCATATTATTTCCTGATTACTTCTAATCTTCCTTTCTGAGTTTCTCTAATAGTGATATATCATCCACACAGGAGCTGTCTCAGCAAAGCCTTCAGATCTGATCACTTCTCTGCATTCCCCCATTATCACCCTAACCAAACTTTTGCCGTCTCTTACCAAGGCCACTGCGAACATGGCCATGGATGTCCCTCTTCAATCCATTTTCAAATAATGTATAAACAATTTGAATATATGTGACCATGGGTATTTTTTCTAGAGAAAAGGAGTCCAAGGTGTCGTTGGCCCCAAAACCTTAAGGACCAATAGAGCTATTATGTCTAGCAGACACTAGTAGATGGGGTGTCTTCCTTTCTGAGTTTCTCTAATAGTGATATATAATCCACATAGGAGCTGTCTCAGCAAAGCCTTCAGATCTGGTCACTTCTCTGCATTCCCCCACTATCACCCTCAACCAAACTTTTGTCATCTCTTACCAAGGCCACTGCGAACATGGCCATGGATGTCCCTCTTCAATCCATTTTCAAATAATGTATAAACAATTTGAATATATGTGACCATGGGTATTTTTCTAGGGAAAAGGAGTCCAAGGTGTCGCTGGCCCCAAAACCTTAAGGACCAATAGAGCTATCATGTTTAGTAGACACTAGTAGACGGGATACAGGGAACAGCCCACCGTTTTTTTCTGTGTTGATGAATTCTCTTCAGTAATGCCAAGACACAAAACAGCAGCAAGTCCGAAGTCCTACTCTGAACTAATCACCTGGCTATTTCAACTTCACCTCCCTGGGCCTCCATTTCCTCATCTAGTAAATATAAGAACTTGACGTTATCTTACAGATTTCATAAGAAAGTTAAATTAAAGGCATGTTTTGCTATAGAAAAATCTTCACTTAGCCCTAACCTGTTTGGCTCAGTGGATAGAGCGTCGGCCTGCTGACTGAACGGTCTCAGGTTTGATTCTGATCAAGGGCATGTACCTTGGTTGCAGGCACATCCCCAGTGCGGGATGTGCAGAAGGCAGCTGATCGATGTTTCTCTCTCATCGATGTTTCTAACTCTCTATCCCTCTCCCTTCCTCTCTGTAAAAAAAATCAATAAATATATCTTTTTTTAAAAAAGAAAAAATCTTCACTTGCAGTGATATTTTCAGGGGTTAAAGATGGCCAGTAGCCAGTGATTTTTATGAAGTAATGTAGCCTACAACTAAATAAAAATGAAAATAATGGCAGGTCTCTTCTAGAATTTCTAAACAGTAGTTCTGTTTCTAGAGAAAACCAGGAAATTGACCTGCTTTGTGCACTGCGGTCACCCAGTGCCTATGACAGTACCCGGCATGTGACAGGGGCTTTATACATATGTGTCACATGGATGCACGGGCCTCCCTTAACCTTGTATCCAGCCACTGTATCTTTCATCTTGCCTGGTAATGTCTGAGAATGGAGAGCAATACGGTTCTCAATAAGCACTGGCAATAAAGGAGGCATAAACCACTTTGGCTCAGTAAAACAATGCAGCCCATCATCTGGGTCCCTACAATCTTGCCAATATATAAGCTCGTTTCCTCCTATTAGCTCAAATGAGAGGTGACACTGGAAAGTGGTTATCCTCATTATAACGGATTCCATCGCTAGGCTGCACTGGAAACAGGATTACAGCCACCAAAATGGGATTTCTTTTAATAATAAATGTAAGTAAATCTGAGAAAGCGGCTGCTGTTAACAACCACACTAGCGGGCAGGTCATAGAGAGCCTGAATCCGAGACAGCCCTGCAGAGGGGAAAGTGCTGGACTCGGAACTAGGCAGATGTGAGTGGGAATCCTGTCTCCACTGCTGGCCACCCTGAGCCTGAGCGTCTTCATTTGCACAGTGGGGATAAGAATGGGAGTTCTCTGCTAGAGCTGCTGCCCGGGTAAATGAGAGCAGACGTGCAAAGCACAGGCACGCAAAGAACTAGGCACAAAGCAGCAAACCAATGAAATTTATTCTCCAGAGCCCCTCCCAGTCATGAGAGACAGAGAGAGAGAGAGAGAGAGAGAGAGAGAGAACCCCATAGGGCACCCAATTTTTTACATATGTTCTTTCTCCTAGGTAGCTAATCCTAACTTCATGCAATTTTAAGCAGGCTTCCATGGAACTCACAGTTCCCTGAGGTGGGAGAAGACTTAAGACCAGGCCCTAAATTATAAACAACAACAAGTAGAAAACACGTGAGGCTACTAGAAAGAGGGTGAACCTCAATAAAGCAATTTACCACCATACACAGTTCTCCCGAGGATTTCAGATCTGCTCTCTGTTAAGAACAGACATAGCTTGTCTTTAAATCTGTTCTTCTGTGTGAGACATGGAATAATGTCATGGCTACTGAGCACAAGCTCATAAGCAAGATGGTCCCACCGCACATCCTAAGCCCACCACCGGGCGGGCTAGGCAACACCGGCACAGTTAAGAAGCCCACAAAAGAGACAGAGGCCCAAGTTCAAATCCTCCTCCTCCACTTAGTGAATGTGACCTTTGGACTGGTACCTTAACTTGCTCCACTTCAATGTCCTCACCTGTAAAAATAGGATCTCTTAAGAGTTCTGTAAGGATTCATGTGTAAGAGGCACAGACAAAAACACTACATAAATGTTTGGGACACCACCTTGTTTCTTTCGTGACGTGAAAATATTGACAGCTCCTTTATGGCAGGACTGTAGGGATAAATGAACAAGATATTTCACGTAGAGATTATAGCATTGGGTCAGGAATAAAGCCTATCTTCAATAAATGACTATTAATACCATAATGAAAGGCGCCCAGAACTCTTCAAACCATGACAGCTGAAAAAGAAACCAGGACAATCACACACACACACACACACACACACACACACACACACACACACACACAGAGGCAGATTTTAGTTCTTATATTCCTCACTCTCTCTAACGTCTCGGACCCCATCTTCTGCCATTAAGTTGAGCCTGTGCAATACTACATGCTGAAGGTTTTTACTATGTTCTTCCTCACTACCTGTCCAGGTAAGTCAAGACCCTGCTCTTTGCTGAACAATAATGGATGGGAAGCCATTTAAGGGACTCTATAAGCAATTATTCATTGCATATAACAAAGCTGATCATAGGATTTAAAATTTAAATGTGCCCATAAAGTATGGAGCATTTAAGACCCTAAGACAGGTATGCACAATTAAATGAATCCAGCATCCTGAACCAGTACAATAAATAGTCCTCAAACCAGCAAAATAGGTGTTGGCAGCATTTTTATCTGCCTCACTGCTATCAAACACTTCCTCCACTCCTGTCCCCATCACTGGGGGCTGGACCAACATGGGCAGGACTGAGCGTAGCTTTCCGAGGAACCCTAGGGGCACAGTAATTGTTTAAGACCCAGAACCATTTTGCTGACAGACTCTCCACTGTGGAAAGCAGCTAACTGTGGAGCTACCTGGGAACCTGGGAATTGAGTGGTGACTCGGAGTTTACGTTGGTAAGTAAAGGTGTATGTTTGTTTCGAGTAATCCTCACTCTAATGTAGAAGGCTGCTAACTGAGGCGCTATGTGGAAACAGGAAATTTAATAACACGTCTGGGGTTTAAATGATGATTTTTCATTGTATTATAAAATGTACATATCCATTTTGAATAATCTTCAACCTTGTATGAAAAATTATTATGTACAAAAGGAAAATTGATTGTACACGAAAAGAAAGCAGAGAATAAATATGTGTTGATGACTGAGAGATGGATTGACAAAGTGCATGAAGAATGTCAGTATGGTTGCTCAATTACCTCTCAGACAGTAAATCTAAAATCATGGTTATGACACCCAAAAACAAACAAACAAAAAAATCTAAAGTACCCGAAAGAAGTTGCCAGAAAATCTGATCTTTGCAGCAAAGTTGTGCCGTGTCAGGGTACAGGCTCCTCTCTATGCACTTCCAGCCTGTGCCATCGGAACAAACCTACCTTCTGAAACGCCCTGGCAGCCTGGCAGTTTCCCCCTGTGGCCTCAAGCACATTTTAAAATAAAAGCTCCTTTGGAAGATGGGCCCACTAATAAATGAAATTATTTCTGTGATGACACAACTGATGGAGAGAAAGCACCGAGCTCATGATGAGCGATGGATCCGATCTGTAACCTGTGCTATTCCGGCACCGGCCCAGGAGCAAACCAACGTGAGCTCTGGCACCGGGCCAGGTGCGCGGCCGGCGCGGGAGGCGGTGGGGGTATGTTAAGCCTGTGGGAATTCGGAAAAGGCCCATGGCACGATTTCTTCCTTATCTGACTGACACAGCCATCACACCTTCAAATAAAGTCTAACGGTGTCCATCGCCTTTGTTAGTCAGAATACGAAAGCCAGGGCTGCTCTGTGAAAGGCGGTCATTTCCAGCACTGGGCGCAGGCAGGACTGGACAGGCCATAAGCAATCACATTCTCCTCCCAAAAACAGTGCAATCATTTTTTTTTTTTCTTCTTCCCTTATGACTGCCAGCCTCCTACGTGCGCTGTGGTAATTTAATCGCACCTTCTGCAGAAGTTGAGGCTGCAAGCTCTTGACTAAGGTAAGATCTGCTGCTCATTCATTTGTAACTTTCTCCACGCCCCCCACGCCCCCCCCAATGGTAATAATAACCAACAGCAGTTATTGAGCCTTTACTACATGGAAGTCGGTGAGCTGACACTGCTACACACAGTCTTATACTTATTCCTGCAATAACTTTACGGATTCTATGACCCTCGTTTTACAGGATAAGAAAAAAGTGTGGCAAGACTGAGTCACCCGCCTAAGGGCACACACCTCATGGGTAGCAAAAACAGATTCAACTCCAAGAAGTTCAGCAAGAAATAATGAACAAAATTTAAATAGTATCTTACACCTCAGTTTTCATCAACTGAAGCACAAAAGGTCTAACTCTAAAGTGCTTGGGTCAAGTCTCCATCAGGCATGGACCCACGTTTCAAAGCCCTTTTCACGGCCAGATCTGACAACAGGCTTGGGTGTGAGAGCTGTCAGTGCACCCTGGCCGACTGCTATGCGGGAGGGCAGGAAACGGAGGCATTTAATTAGTGCTGCCTAGGCAGCGGGTCTGTGCCCACTGCACCTGTGTTCCAGAGACTTTAGGCCTAACTTAAAACCCTGTGTTTTGTGAAAAGGACAGTCTGTCTTGCATAATTAAATCTGCTTTCACATCCAGTATCACACTGCGGAATTTACATGACTTACATTCAAAGAAACTGATTCCTCCTTGGGAAGGTGATGATGCCGTAGACAACCTATTTTAGGAGTTTCCAACGTGGACCAAGGGACCACTTGAATAAGAAATGACTGGGGTGCTTGAAAAGAATACTCGATATCACAGTTAGGGAACAGTGTAAGGGCTATTTGGAACGGTCCCCAGGGGTTTCTGTAAAACTCGAGAACCACTGAACTCAAGTCCAGTCCACACCTGAAGTGCCAACACTTCTGGACTGAGTTTAAAAATAATCCAACAAAAAGTTAGTGGGTTTTCTCGTCGTGTTTGGCCTGAGTCTCCACTGACTGCGATTCTGAGGCGCTCCTGGCTGCGCCCGTTGCGTCTCCCCCCAGTTTGGTGACACCAACACAAAGGCCTGGTCCCGCAGAGCCCTTCCTCCGGGTTTGGGCAGTGCCTGCTGAGAGTTCTGCTTGTGCAGCGATGTGAGGACCGTGTCCGGTCGGATTACAGAAGCCCTGGAGGGGGGAGCATGTTCCAAGGAAAGCAGCTTGCCTTTCAATAATCTGATAAACAGGCACTAACAGGAGCACCACAGGGGGAGGGTGCCTGAGCCCACGCGCCGCTGTCAAACCATGTCGGGGCGCTCCAGCCCCCCAAGATCAAATGCGGCCTCCCCAAGGCAGGCAGGCATTCTCTGAGCTTCCCCGGAACCTCAGGGAAAGAACAGGCTGTGCTTATAATGATGACACATCTCAACACACAGTTCAGAGTTTAAAAGAAGAAACAGCCTGGTAACATTCAATAATACATACACGCACACACACACACGCATATGTGATGTATGCACACATACGCTCACATATATATGTACACACATATTTGATTCTGTTTACAATATGGTTTTTTTCAATATGGTATTGACATGTGTGTACGTGTGTGTTTATAGGATTTACATACATGCATACATACATATACTAGTTATTTCCTGGCAGTCTTAAAGACTACTTCAATGTGAATCAGCATCAGCTAAAAAAATTAATGAAAACATCTATATATATAAAAGCCTAAGTAACCATTGCAACTGAACACAGACTGAAGAGGCTGTGTGGGAGGACTAGGCCGGCAGGGGGGTTAGTGAGGGGCGACCAAATGACTGCGCAGCAGGCTGCATGGGGTGACTAGTTTCATAGCCATCGATACTAATAAAAGTGTAATATGCTAATTAGACTGGGAGACCTTCTGGACATCCTTCTGGACAAAGTCATGGTAGTGGGGCCGAGCAGGCCTGCAGGCAGGTGAGCGGTTAGGAGCCAGCAGTCCCGGATTGCGAGAGGGATGTCCAACTGCCAGTTTAGGCCCGATCCCACAGGGGTCCCAGATTAGAGAGGGTGCAGGCCAGGCTGAGGCGCACCCCCCCCCAGCGCCCCGTGCATGAATTTCATGCACCCGGCCTCTAGTCTATATATATAGAAGCCAAGCAACCGTAAGGACCAGTAGCTATGACGCACATTGCGGTGGCCAACAGGCCCGATTGGGGCCCTGATCGGCCCCTCCCAACCTCCCATGCTCGCCCCAATCCCCTCCCTTACCCACCTCCCACCAGCCCAGCCCCAATCGGCCCCCATCTGGGTGGGCAACCAGACCCCACCCGTGGATGAATCCTGCACTGGGCCTCTAGTAAAGTAATAAAATAAAGAAATAAAATTAACCACTGGGACTTAAACGCTCAGGATTTGTGACACAGAACTGACCACAACTGGAAGATATTTGTCAGTTCCTAAATGATGAAAGAGAAATGGGAAGAGAGTTAGAGAACAATCCACAGTTCTCAAGGTCAAAGCTAAGTTCTGACAATGTCACTGGCATAACTTCTGTCCCCAGGACACAGTGAAATTGGCAAACTTGAGTAATGACAAGTAACTTTAATTAAACTCCATCTGCTTATAAGCTTAATGAAGTTCAAAACGTACTTGTTCAAAACCAAGTCAGAGTCTCTTCCAAGCAGTAATCCTTTCTTATTAATCTCTGACAAAGTATTAAATTTCCCATTCCCCCTCCCTGACCAATGGTAGAATGTCCTCTCCCCTATGATTTACAAACAGCATCAGAAATTAGAAAGTGATGTACAGCTCATGCAATTCACTTTAATAGGAATTTGAATGGCTTCTCTTTCCCATTTTCAAAATACAATATCCTGAATTATCCTCTCCATGCATGTGATAAATAACCTGGGCCTAGAAAATGAAGAATTTTTAAATGGCAAGATAAAAGGCAAGACTTTGCATTCTGTGTCTACGAAGGGCCTGCGCTCTGAAGTGATGAAAGCTGCAGCCCTGCTGTGTCTCCACCTGCAAAACTCTATTAAATCTAATAGAACGTACCAGGGACACAAGCCACCGCGAACCAAACCTAATTTCCATCTCGGTTCATTCAATTTCCTAAAATTGCATCAACAGAAAAATCAGATCGAGGGTGGACACTGGTTTTATGAGGCTTCTAATGGGGAAAACCCTCTTTTAGTGTTTAAAGAATAACGACCCCTCTGTGGTTCACCCCGGGCCTGTGGGAACCTATGTTGTCTCCTCCTTTTCCTTCCTTCCCCTGCAGATGTAAATCAGCACAGCCTCCTAACTCCTCTAGCACATCTTAAGATACTTTAAGAAGGAAAAAAAATGATATTCATTAAGATGCACTGTAAATCCAGCAGTACAAAAATTAGCACAAGGATTTCCACGACTCGGAAATCAAAGGGCCTTAATCATTAAACTCAATTTTCCACTCCTTGCACCTAAAAAGAGTCCCGAAGCAGACAGGGCATCTGTATGTAGAACTTGGATGAGGAGGATGGCGAAACAAAGTCGTCACCCACCCATCACAATACCCTTTCAATTACTCTGGGGAGGCCTTGGCTAGGCGGATGCACTTGCACGAGGGCTCACTAACTTCCGAAACCCAACTTCCTTTCTCACCAACACCATTACTGCTCACAAAGCCCGTTCTAAGATTATTCAATCAAGTATGCTTGCCATAACTGATTCTGTGTCGTCCCCTTCTCCCTGCCCCTTTCATTCTGAAAGACCAAAATGATAACGCTGAGATAGCATTTCCGTTATCCCTGCCCCTGAGCTCGGGCTGAAAATGGCATGCAAGCTCTAGTAGAGACCTAGGCGCACAAGATTGTCTTCAGGACATTTGATTCTTGTCCATTCAAAAGAAACCAGCTCCAGAGGCCTGTCCCGGAACTTAAGCCATCATCCCACCAAAAGTTGTCAGCGTGTACTAGAGTCCACAAAGAGGTCTGTGTTTTCTTTTTCTTAAATGGCAAAGAGGGAATGTGATCGACGGCTTAATAGAAAACATAATTCACAATATAAAAACAAAAGGTCACGTCACACTTTGCCAAGTACAAGATTTGTAAATTCATTTCCCCCTTTCCGCTACCCAGCCTCTACCCTTCATAAGAAATCACATCAAAATGAAAACTACAAGATTTGCTCTGGTAAAGAATAACTAAAGAGCACGCCTTTATTTTCTTCCCATTTCAAAGTAAAAACACTATGAGCCTTGACTGCAGTTCATGCTGCCGTACATCCCAGCGGGGTGGCCCATCTGGGGACTGGCTCTATGACACCCTTTAACACAGACTTCACAACCGTGGGCCTGTTAATTACCCCAACCCAGAAAACGTCCCCTGAGGGAGATATTATCAGTGGGGAACGCCTACCAGGGGACCACTTCGACTTCCTTTTCTTTTCTTTTTGCAGAAAGAATAGACCTGGGATTTTTCTTTAAGAGGCAATTTGCTATGAATATAGTTGGTGGCTTTTCATTTGCTGCATAATTTTTAAGGGGGTGGGGGAGGGACAGAGAAGAGAAACACACAGGCCACCGCTCAATCCTAGAAAGCATCCCTTAATGCAGGGTTCTGGACACTAGTGACAATGTGAGCTGGATAATTCTTTGCTGTGGAGGCTGTCCTACACGTTGCAGGATGTTTAGCAACATCCCTGGCCCCGATCCTTTAGAGACGGGGAGCTCCAGCCCTATTGTAAAAACCAAAAATATAGCCGGACATTGTCCAATGTCCCCTTGACGATAAAGTTGCCCCGGTCAGAACCACTGCTTTAGAGGCAAAGAGATGGCCCACCTACAATGACTACGGTTAGACCTGGCGTTGCTGGCGGAGGAGGGCGGTGGGCCTGTCCAGCCTCCGTGGGTTTCCAGGGCCTGTGTCCCCGTCACCAATGAAGCTGAGAGCCAAGATCACCTGCAACTATTTCTACAGACCTTGGTCTCAAGGGGTCTGTCAACCCTTCCTAATGTGCGATCATAAAACTAAAACCCACAAGGAAAAATGGCTGTGTCTGCAAAGGGGGGAGGAGCATTAGCATTTACACATCAGGAAAGGAAAAAATCCTACGCGTCAAAACTGCTGCTTTGGCAAATGGCTGATGCTCTGAGACCTATTTTTAAAAGTGGGGGTGGGGGTAGGGGTGGGGATATCGAAGCAAAGAAAGAGAAAAGTCAAAGTATGTTTATAACATCTTTTAATCTTTCTGACATATCAATGAAGGTTTTTTTTAAAGAGAGACAGGGAAAAAAAGTCAGTAACTCCTGGAGTAAAAATAAAGAATGAGCAGATGAAGAAGAAAAGCTAACCATCAGCACTTTCAAGCTGCCCTTAAACAAAACGGCTCTGATGAGGCCGATTTATTTTAACCCCTTGGCAGGAGGAGGTTGCCGAATGCCGCCTGTCACAAGGTTCCGTGGGGCTATAGAAGGTTCCAGTACTGCTTGGGGATACCAAAGCAAAACCAAGTCTGGCAGCTTGAAAACGAAAATCTGAGATTCCATTCCTTGCCCAAGACACTGGGTTCCTCACGCCACAGGAAAGAGGGTGCTGAGCTAGGTCGAACCATGAACCCCCAGACTGCCCACAAAGTGAGCAACTTTCTAACAGGAGTTGTGGGGTTCTCTGGACAGCCCGTCTTATATGAAATCTCGGGCAGTGGAAACTAATTACTTTCAACAGTGAGTTGGCCCAGGGTAATTAACACTCCCCCCCTACTGTTATAAGGACTGGGCTGGACAACCAACCGCAGACCAGTGGTTTGATGTTACTTACAGGAAAGGAAGCTCATGGGAATTTACGTGACCAAACGCTTTTTGCCAGGGGCCTTGGGAAGTGTCATTTTTCTTTACTTCAAACCTGCATTCCACTCTTTCTCCATGAATAAACGTGGTCATGTTTGCACCAAGCATTTTCCATAACTTCCCACTGAACCGTAAATCAACTCGAAGGGAAGGGTAGTGATTAATACAACAAATGGATTTAGCCACAGCAGATTTGTCACACCTGACAGCTATGTCCTAGAGGAAGTGCAAAGGACCCCGGCTTTGCAACTTTTAACTTTCCAAACGCTCGGCGGTTGTTCTAACAGACCCAGGTGATCACAGCAAAGGCTTGGAAATCCCTTGAGAAAGAGACAACTTGCCAGGACCTGGAAGCTGGAGCCTAAAGACATGTCACCCAGTGAGAGAGCCTCGCCCACCACGAGACATTCATATCCCAACATTCAGGAGGCAACGAAGAAAATCCTTCGGGCAAAAAAATATCGGGTGTGTGATAAACCGTGAACATAAGTCGAAAGAGCACTGTACTGTGAGTTGCAGTGTTCTCAGAGGAGTGCTTCAGGCACACCTTCTAGAACCACGTTGCCCAGTGCAGTGGCTGTTCGCCACATGTGGCCAATTAGACACGTGAAATGTGGCTGAGAATTGAGATGTGCTTACATATATAACACACACTGGATTTCAAAGACTTAGCAAAAACAGAGAATGTAAAATATCACACCAATGATTTTTTATTGATCAGATGCTGAAATAATATTTCGGAGCTATTGAGTTGAATAAAATATACTATTAAATTTCATTTCACCTGCTTCTTTTTTTACTTTTTTAATGTGGCCATAGAAAATTTAAATTACATATGTAAATCACATTGATGACTCATGGGATATTTCTAATGGCAGCGCTGTTCTAGAATAGGAGTCAGCAAACTTTCTGGAAGGGCCTGACAGTCCATATTTTGGGCTCTGTCTCTGATGCCAAAGCAGCCACAAACAATATATAAACACACTGGCATGGCTGTATTCCAGTAACATTTTATTTACAAGAGGGCAGGTGACTGTGGTCTGTGAGTCCTGGTGTACCTTCTCAGGTCCGGGCCATCAGCAGTTCCTACGGGAGGAAGACAAATACCAGGGACCCGGGGATGGAGTCAGCATGGAGATAATGTTTTGGGACCCAGCAGGGGCTTTAAGCAAATCTGAACGTGAATGCATTTAGACTGGGCATGGGTGATCCGCTCCCCAGTCCCCCCATCTCTCCCCTAGGGAACTGGCCTTCTCCGTGCAACGGCTTTGTAACGCTGGTGTCATACAAGGAGCCAGACAGTAATGGAATCAGATAATGGGAGTTTCTATTGGGGGCCAAGTTAGTTGACCATATAATTTATCATCCAAACAAAATCAATTCTGAGAATGAAAGGAGACATAATTAATAATTATATCTGGACAGCAGGCGTGCACCAGAATGTACAGTTATCCTCCTGATAAGGAACCAAGGCCTACAATAAAAACTGGGTCAACTTTCTCCAAATGCAGACATAAACAAGGATGGGGAGAGCTGGTGGCGCTTCCTCTGAAAGGCGCTGTATTAACCGAGCCCTGTCGGTCATGTGTAAGCCTGCCTCCCTCGCCGTCTGTGGCATAAACACCAGTGGGCTTCCCCTGCTCTCTGCTCGCGTCCCACGCTCCAGTTCAGCATCCCTAGTGGCAATCCTGGCTTAGTCTAGACCAGCGGTTCTCAACCTGTGGGTCGCAACCCCTTTGGAGGTAGAACGACCCTTTCACAGGGGTCGCCTAAAACCATCCTGCATATCAGATATTTACATGACAATTCATAATAGTACCAACATTATAGTTATGAAATAGCAACGAAAATAATTTTATGGTTGGGTCACAACATGAGAACTGTATTTAAAGGGCCAGAAGGTTGAGAACCACTGGTCTAGATAGTCAACACCTTCCCTATCCAAGCCATGGACTAGCGATTTTTAAAGGTCCCACCCAGGCTGAGTAATGAGTACATGGGGCTTATTACACTACTGCCTCTACTTCTGTGAATCACGGATCATTTCCAGAGTTTAAAACATGTTTTTAAAGGTTATACCAGACTCAGGGTTACAGCATGCACCTTGGTTAGCCTACTAACCAGCTGCACGAACAGTGGAGCCTGGAGGCACCTGACACAGCCAGAAACCCTGAGCTCCCGGGATCTGAGGCCATTCTTCCCTTAAACACCCCCTGACCCCCTCCCCACGGGCACAGACATGGCATCGCCACTGCGGTGGGCAGCCAGCATTAGGATAATGCTGACACTGTGGGTGGTGGAAACCAGGGACAGAAATAAACAGCGACCTTGACCTCATTCTTGGGCTGCAGGACCAAAGCAAATCTGAGGACAACACACACTGTTTTCTTTTCCTTTTCTGTTGAAACCAACTTGAGGTTCTGCTACTTGCACCTGACATGGTTATTCACTTAACCATCACCTGCCTTCCCCTTCCTCAGCCACCCTCTCCTCCCCTCCCTTCACTTTCTCTGTGCAAAAATAATAATCCTATATAATAAAAGGCTAAGATGCAAATTGTCCCCTCACCCAGGAGTTCAACCAGGGGGCGGGGCCGGTCAGCCAACTGCTTGCGGCCTCTCCCCCCAGCCAGCCCTGCCCCTGATCTGCCCCATTGGGGTAGGCTGGCCGGACCCCACCACGCATGAATTCGTGTAGCAGGCCTCTAGTGATACATATAATATATGTTACTCCCCTCATCATAGTGATCTGTGCCTGGAGGGTAAATGGGTGTGTACGTACACACACACACACACACACACACACACACACACACACCATCTATCCTCCAGGTACAGGCTCCGGGGGAGGAGACGTGGAGGCTGTGTGCCTCTGAAGCTAAACTACGCAGTGGCAGCCACCCCCACCTCGCAAACACTCCTGGAGCTGCCAGGGCCTCTGTTTTGTTGAAGCAGCTGGTGCCACACTTTTTGCCTCACCAGGATGCCACTGCCCCAAGGGGCGCTGAGAACTGTGCAGCTCTGTCCACACCACCTGCCCCTCTCCTTTCTCCACCCCCAACGTGGCCCTGACAGCGCTTCCCTCTCCCTTCAGCTGGAAGCACCAGTCCTGAGACACAGGGTGCCATGGCCGCACAGGGAACTGGACATCATCCGAAGAGCAGCCAACCTCCCAGCAGCAATGCCCCTGAGACACGTCCCTGAGAACCTCCCCAAGTCTCTCACCCTCTCCGCTCCTAAGGAAACCTCTTCCTCTACCTGGGCCCAGGATCCTGGCCGACCATGTCTGTTCTTATCTTTGAAGTTGGTGCTGTGGCAGATCTCACCTGGAACCCTACCACCTCCTATACAACTGGATCCATGAAAAAAAACCCCACCAAACTGAAGACCAATACTTTGTCCCCCACATGCAAACTAGTTTGTTTACATAATCCCAGCAATATTCATTAGACAATTCGAATTTACCAGCCATTGTGCTAAGCACCGTACCAGGCTATTTCGTTTAATGCTCACTGTAGTCCCATTGCTAGCCCCCGCTTAGGCACAGAAGGGTTAGGTAACTTCTCCAGGGCACACAGCTCGGAAGCAGCAGAGTTGGTCTGGTTTCAGTGTCTGCACTTTTAACTGAGATAGTATACGATCTTTCAAATTAAAAAAAATGTGCAATCTCTCAAATTAGGAATTCAATTCATTGATAATAAGCACACTTACTTTCTTGGGGAGAGAACGTTATCTCCTGCTCCTTAGCCCTCGGGTGTGGGCTACTCAGAGTGAATTCCCTCCAAAGAGCGCAGTGGGAAAGGTGTGGTGGGCAGGCACTTGCCAGGGGAGAAACCTAACAAACGCTCACAAGCCAGGTGATCACAAACTGTGTTGTTGGCCTGTACCCTTGATGGGTGTGATGGAAATGGCACTCTCCTCTTGTGATCGCCTACCCAGAACCTGAAACCCAAGCCTAATCCCAAGGAAAACATCACACAAACCAATACTGAAGGCCATTCTACAAAGTACCCGGTGAGACTCCTCAAAACTGCCAAGGTCATCAGAAACGAGCCACGTCTGAGAAACTGTCTCAGCCCAGAACAGCACAAGGAGAAGACACAGCTAAATGTAACTGGATGGGATCCTGGGACAGAAAAGGGTGTTCGGTAAAACCTAGGCAAATCTGAGTAAATATGGACTGCAGTAACTATCTATGAGTTTTGGCTCATTGGTTGTAACACACATTCCAAACTAATGTGAGCGGTCAGGAACAGCAAAAATTGGCCATGGGCCTGGCGTTGACCTATGAACCAGGAGGTCATAGTTCACTTTCCAATCAGAGCACATGCCCGGGTTGCGGGCTCGGTTCCCAGTGGGGGTCATGCAGGAGGCAGCTGATCAATGATTCTCTCTCATCATTGATGTTTCTATCTCTCTCTCCCTCTCCCTTCATCTCTGAACTCAGTAAAAATATATCTTTTTTGAAAACTGGATATGGGATTATGGGAACACTGTATTTTTAACACTGGATATGGGATATGGGAACACAATTTTTTTTAACAAAAAGGGTTGATTTAATATAGATAGCTTGTTTTTAAAAGTGTTTATGCCCCTAAGAATTGGAGGGAAGGTGTGAAAGACAAGAACCCCCAAAGCTTGAAACGGGGAGAGCTCAGTCAGGACCGGAAGGCTGGTCTGTGCTGTGAAGCTCCGTCCCCGGACAAGCACCCAACACTCCACACGTCTCTAGTGTGTCCACTGACACACACCCCCGCCCCCGCCATTCCCTAGTTGCTACTCATCCATAAAAGCAGATTATTTCATTCACTAGATTATTTCATTCACTAGGCAAATCCTTGCATTATGCCACTCTTGAGCTATCAGACTAGCCATATATATATGATTTCAGAGAGGAAGAGAGAGGGAGAGAGAGATAGAAACATCAGTGATGAGAGAGAATCATTGATCGGCTGCCTCCTGCACGCCCTTCACTGGGGACTAAGCCCGCATCCTGGGCATGTGCCCTTGACTGGAATCGAACCTGGGGCCCTTCAGTCCACAGGCTGATGCTCTATCCACTGAGCCAAACCAGCTACGGCAGACTAGCTATTTTTGAACCAATTATTAACTAAAAATATTTTACAAATTAAAAAAAAAAAACTTCATTAAGAAGCCTCTTCCAAAGGTAAAAATGAAAACATTCAAAATCATACAAAGGTTAAAAAAAAAAGCAACATTTTGAATTCCTTAAGAGGGTGGTAAAAAAAAAATAGGCTTTTTAAAATGCAAAGTGACAAAAAAATTGTATTCCTTTCTGAGAAATATTTTGTGCACAGTCTCAGAGGAAGAGCAGTAAGGTGCACAGGATGTTGGCCAGCATTAATTACCCTGAAGAAGTAATTTCATGCCTGACATTACTTTCAACACCCAAAGAACTCTTCTTAACTGACCAAAAGGATGAACTAGCTTTTAAACACTACAAAATGAAAATTACATCCTGACTTCAGACATGTTAAAATGTGGAAAAAATAAATCTCAACAGAAATGAAATCTGCATCATTTAATCCTCAGGGGAAGCCAACCACACAGTCAGCACCACCTCTGCGGCTCACAGACGAAATGGAAACCAGACGTAAAGAGTCGATGATGGACGTCTTAGCCCCTGGGATGGAACATGCCCACGACTCTGGCCTTCAGTACCTGACAGGTCCGGGACGTGTTTCCTACCTTTCCCATCAGTCTTTCACTTTATTTCTTATTTCCACACCTATAAAGTTGGGTCCAAAATCTACCCTCTCACCTGGGATAAAACAATGGTTATATGGAATAAACCAGTCATTGACATTTGCTTGCTAAAGAGTTTTGAGTTCTTAGTATGTGTCCCCAGGGCCCTCTGTTGAGCCCCAGTAGATGGTGGAGAACAAAATCCTTGCCTTGGTGTCTAGTAAGAAAGAAAAAACCAATAAACAAGCTTAGAGCAAGAACACAAAGAAGGTGATGTATTAAGGTACGAGTGCTTTGCAGGGGCCACGCTTAAGAACCAACATTGAACCTGTCACCTGGACAGAGAGGATTCAGCCATGAAAAGAAAAAGGCAGAGGGAACCATGCACCCAAGGGTCCAAAGCTGGGTCAAGAGCATGCGGGAGCAACCCTCCACTGCCCTCAATTCTTGCCAAAACGTGCATCTCCCACACACAGGCTATGCAGGTGTGTGTCCTCTCGAAGCAACTACACAGCTTGATTTGCCCCCAAAACCAAGTTCTGCCCTTTCAGGCTCTTGTACTGGCAACGATCAGGTCTTCAGGTCTCCTGACTGCTGGGTTTAACGATTCCTCTTCAATAACCAAGGATCAGAGCCATTACTTAGGACTGTCCTCTTTTGTTTTGAGTCATATAAAAGGGAAAAATATTAATAATATTTGCTCTAGGACATGTTTCTACAATCTTCTTCATTTCTGCAGCTAAGATGAAAGGGACACACATGCTCCGAAAACCCGACGCGAGTTACCTGAGTGCAGACTTTCGGATTATTAACGTCAACCATCAGCCTGCGAGTCCTCAGGCTCTTTAATCTTGCTCAGTGGTTAACATTTGGGAAACTCTCCCTTGTCTCCAAGAGACATTATTTTCAGTTATAAGCTATGGGGACGTCCCCTCTGGTCATCAAATTTAATGCGGTGATTATTAAAGGGAATGTGCTCATATTAATGCCCTCTTTCAACTTGAGGGCCTGAGCTACAAATTTCTCCTCATGTTGGCTGGTGAGGAACGAGCCAAGGATGAAATCTGAATAAAGTTAAGGGGAAATCTATGCTGTTCAAGTTTTTTATTATATTATGTAAGACAGAGGTAGTGATGCATGATCGACCCACAGGTATATGATTGCACTCAAAGCCATAATGAACTTTATTATCCACAGGCTAGTTCCTGGGGGTTGAGGAACACAGAAAATATACATGAAATTCTAGAGTATAACACTAATCAACAGCCTTAATAATAATCATAGTTGGTATTTACTGAGCACTTACCAACCAGGCTTTTGTACTTTGTCACTGAACTTGTCAACACTTTGAACATAGATACTGTTCCCATCTACTTTCTACTGATGAAAGAAACTAAATTTAGTGACTTTAGGTCCTCCTGACCTATACCACAAAGAAATGCAATTCAGAGGGCAATTTGTGAGCCATGTTCTCAGACCACCACGGCTGAAATTCCAGCTCCACCACTTATTCGTTGCATGACCTAGGAAAGCTAGCTAACCATTCCTCAGCCTCAGTTGCCTCATCTGTAAAATGGGTCATCATAGGGATGAACATAGAGAGTGGGGTGAAGGACTAAATGTTCCTGGCACACTGTCAAGAACACAGTAAGCATATAATGAATGCTGGTCACTGATGCTACTCAAGGCACTACTACTACTAAGAGCGATGTCACCTTCCTGACTTTAACATATCAGTACCTTACTTTCATTTATTTTAGCCATTCACATTATGACAAAATGAATCAAAATACCACCATCAATACAACATGAACCAATAATTATAGAGTATAAAAACACACCCCGTTCATTTCTCATTCCCATGGAGAAGACTGAGGTCCCACAGTTGCAAACTAATTCAGAGAATAACAACATCAGTGGTTAGATATGGTCCAGACGCCACAAAAATCTTCTTTCCAACCTGATGAGTGTAACATCTTTCAGAGCACACAACCTGCAGATTACGGTTCAAATGCAAAAGGGGAACGAACACTTCATGTTTTACAGACTTTTGCATATTCAGTTTGCAGGCAGCAATCTGCTCTGGTATAAGCAAAACATGCTCTCTGACGTCTTACATTTCCATTTTCTTTACACCCAAACAACCAAATATTTAAACAGTTAACATCTGCTCAGAGACCTTAGAGACGAAAAGCATAGGCGGTGTGTTGACTACAGGGAAAGTGAAGTTACATGGGGGCCAGATTTCTGAAAGTCTGACCTCCTGTGTCAGAACAGGAGAACCGCCTGCCAGGAAACGCATGGAGGACCGACACCAGCAACCAGCTGAGGAGATGTAAATGGACAGATGGCAACAGGAAAATAAAGACACGGAGAATTTTAAAATAATAGGAAATCTAGCACATCCTTTAAAAAAAAAGACATATCCCAAACACAAGTCCATAATAATTAAGGAGACTAAATTGCATTCTGAGTTTTTTAAAAGTAAAATGGGGCTAGGGGTAGAAACAGGGGCACGTAGTGGAAAAAGATAGGATTTAAGTCAAAGCATTTATCCAAAATCACTGGCTGTGCTCATACAGTCTTGAGACACTTGAGCAAACCAAACACAAAAGTGAGCCTTCGGCGTGGAGTGATCGGCCGAAACCATCTTTCTCCATCTTCAGGATGTCACCTCCTCCACGGAAATCGGCTCACTCCAACAAGACAGCTGGTGAAAACAAGTTCGGCGTGCATGGGAAGCATCCGTGTTGCTATAACTGAATAGTCCAGAAAAGATGTTTCTTTCTGTCATATAGAAATAGAGAGCAGATGAATGTGCACGGTTTCTTTTTTACAACCAAATTTTGGGGTTAATTTCAATCCTTTCACCTAAAAGGAAACTGGGGTGGAAGGCGGGGACATGCAGGTGAGGGGTGCAGGAGGGAATGGGGAAGGGGGGGAAGGGGCACAGAGGAGTCAAGTAGACAGCATCCAGAAAGCTGTCCCTGGACTCCTGTCAACCTGCAGGTGAAGGCCTGTGCTGGTAAAAAGAGCTTTTGTTTTTTGTTGTTTTGTTTTGGTTTTTTCAATCAGTGACTTGGTTGTCCCCCTCTCCCCAGGGTATTCGTTGAATATCTTTTGCTGAAAGAGCCATAAACCTAAGTGAATAAAGGAGAGGTAAGACATTAAAATGATTTAAAGAACTGGAAGGTTTAAAGCATGAGGCTTCAGGTACGGCGGGTTCCAGGCGCTGCAGAGGTAATCATGTCTCTGGTTCTATCTCCAATTTTCAGCCAACAAGTTGCCATCACAAGGCCAAATCTGCAGCACCCGCCCTCCGGATGAGAAACACGACCAAAAGAAGAGACCCTCTCCGTTCAGGAGGAGCTCGTCTGGTAAACTAAGGGAAGACACTCCTCAGTCTTGCTTAGGACACATGGCCATTCTATGGAGAGGCACTCTGACAGCCAGGGTGACGCACCCATCCACGTGGAAGAGACCCAGCCAGGTAGGTTGGCCCACGCCTGTTCGAATGACTGATGAACTGCCTCCAAGAACTGTGCAGAGTTGGGATGGGAGAGGACCATGGGGAAGGAGTGGAGGGCACCTGGGGAAGGGGTGGAGGGGACCTGGGGAAGGGGTGGAGGGGACCTGGGGAAGGGGTGGAGGGGACTCAGGGAAGGGGTGGAGGGGACTCGGGGAAGGGATGGGAGGGGATCAAGGGAGACCAAGCTTGAGATGTCTCCAATACTATGACCATTCATTCCCACAGACCAGCGGCCGGCAAACTCATTAGTCAACAGAGCCGGATATCAACAGTACAACGATTGAAATTTCTTTTGAGAGCCAAATTTTTTAAACTTAAACTACGTAGGTAGGTACCTTGTTATTAACTTAATTAGGGTACTCCTAAGGCTTAGGAAGAGCCACACTCAAGGGGCCAAAGAGCCGCATGTGGCTCGCGAGCTGCAGTTTGCCTACCACGGCCATAGACCTTTCCTCCATTTGTTTATATTCTTGGGCCAACCTCAAAGCCTCTCTTTCATTTTTTTTTTATTATAAATGAATGATAAGCTATGTGCTGGAAGAAAAAGAGAGAGAGAAATATCACATAGGGAAAAAAGATTGAGGAAAATGTGAAAAGCACACCTGAGATTTGAACTCAAATTCCTGAATTCATTGGTGGGAGGGGCCAAGAACTAAGAAATCTGGCATGTGCCAACAGGAGGCCTTCAGGACTGTGTGCTGAGAAAGCAGCATGTGCTTGCCAGAGCGCCCTTTGGTGACACTGTAGCAACTATTTGATTACAGACCCTTTCACCCGCCCCTCTCCCCAAAAAACCTCTGAGGTCACAGCAACCTCATCAGAAAGGTGAGCTCTAATAATCGAGGAATTCCAGCCTCCGGAAATCAAGATCCCACTTATTATTCACGATGATGCATTAAGTATGTACCCTTCTGCCTCATGTTCTCTCAAAGCTCTGCAAATAGTTAACAAAGTCGGAAAAGTGCAATGAGATTAAAGTAACTTGTTAATAAGACCACTGAACACCGAGAGCACCTTAAAAAATGCCCCAACAATCACAGAGATTTGCAGTTTGTAGAAAAATCACTGAACAAGGATTGCAAATAAATCTGGTATAACTACAGCAGTCCTGGGCACCTGAAACTGTTACATACTCCCGCCCAATCTCTGCCTCAAGCAAATTACCTTCATAACAGGATCGTTTTAGTTCCTGGACTTACTTGGTGAAGTGAAAGCAAAGGCTGGGGCGTGTCGCAAGGAGTTCTGCATGACAACGGGAAAGGATCCCCAGCCTCTGAAAGCCGCCTGATGCAAACCTAAGAAACAAAACAGCCTAATCCGCTCCATAAATGCTGACTCCCTCTGTCCTGCCCTCATGAATGATGCTTCCTGACTTCCGGAAACTATCCTCAGTGTTTCAAGTGCAACAGCTCAGGATTAATTATATACAAAGATACACAGGGAAGTAAAGTCGAATAAAAATTACCTCATATTTCTCCCCGTTTCATAAATGCTTTTGCAACAGGGCAACAACTGATTGCATTGTTGTTGTTTTAAACTGATGACCCATGTCTCCTCTTAACACAATAAGAGAGAAAAACAGAGGTGTTGATTTATAATGTGTTTCAGCCAAGTATTCCTTAGGTAATATAGAACAGATCAAATGATCAGATTTCACATATACTTTATCTTATTGACATCCACAGACTCCACAAATCAATCATGGTACCTACTGTGGCAGAGATGAATGAGTTATTCAGACCTACTTACCTAGAAAAAAATAATTAAATCATAATATGAATTTCAGAAGGAAAAAAAATCCCCCCCCCAAAAAAATCAGAGAAACCAAAGAACTTTAGAGATGGAAGAGATTCTGAACTAAGAAGTTGCCTTTGTGAAGCTAAAGTCAAACCAACAGCAGGGTAAATAGCTATAGAGGTGCTTCTGTTCCAAACTTCATCACATGTAATGAAAGGAAAGTGCATATGCGCGAGCTTACAAAAGAATATTTTGGTGAATTGTGCTGCTATGAACATAGGGGTGCATATATCCTTTCTGATTGGTGTTTCTGGTTTCTTGGGATATATTCCTAGAAGTGGGATCACAGGGTCAAATGGGAGTTCCATTTGTTGCTTTTTGAGGAAACTCCATACTGTCTTCCATAGTGGCTGCACCAGTCTAAGATCTGGAAACAGCCTAAGTGCCCATCAGTAG
>NW_006383017.1:3339374-3343324 GCF_000327345.1 Myotis davidii | reverse complement strand
TCTGATGAATGTTTTGCTCTCACATTAATGTTTCTCTCTGTCCCTGGCCTTTCCTCTCTCTTTAAAGATCTTTTTTTTTTTAAAAAAAAAAAAAAAAAAAAAAAAGAATATTTTATCCATTCAGGCCCGTAACAGACCAGGAGCAATTCTGTTCTTCACGGTACTTCTATTCTCACTGCACAGGCTGAAATACACTGGGTGTAGATGTTTTCAGTAAAATTGCACCTGGTCTGAGTGTTGTCATCAAGTGTGATTTAAATCTAAATCGCTGAACGAAAACCCTTTCCATTCAGCTGCTGGTTCATGAGAAACAGGCCCTTGGGAGGGCTATGGAGATGAGATGGCTCGGACAGGCACCCTGTGCTGGACCCGGAGACAAGGAGAGCGCAGGGAGGACGCCACCAACCCTCATGGTCCACCACCCAGCGGCAAGTCCAGCCATTTTAGAGGAGGAGGGCTTTCTAAATTAAGAGAGCCCGGCCAGTGTGGCCCAGTGATTGAGCATCGACCCATGAACCTGGAGGTCACGATTGGATTCCCGGTCAGGGCACGTGCCAGGGGTTTCAGCTCGAGCCCCAGTAGGGGGCGTGAAGTGGGCAGCAGATGGATGATTCTCTCTCATCATTGATGTTTCTATCTCTCTCCTCCTCTCCTTTCTTCTCTCGAAAATCAATAAAAATATTTTTAATTAATTAGATAATTAATTAATTAATTGAGAAATAATCTGTCCTCAGGCTTCGCCCAGTGCAGGTGTGAGGAGGGAGCGGGCAGCCACCCTCAGTCCCCCACTGCTCATGACAGATGGGTAACGATGGGCACTGTCACCCCAGTCCACCCCACTGAGCTCAAACTCAGATGGAAACAATCCATGAGATGTAAACACAAAACGCAGCAAATGGGACCCACTAGCCAAACTGGCCCGAGTGGTACCAGGAAAGAGTTGCTGACAGTCAAGTCCTAAATAACTTGCTGTCCAGGGCCTCAGAGGGGAAGCACAGGCCAGTTGTGGAAATTCACTCCTTGCACAGAAGTCAGTGCTACAGATTCAAGGACTACGTTTTAAGCATGATGTTTCCCTCACAGCACACTTCACACAGAAGCCTATGGGAAAGGGTCACTTCTATGGAGACAGGTGAAAACTAGACTTTCAGTGGTGAGACCTCTATAGTGTGTACTGAATTACAATGTTGAACAGCTGAAAGTTATATACTGTTAATAACCAATGTCACCTCAATTTTTAAAGAGCGTATTGTAATAGATTGAATGCAAAATAAATATGAGAATCCAGCTAGTTTCTCCTGAACTAAACACTGGAGAGATTTAGTTGCAAGAACATAATATAATGCCACTCCTCTCACTAAATGTTTTTGTGATAAGCACTTATGTTAACATATAATAAATTATAATTTTAATGAAATAAGTATATAGAGACATTAAAAACAACAACACAGAAGCCTAAAATAAAAAGCAACTCTTGAAAAAAGTACATCCAAAGTAATATGTACTCACTATTTCTGAAACCAAATTTCACTGCCAAAATCAAACACTTATGAACCCTCTACCCTATACAAATAAAATACTTAAATATAGACACGGTCATTTGCAGGTATATTAGGTTATGAAAAGAACTAAAAAACATTTACATAAAGGATTGAGTGCAAAGCAAACTGAGAGGTCTCCTGAAGAGGGAAATGACATTTTTATTATAATATCAGTGACTTTTCATGCTTAACTCCTGTAGCAATTATAACATTATATTTAAAGATACTGACTTATGTGTCGCTTTCCCCAACTAGAATGAGGTTCTGTAAGGGCAGAGAGTAGGTGTTAGTCACCTTAGTCGTGACCACTCTGTAAAGGATATGATTTTCTAACCACTATGCTGGGACAAATATAAAATAATACTGAGTGCAAACTGTAACTGAAAAATAAAAATTCTTTAAAAATCATATTTGTATTATAAGAAACCAGACCTACCAGTCAGTGCTCAAAACACATACTAATTAAGCTGAATGGAATATATAAGTAATATAAGACACAGCACCCAGACATGAGCAATAAGAAGGACACGTGCAGAATCACAAAGAATGGTTTTCGTGATTAAGCCCCAAAGTGAGCATTCGTCTCCCAGGGTGGGGAGTGAGTCTTGGCATGAAGAGCCGTCGTCGAGGAAAGAGGTCGGCACAGGAGGGCCCCTGGGCCAACCCCAGCTCTCTGTTTACCTAAAGCTTCACTAGGACACAGACAGCTCTGACCACTCCTTTGGGTATGGTCTGTGGCTGCTTTCCGGTGGCAGAGCTGAAAGCTTGCAACAGGAACTATATACACCCTACAGAGCCAAAGTATTTATTATGTGGCTCTTTACAGGAAAAAAAACTGTGACACCTTCCCCTCTACCCCCGCCTCAGTCTAGCACTACCTGTAGCTAAAATTCCAGTGATTGTAAACTTGAAATAGAATAAATATATATTTCTATTCAACAATGTCAACTGGTTGTTGAATTCAGCATTCAGCATTTCCTTCAAATTAAAAACATGGGCAAAACCACAGTACTATTAACAGTACCTGACAATCTATAATCATCAGAATTCACTCACATGACAGTTGCTGCAAGTACCTCAAAATGTCCTATGCATTCATGACAACTTCAATATTACAAAAGTTTTTCTGCCTGTTATTAGATCTTTATTATATAATATGTTAATAAAATGTTCATGTACTGCAAGTCACAAATTTTAATAATATCTAACTGATTCAGCCTAGCCAATCAATACCATCAGTTCCCTCGGTAATACAATGTGCCTGAGTTATGCCACGTAAAATACAGAGTACAAATACAGTAGTCCTCGGTACAAAATGTGACCTGAAAATGAGTAGTTGCTATTAAACTGGGAAAGAGAAAGAAGTTGGCCAACAAGGCAAGTTTGAGGGCAGTTAGAAGTTAGCCCTAGGAGGCTCTGGACCTGGGCGCTGCTGCCTTTGGTCATTGCTACAGAGCCTTTGTTTTTCTCAGACGCGCTCACATGCTCTCAGACACACTCACATGCTCTCCGACACGCTCACATGCTCTGAGATATGCTCACAGCAGGCACCATCTTCAAGACAAAAGTACAACAGTGGAGACAATGTCCTCAGGGAACAAACGGCCCAATTTCAAGGTTTAACAGGACCCCACTGGGTATCGAGAAGTATTACTACAACCATCGTGGGACAAATGCCTACCCAAAAAAGGTACTTCTTGTAATAGACTGAAACAGTTTTACAGCCCATCAAGTCAATAAATTGACCTTTAAAAGAAGTTTCTAAGAACAAATTGACTTTAACAACTCCATAGGAACCATCGTGATCTAATTGTGTCCATCACACCTAAATTAAAGGCTTCTAATAAGCAATGAACATTAAGGTCCAGAACAGGCAAAGGGAGACATTTATGGTCCATGGGGTCAGTGATGAAGCATCACGAACGAGCTCCCAGAAGGGCCTAATAAAGCAGACCGGTTACTGCCTCGCTGTCCTGCCTTGCGTCGGGACCTCTGATTACCAGTTCGCTGAAAATCGAAACAGGCATGATACCACTCGGAACCCTTCCGGTTTCGAACACCAATGAGATAACCCGTCCACTGAAACTAAACGCAGGGCAGTCTTTTCAAACAAAGAGAAAACGATTCTATCAGTGCTGCCTGACGTCCATCAGAGCCAGGCGGAAAAGGGAACAGCAGCATACATTAAATAATTCTTTGTAGAAAGGAGTTCTAGTTTCTGGACTCTTCCCCAAGTAACTTTCCTTAACTTTCATCATCAACAGGAAATATAAATGAACACTGAAAAGCCACTAAGAATTAGTCATCACCGTGATTCCCTCTGTAACAATCATCTTATTGGAGGTGAAGGGTGGGGAGTGAGCAATTTAACAAGCAACTTGTTTCTCAAGTTAAACAATTCATTGTTTT
>NW_006383017.1:3338294-3339161 GCF_000327345.1 Myotis davidii | reverse complement strand
GTTTCTTTCCTCTTTTCCACATCTTCCCAATATTGACTCTCCAACCACCCTTGCATTCCCCCAACAATTATGACCAGCAGCCTAGCCATGAAAAAAAAATCTGTCTTAAAGTTCTCTAAAGACAAAGGACCATAAACTCATGACCAGCTGATAATGAAATGCCTTGTGAGGCTTACATAGCAAGTCAACCCAAGGCCGAACACTGTACTGAACTAAGTTTGGTTTTTCCATCTTCCTTCTCCTCATCACGAGGTGAGCCTAAGCTACAGTCTGTGCTTGTTCCTCACATGAAAAGCTAGGAACAATCAAGAAAGAAGAAAAAGAAGAAAATGAACTTTTAGAAACTAAAATACAGAGCCACCTGCTGGAGGCACAGCCTTCCTCTTTTAATTTCTGAATGGCCACTCTGATGGGCACATCTGCCACCACCTTCTCCATCCCTCTCAGATAACGGGATGGGCGGTATGCCAAATTCCACAGAGAATGGAAAGGGAAAAGCCAGGCGCAAATAGGATTTGGGGAACCTACATTTAGCTATAAATCTAATTAATGGCTGTCACTTTGTTTAAAAAGGCATTAGAGGAAAGGGGCAATGGAGAGTGGGAATGGGGAGGAGGGGTTCCCTACAGGCCAGGGAAGTATTAAAATGAAAGGAAGGGAAGGGGTTTCACAGAACTGGCCCTGTTTGGCGGTGTGTGTGTGTGTGTGTGTGTGTGTGTGTGTGTGTGTAACAGGCTGTTCACTAGAGTATCATTACCATGATCCTACATATGTGTTCAACACAGTTTACATGATTTCTAATGATTTCTCTACCGTCATCCATGTATTTCTGAATATAAAGATGCTTATTCCAAGATGTCTCCAGGA
>NW_006383017.1:3322253-3338225 GCF_000327345.1 Myotis davidii | reverse complement strand
CCCGCATGCTTTCAATTTGAAGTGCCATGTTTTATATTTCCCATTTCATTTTCTCCCTGAGGAGCACCAGTTTATCAAGTGGGCACCGCCAACAGAAGCCAGGTCTACACCAGCAAAACAGAGCAAGACCAACACGAATTATAAGGCTAAATGAACACCAAAAAAATCTACTTTTACCAGACACGCGGCTAATGAAGGTCTGAGGATTTGGGAAGGACTTTAATTAGCTTGAATTATCTGGATAATTACAGTGATTTTTGCTAAAGTGCATTCATTCTTAATGGGTAATATGAATGATATAAATATGTATCTCTTCTAGATTTTTTTTAAACAAAAGTGTTTTTCATTTAATTTTTCTTGCTAAGTAATAAACTCTACACTTAATTTTACATTTGTATAAACAAACCCCTGGTGTGAGCATGACCTAAAAAGCATGCCTATCCCCTGAATTGCCCTCCTTTAATTACATCACTCTAAAACCCAAACACGGAGGTTAACATGCAGAACCTATACTTAACTCACAAATGTGGCTTGAAAAAAGGATTAGCAGTTGCATTAGAAGCCTAGCCATGAAAATTTCTGTCTCATTTCTGCATGTAATTAACCTCTTTTCCCCCCTCAACTATTTATAAATGCCTAAACATACCTGTGCTTTACGTAACAATGGCAGACAGTGACAACATATTGATATACAGTGCCACTCCGTACTCGGAAATGAATATTTCATTAGCCAGGTTATCACTGCTGGGTTGTGACCTTCAACTCTCTAATTTTAAACTCATCCGTTTTCAGACTATTAAGCTGTTCTTGAGCACACCACAGAAATTGCAGATGTAGAGGTAAATTTTCAAGATAATTTTTAATTCCAAAAAAGGTCAAGGATATGCATACTAAATTCTTTCAAAGAATCGTATCTCATAATGAGAGCAAATGGGTCATTTTGGTTGTTAATGATGTTTGCGTCTACATGTGAAAATGGGAAGGCAGAAGAAACAGATCATGGTCCCTGAATGAAATTATCTCGCTCCTAATTCCCCAGTACAACCCACAAGAACTTGAAGAAGCTTAACTACTCAGATGATCGACTAACTGGATGTAGTGTGTGCCTCGTAGAAGATGAGAGTAAAACACAGATGTCAGCTTGTAAGGCAGGCTCAGCTGCATCCTTCTCGGTACCCTCCCAGGAATAACTTATACGATTCCTTACACACACACACACACACACGCACGCACACACACCGAGGCTATAAATATGTCTTTGCAGATATGTCTCCACAGATGTTGACATGTTAAGGAACACATTAAGAAAACCATCAGCTGAAGGACCGCTACATCTTGCCCCATCAAACCTCTCACCACAACCAGCATGTGGCTTCCCTGTTCAGATAAGCTGCTAAGAACAAGCTGTCAAGCTCCTGGGAGTGAAGCCCCATTGACACGATCGAAGAGTTCTGAAATCTTCGGAAGCAGTTTCTGGCTCGTCCCACATAACTTCACTGCGTACTTCCCACCGTTCCTAGCCTTCCCTTTCTGGGTTCCTCTCCCTACTGGCTCTTTACAAACTGTTGTTTCTCAAGGGGGTGTTGCTCTGCACAGTCATCTCAGCTAACCCCAAAATGGAGACTCAAAAAGTCAACAACCACTAGACTTTACCAACAAGACACCCCCGGCTCGGATCCCTCTAATGGCTCTTCATTTCCAAGTTCAAAACATGGCACAAAGGATCTAAACGATGAGGCCCCTGCCTGGCTATCCAAGCTCATCTATCCCCACTGCCCGCCCTCAGTTTCCTTCCAGGGCTTGGGATCTGCCTGTGGCTCCAGCAGGAGCCAGGCGAGTGCTTACTTCCACACCTGGCTCACACTCTGTCCACTGCACCAACCTGCCCCAGGACCCTCACCATCAAACAAGCTCAGTCTCCACCCTCAATACACCTTCGTCATCCGATGGTCTCTATGCACTCCTTATGATTCAGCACAAGTATCACCACCACCCCACCCCACCCCCAGAAAAACTACCCGTCCACCAAACCCTGTCTTAGGGTGATTACAGCTAAGCCCCATGAGCACACCAAGATTCCCTGTCGTTGCGGTTCTCACATGGCGGTCATTATGTGAATTGTCATCTGTGTCTCTCCCACCACAACTACAATGAACAGCCTTTAAGTGCTTTAGCACTCAGGACAGTGTTTAGCACAGTGATGGTGAACCTATGACACGCGTGTCAGAGGTGACACGCGAACTCATTTTTTTTGGTTGATTTTTCTTTGTTAAATGGCATTTAAGTATATAAAACAAATATCAAGAATATAAGTCTTTGTTTTACTATGGTTGCAAATATCAAAAAATTTCTATATGTGACACGGCACCAGAGGTAAGTTAGGTTTTTTCAAAATGCTGACACGCCGAGCTCAAAAGGTTCGCCATCATTGGTTTAGCACAAAGTGGATTATCAATCAATATACTCAAAAGGGGGAATCACAAAATTAGATAAACAACAACACTCACGTGATTATTAACGTGGAAAAAAGAGCAGTTCCTGGCTATGACCCTCAGCCTAAATATCACATCAGCAAGGAAGGGCTCAATGATGCCCCAGAGCAAGTAGTCACCAATTCCTCCTAAACCTCTCTCTAGACCACTGCCCTCAGTGAACGCCATCAATCACACCCTCCCAAACTTCACAGAGCGAGCTCACAAGACACCCTTCTCTAGTGCACACTAACTTCTTTTTTGCATATATCATACTTTTAACTCAGTGAGTGGGGAAATTATTTGTCTCATGTCTGTCTTTCATACCAGCTAAGGGTGAAAGCAGGGATCATCAGGCTGGCTGACAGTTCACACTCAGTTACTGACTGGTTTAACACGACTCAGTTGATGAATAAAGCACTGTCCTCATCTATCACTAAATTAGCACTGATTGGACTGTCAAGTAAACCTGGTGATATTTGAAAAATAAACAGCACCAGACATTGAGGAAATGGTAAATGAGACAGGTACATGTGTTTCATTAAAACAAGTTTTAGCCCTGGCCAGTGTGGCTCAGTTGCTTGGGCATCCTTCCAGGCACCAAAAGGTTGTCAGTTTGATTCCTGTGTTGCGGGCTCCATCCCTGATCCCCAGGAGGGGGCATACAGGAATCTCTCTCCTCTCTCTCTCTCTCTCTCTCAAAAATCTTTTTAAAATAACACCACCAAATTTTAATGACAGTCAAAGGACAATGGAAACATGAAGTACCTTGTTCATTGGCCTTAGAAGTCTGAAAGTCATAGTGGAAATGCTGTTTCCCAATATTACAGAGACCCTATACAAACTACCTACCTACTGGGTGTCTCTGCTTACGACTGTAATTATATCCATTCAGTAGGATTGCACATTAGTCAACTTCTGCTGGGCAGAAACCTCAGAAAGGTTTAAACCACACTTATTAAGAAAAATGGGAAGAGTAATAATTATTTAATAAATTCAGTTACTTCAGGTAATCGAAATTCTCATACTGTAGTAACACGATTGAAAATATACTGTTTGTCTACATGTAAAGCTGGACGCTTCAACTATGCTGAGGAAAAGCCTACCTCGATCATGGATAAAATTGTCTTCAGCGGAGGGGTCAGGAGATGGAAGAGATGACATGTCCCAAATTCATTGTTCCACACAACACAGAGTATATTCCTCATTCGTTTCAAAAAGACGTAACAGATCTCAAATAATTATCTTCCAGTGATAGTCACCAAACTGAAGTTACAGTTTTTTCCTATCATCTATTCCTAGAAAAAGACTTGGAATCATATACCCACTCATCCTTCAATGTTTACTCTGAAAAGCACACACATGTAAACTTATTTTGCAAGTTCCATTTCACTGTTTCTTCTATTCCTAAAGGTTTATGAACTTTTTAAATGTAGGTGGAAGGAGGGAATCGATCATGAATATCCCAGTAGTCACAGGGCATCCTTCCGCCTACAGAGGTCATTGCTGAGAATTTCCTACCCAAATCCTTTTAATATCCACATGTTCCCTCAACCTTTTGGCAGACACTCCTAAGTCATCTGAAATTAGCTAACATAACTACAGAGACCCAAGTCAGATATTCTAAGAGCTACATAATTATAAAAACTCCTCCCAGTCCCCTGGAGGCACGTTCTGGGAGACCTCGGAGCTAATCAATGCTTTTGTTAACAAAATCCCATTAACTTAACAATATCACGCCATCAAGTCAGTCCCTGTCGAAAGCAGAGGATGGACAGGGGCACACATTTTAATTTCATAGACCCTTTATCTTCATATTTAAAGCTAATTGTCAGGAGGGCCTAAGAATTAAGTTTTCCAAATGGTTAATGAACTGAAAACAAATTCTTAGATCATGAATGCAAATCCAAAGGTCTCATGGGTCAGGCACATAATATAAATGGTGAATGCAAGGAATCACGGAGCAGTAGGGTCGAAGGAAGCTCTGTTCTCAGCAGGGATTCCGGTCCAGCTTTGCCAGGCACCTGATTCCACAGTTTCCATTAGAGGTGTGAACTGCTATTTTAATTTAAGGAAGGTATTAACATTGACCTTTTAATTATAATTCCCAATTTTCAAATGTTGGAAACTAATTCAAAGACATTACAAACACCATGTAAACAAACAAAATTTTTGTAGCCCAAATTGAGACACATCAAGTTGGCCGCTGATTTAGTCACATGCAGGAAACACTCAACAGTCTCCATTAAGCATTCCCAACATTTTTACTCAGGGCCTTGTCTGCCTGCCCCCAACTCAAGATTCTGATATTGGCCAGCTTCAGATGCGGTCCTTCTGCAAAACAACAAAACCAAGTCTGGCTGTCATTACCTTGAGCTTCTGAAGATTAAGTGACTAACTTAAAGCAACTTAATTAGCATCGCTTGTTACACTTATTAATAACCTTGACTTGGTATCATTCAGGGAAACATACTTGGGTTTTATATGTGACTTCCATGTCTGGTAAAGAAGCTTTTGGCCATTAACTGTTTATGCCAACTTTTCTTAAGAATGAGTGTCTTAGTTTGGGGTTGCCCAGAAACAGATACTGAGGCAAAGACTTAAGAACAGCTGACCCTTGATCAAAATGTGTCTAAGCTGTTTGGGTCCACTTACTAGTATACACATATTTTTTTTCAATAAGTATTGTAAATGTAATTTCTTTATAATTTACTTAGTAACACTTTCTTTCTCTAAGCTTACTTTATTGTAAGAATAAAATACATATAATACACAAAATATGAAGTATTAATCAACTGTTTACATGATCAGCAAGGCCAACAGTAGGCTATTAGTGATGGGGAAAATGAGGCATTTTCGGGGGGGTAGCAATCTGAATCTGTGCCAGTAACCTAATGCACATTCTTGTTAGCCTATAGTCTAGTCACTGGCCCTTCTTTACTTATCTGGTCCTGCAAGACCTGTTTACCTAAAGTACTACTCCCATGTTACAGAGGCCATAAACCATGAACAATACACAACTCCCAGAAGGAGTTATCAGTGCTGGCGCCAGGCCAGGCCTTGAGATGTGGTTTCACTGCCTCCATCCCAGCCCATAGGGCTTTTTGCAAAGCCTGTAAAAGGTCCGGAAGTATGATCCATATTTGGAGGACAAAGAAACCAAAAGGGTATAAAGGGGAAGCTTCCTCCATATTGGTTTGCTCAGGATTTGGAGAGAAACAGACTCCCCTGAGTCACTGTACCAGTACATGTGAAACATCTGGAAATAAATGGGTTTTTCCTGTGCCTCCGGTACTCCTGCATATTTTTTGGTTGCCTAGTAAATTCTGTAACATTAGTAGTTCAGTTTTAGGGAAGTCAAAAATTATACATGGATTTTCGGCTCTGCTGGGGGTCGGTGTCCCTAACCCCCAGATTGTTCAAGGGCCAACTGCACTAGTACTTTATTTGGGAGGTGACCCAGGGAACAATAAGGAAGGGAGAAGAGAAAAAGAAGTATTACTCAACCAATCAACTCATGGCTGAAAGCTGCTGCCTAAGCTACATGAACTTGACCGCAGCTTTCCAAGTGCCAGGTGCAAGTTCTCATAGCCATAGAGAACCTTCCAGCAAAGACCTGCAAGAGCCAGCAGGTGGACAACGGGCCAGTGAGCCCCCCCAAAAAATGTCCTTGAAGAGGAGAAGAGAAAATAATGGGCGGAGTACTAACCGCATCTATGCTATCACAACTTCTTGGCATACACTGCCGATAAGGAGCAAAGGCTTAAACAAGAAAAGTTAATTAAATCAGCCTTCTTAAAGCTACAAGGTTTGGTGGGAATTGGACCCTCTGAGCTGGCTCATGCCAATCTGCCTACAAAAGACCCTTTACTTAACCCACATCCCCCTGCATCTCCTATCTGCATCTCCATTGCCTGGAGGGCTACAAAACGAGGCTCATCCTTGGGAGCTATTTTAGTCTCACCTCTCCAGGGATAAGTCATCTGTGATGTACAGTGCCAAGCACCAGGCCGTCAGCCCCCAACACCAGCGTGTGTAATTAGGAAGGCAATTAGGAGCAATCACACTCTTCTGGCCAATTACTGCCTCTCGCAGCAGGCTCACTCTCAAAATTAGACCTGGAGTTGAAACCTACTTGTGCAGCATTAAGTTCTCCACTTTCGTCTCTCCAAGGATTCATCAGATGTTCCCCCCGTTTACTTAGCTCCAAGCACTCCCAGGAGAATATAGAACTCTGTGCAGTTTCTTAATGGATTTTAATCTATGGCCAAAAGGAGTATATCAAAATAGCATTCTGATTGACCATAAAAATGGTCAGTGATGTGTAAGACGGACTAAAACTTTACACACTTCACTCCCTTAGTGTGTGTTTGTGTAAGTAAATCATTCATAAATGTAAAGAGTGCCCATCTATAATAATAAAAGCATAATATACTAATTAGGCTGAAAGTCCATCTGGATGTCCTTCCGGACAAAGCTGAGGCTGCGAGGGAAGCCCGGGTCCCAGGTGCCTTTCGGCAGCTGGGGTGCCTTTTGGCAGCTTGGGTGAGGCCCAGGTCCTGGGTGCCAGAGGGAAGCCAGTGCTGGCAGCCATGGGAAGGAAGGCTTCCCTTCTTCTTCCTGGCTACTACAATAGGTCAGTTTTAGGTATGTCTTGCCTGACTGCCCCACTAGAGGTATCTGGTGGGAACACAGACTAAAAGGGTGCCAGAGGGAAGCCAGTGCTGGTAGCCATGGGAAGGAAGGCCTCCTCTTGCACGAATTTTGTGCATTGGGCCTCTAGTCTTTAATCATTGCTCATGATCCTGAGGATCTTTGAGGCATCCTACATGACTCTGTAGAATCTAGTTCCCGATTTCCTCCCTCCCTCCCTTCTTTCCTTCCTTCCTTCCTTCCTTCCTCCCTCCCTCCCTCCCTCCCGTGCCTCATGTCACATGACTCCCATCTCTCACTTTACTCTGAGCTCCATGGCCTTCAGCCAGTTGCCAGAGCAAGCCATGTTCTTTCGTCACTCCATGCTCCTTGTTGTACTTGCTATTCCTTCAGCCTGGGAATTTCCTCCATGATGCACCCCCCTGATGATCACATGACTGGACAACTTTCATTCACCATCCACTGAAAATAAATCCCTACCTCTGCTATCACTGGCCCATTCCCTTCTTCTTCCTGGCTACTACAATAGGTCAGTTTTAGGTATGTCTTGCCTGACTGCCCCACTAGAGGTATCTGGTGGGAACACGGACTCAAAGGGTCACATTCTCCACAGAGCCACAGTGCCTGGCATGGAGCAGGCCACCAAACACGTGCTATATGAATAAATCAATGAACGAATGACTGTAAGTTTCCTGCACACCTTCCGCATGACAGGTACTGTGCTAGGCAGTGGAGAGTCAACTTTAAGCTAACCGCATCTATGCTCTCACAACTAAAAGCCTGGATATTTAAGTGTCAAGGCTGAGAGTCAAAAAAAACTGACAAAGTAACAGAACTTAAGAGGGCGGTCCTTCATGGGAGACTTTCTTCGGTTAACACATCACTCGATTACTTTTACCATGTTTCACGTATCCAGAAACATATCTTTGCTAATGCCCCCCCACCATGTCCCACAAAATATGCTCACCTCAAGTGACCCTTGACCTCCCCAGTCTTGCCCCTGATTCCATGGTTTGGGCTGCAAACAGTCCTGGCTCTGTTCCTCCCTTTTCCACATGTGGCCAATCCTCTGATCACCCGACAGCATCACACTTGGCGTCCTGGACTAATGAGTGATTATTAGTCTCTCTGCAGCACTGTGAGAGCTTTCAAGTGCTGGAATAAACAAATGCTTCTTGGTATCCCAGGGCCTAGAAAATGCAGTCACCTAATAGGTGCTTAATAAAGACTGCTGAAATGAAAGAGGAAAAGATCCAGGTTAAAGCAACTTATTTCCCTGCCTGTGTTGTCCAATACAATACTGGTGGCTATTGAGGATTAAACTAATTAAAATTAAATAAAACTTAAAGTTCAGTTCCTCGGCCGCACTCGCCATATTTCAAGTCCTCAAAGGCCACTTGTGCCTAATGGCTACTGTGATGGATAGACCAGGACAGGACATTTCCATCATCATAAAGAACTCTATTGGACGGCGCTGGTATGGCTCTTTACAAAATAAAACTATAAAGTAAACACTTTATTATGTATTGACTAGAAGAAATGCTATTTCTGTGTTCCACAGAGACATAGAATTCAATAAAATACATCAAATATTTATTTAGGACCTTCTCTATCTGTGGTACCAAGTTGGGCCCAGCAGAGATTCAAAGAGGAATGACACTTATAGCTGACCCCGCAGGAATCTCACAAACCAGGCCCTGGCTGGGTGGCTCAGGGGTTGGAGCCTCGTCCCCAAAAGGTGGTGGATCTAATTCCCATTCGGGGCACATACCCAGGTTGTGGGCTTTGCTTTCCTTACAGATGAGCCACTTACTATGTGAAGCTACTTTCAAGAGTGCTGAACACCTGATAAGACAGTCTATCTTTTCATATCAACTAAATCATCGAAAGTAAGATTCTCTTTAAGAGGCAAACATTTCTCTTGTGACATTATATCAACACTATAAAAAAGATACCCCCATATTCAGCAAATAGGGCAGGTCATGTTGCTTTGTGAGCTTTCCTATACTCTTGCAAATTTCAAATATCGAAAGGCTTTTCTTTAAGGGATAAAATGTCATGCACAATCGCAAGCTGGCAAACGCCATTAACTGGTGGTCAGGGGAGAGGATACACCCAGGGAGCTGAGAGCTGTAGAAGGCACGGAAAGTGACCCAACCTGCAACCGGAGGGAGTAGGGCCAGGTCGGTCACAGTGATATCCCTGGTCACATAGGCATCCATTTCAATCTTGTTTTCAACAACCTTTTTAGGGTTGTGCTTTCATAATAACCTCAGAAGCTGCTCAACAGCCGCATGCGGACAGGGAGTGAGGCGGAGACAAGAGCAGGCACGGATCCCGCACTCCCCGCCGCCTGCATGCACAAATCCATTCACTTCTGCGTCAGTTATATACATGCTAATTATAAACCAATTTCAACTTTAAAGTCTCCCAAAAGAGTGGTCACGACACGTTCAACCTTTTAAGCAGAAACAAACGGAAACAGACTTGAGACTTGCATCGGTGTGAGCTGCCAGAATCTGCGTGCTCCCATGTCCTCGTGCAACGGTGCCAAGACCAACTCACATCGCTTATTTGAAAAGCCAGATTTTCAAGTGCCAGGAGGCCAACTCCAAATGGGGTATTTATATCCCTACTAATTTCTGCAACAAATAAATAGCTGAAGCATGTAAATGAATAACTATGCAATCTGGGCCTGGGCACACTTTCCCAGTGTACTGGCCAGACCAGCGTGAGCGTCTCACATTATGGAGACCCTCAATCACCAGGCTCATTTAGGCTTTGCCCTTGCGAATTAACTAGGTTTTAGCGAAAAATCTTCCTCCGGTACCGGGCTTTCCTGTGTTCTGTGTGGTCAAGTCTGCAGAAGGATTGCAATCACTTAGAACAGTGATTCTCAACCTTCTGGCCCTTTAAATACAGTTCCTCATGTTGTGACCCAACCATAAAATTATTTTCGTTGCTACTTCATAACTGTAATGTTGCTACTGTTATGAATCATAACGTAAATATCTGATATGCAGGATGGTCTTAGGCGACCCCTGTGGTCATTCGACTGCCAAAGGGGTCGCGACCCACAGGTTGAGAACCGCTGACTTAGATGCTCTCGAAGCCTGGAATAAATGAACAAGTTGGCAGGTAGAAGTTTTGAAGTTTTTCACTCCTGAACCTTCTCCTCCTACACCACGAGCCCTCAACACATATACTTGTTAAGAAATGCATCTGCATGTTTTGATTTTAAAGTCGGCAAGCCGATATCTGATGTTTGAAATGTTGTCTTTGCCTATAAAAGCAATCCCCTTACGGTTGATCAATTCACTTATTTTCAGTCTATATATTATGGAGTTGTTCCTTTCATTTCTCCCATTTGTAATGGAGAAATAATCAAAGCTGAAAAGCCTCAAACTAAAGGGCATAGGAAAAAGAAACACCATAGTCTTTGATCTACCAGCCCAATTTTTGACAATCTCTTCTACAAAAATAAAAGCACCAGAACACAAGAATGAATACTGGAGAACTTTGGAAGTGTCAAAAGCTAAATACGATGCAAATGTCCATCAATAAGAAATGTTTGAATAATTTATGGAGTATCTATACTGTGGATGACATGCAGTTACTAAAATATCATGGATTTGTATGTAGTGACTCAGATGAATAGCTACTCTACATTGTTAAAAGAATGACATTATTAAAAATAAAATGGTTAAAAAAAGAATGCTACATAAGTGTAGTGTGTGTGTGTTTATGAATAAAGGTTAGAACAGTTGTTCCAGTTTTCGTATCTGTTCAAACTACCCCAACACTACCATAGTTCAGGAAAGAAAAGAGAAGGGGGCCAGGGAAGGGAATATCATTTTAACATTGTTCCAAAGGCAATTCTCTGAAATAGGAACACACTAAGCCAAGGTATAAAATACAAACTGTATATACATAATAATTACCTTTGGTATTGGATTTACATCTCATCTCCATGGTAATAAAAATTCAAAACAAAAATAAGAAAGGAAGCTAAAGGATTCAAATAATAACCCTAAGCTTCTTAATGACCTTCACATGTAAGTTAGCACACAGACCAAAGTCACATGTAAAGGGAAGCTCTTATGGTCAAAATGAAACTCAAAGAACTACCAGACTATGAAATTAAAAAGACTTTCAACTTATGTAGAAAGTAAAAAGAAAAAAAGATAAAGCACCCGGTTTTCTGCAGCCCCTTTCCTCTCTTTTAGGTGCCAGAGCAAACTTGAGCTGCACACAGAATAAGAGTGTTGGCACATTTTTCTGGGCACCACTCAACATTATGGAAATTAAGAACTTCATTATGGCCTAGTGTCAAAGTTTCATCATAATGCATCTTATTTCCTCCTTGTTCTGACTTTTTTAAAGGCACAGTACAGTGTAAAAGAGATGAGTCCACTTTCTTTTCACTGAACTTGAATCCACCCCCACCCAACCAACCTCGTCAAATATGAAACACAAACAAAGAAGAAATGGAGGAGGCCATGGCGAGGGGTGAGCTCAGCTGTCCCAGAAACAAGGGCCAGAGGAAAAATGCCTAGTCTAGCTCCAAAGGGAGGTCAAGGGGGAAGGGAGAAAATTCTGCCAAATAGTATTTAAAAGCTCAGGACAGAAAGGTAGAAGGTAAAAAGAGCTGTCCACACAAAAAATATATATATATAAATTGCTTCGCAGATACGAGACAGGTAAAAAAAAAAAATCCTTTCTGCACCAAACTTAAAAAAGCAACTTTTGATTGGATTAGCATATGAATTTGAGTTAATATTAAGAGTTTTTAAGCTATAAGTCTAGGTAAAATTCTAACCGGCAGAAATGTAATTTCCATTTTTTAAAAGAAGATCTCAAATCACAGCTCGTTTTAAATTTTTTGTGAAGCCATTTCCACAGAAATTAGAGACCATCTGAATGAAACAAAATTAAATTCAGGGGGAAAAGTATATGTGAAGTGAAGAAAATCACTCAAAGAATGACAAATTCCATACAAGCCCATTTGTTACAACAAATGGTAAAAAATAAAAATAAAAACACTTAAAATCACCCACTTGCAATAAGGAACCTTTTACAATTACCTAAATAAACCTGTTAGTTAAAACACCGTGGACAACCTTACTGTCTAATATGCCTACACTGCGATGTACTGTTCCTAGCTATTATTATTATATGTCTTGCATGCTCTATAGCAGTGATTTCCAACCAAGAGCGATTTTTCCTGCCTCCCTGAGGAAGCACATGCAATGTCTGGTTGTCCCGATTGGTGGATGTGTCACACTTCCCAGTCAGAAAGAACAAAAGGACAGTGAGAAAAGTATGTCACCATCTTTCTTTCTCTCTCTCTAACAGTGGTGATTGTAACCCACCCCACCATTCTCTTGACATTGTTTCTGTAAATGCTGACTCTGACTAATATGTAGCTTGTAGATCAATAGCCTGGTTGTATAAGGATCCTAGGACCTAACTTCAGAAGATACCGACTCTGACCTTCAGTCACCCCAGCTCTAGGAGAATTGCTGACCGTCAACCATATAGAACCAGGATGACACACACCAGGCCATCACTTGACCAGTTTCGAGGTCCTTATCGGAATGGGCTGTATTGGCCTGGCATGTAGAGAACTTTTCAACCCCTTCCACTTGATCTCTTTGTTCTACTTTCCCTTTCCCACCTTATAAAAACCTCTGTCTGCACTGTGATGTTAAAGTGGGCTTTGCATCAAGGGTCCCCCATCTTCTCAGGTGACTGGCACCTGAATGAACCTCTTTCCTTTTTCACCAGCACCTGCCTCAGGAGTTTGGGTTTTGTGGCGGCAGGTAGCAGAACCTTGATTTCAGTTACAATTTTCAGGCCCAGGTCATTCCTTCTTCTCTCTAAAAAAATTAATTTCCAACCTTAACCTTTTTAAGTCCCTTCACAGCTGAGGCCCAAGCACGTGTAGTCTGGCTTGACTAAAATCTTCTTTATTGTGGCAAACTGTTCTTGGTGGATTTCTTCCTTTCGTCTAACCATTTGTTGGTGACAACTATACCATTCCCAAATTCAGTATGACATAAAGCCATCCCATACTTCTTTAGGAACGTATTCTACAAAACAAATGGCCATAAATTTAAATGTAGTCACTTCTAGTAAATAGTTTCATTAATGGTAACTTAAATACATATTTTTATCACATTAAACTAAATGGTGTTTTATTTCCCCCAAGGAATTCTTTCATATGCAAATGCTCCATTTCTAGTAAGTAAGGAAGAGGAAACTATTTCTGATGTACACTGGCAGGGCTTTTCCTTTGAATGAAGCATATCTCTACATTTTACTTCATCGTTGACACGTGACTCATGTGAAACTCCTCGTTTCAGAGTGAAATTTTCCTATACCCATACTCTGCAACACCAGCAGAGAACTCCCAAGGCTGTTAGAAAATAATGAGACAGAAGACAATAGAACCACTCTCCTACCCACAGGCCCACACACTCCTCCCTTTCCTCTCTTCTTTTCCCCTCCCTCCCTGAGGCAGTGTGTGAGTGCACAGTGAAGGCGAGGTGTTCAATTCAATATTAAGAGTGGAATGTTAAAGGCTCTAAAAGTCCTGCAGTAAGGAAATCTGCATCACTATGTTTATTTCAGCAATTCCCAGTTTTCCCTGGCCACAGGATCTACTGCCATAAAAAGCCTCTTAACAGCCTATTTGTTCTGACTTTTTAAAAGGCACTTTTTACAGGGTGTTCCAGGTCGACTTTGGGACAACACTCTCTCAACAACCATCTTTCACATGGCCCCTTGCCAAGGATTTCTTACACTGAGATGCAGCAGAGGTGAGCACAGAAATAATCAATTCTGGATAGATCATGCTGCTTCTGTTCATACAAACTCTACTCCCAGAGCCCAACATCGAGAAATTAGTAAAATTATTTAAATCTTTAAGTAACTAACAGTTAAAATGGCTGCAAAAGTCTCCCAATGTCTAAAATTAGTCCCTGCAGTAAATGCCCCTAAAAAAACAGGACAGACATCACACCTGAGAGCTACAGAGATATAATTCACAATCCCTCACAATAAACAATGAAAGAGCTGGAGCTTTTCTAATGAATAAATAGCTCTCTCTAGATATATCAAATTCTAATATCATAAGTATGGATTCTAACAACCGTATTCATGACTAGTATTTTACAGACAAAAGTCTGAAATCTATTGATATATTTTTAATTATTATATTTCCTGTCCTCTGAATGCATAAATCTGTTCAGTTCAGTGATGAGAGCTCAAAAGCAAGTATCAAGTATTTATCTGAACTTGCATTTTAAGAATCCTGCAACCCACGGTAGTGCCTGTGGGCCCTGAATGCATGTATTTTCCACCTTTTCTATTACAACTGTGCCTAATTTATTAATTACCTAAAACATCTAAATGCCAAGCAATTAATACGAAAGAATACTTTAAAAGCTCTTAATATGCTGTGAAACATCTTCTGCAAAGGGCAGCACTTAGTTGGAGCTACCTTCAGACAAATTACTTAAATGAGAGTCTATGTATTTTGGAGTTGTCTACAAGAGGAAAATTAGGGAAAAAAGTGTTTACTACTGTGAAATCATTACATATTTGAATAAGTAAAGAAAATAAAGGAGCCTGGTGTAACCTTTATGCTTCATTACATATTTGAATAAGTAAAGAAAATAAAGTAAAGGAGCCTGGTGTAACCTTTATACCACTAAAATAAAACTTATTAGAAAATGGAGTGTGGCAATCCTCCTCTTCTAAGTAACATATTTTAATAATGAATGTGTTTTATAATAAGCACTTTTAATTAGGAAAGCCTATTTTAATGGCATGGTGTTAAATCACTTGTGATAGGAACATACTTCTTTTTGTAATGCAGTCTGTATTTCCACCAGAGAGATTTGAAATCCCAAATCTACTTTCATGTACAGATGGAGATCTGCAAAGTGCGGTATCAATCAGAGATGTCAGACTTAAACTCTAAGGAAAAAAACTAAATAGTCTCTTGTCAACAGCAATGACTGAAGAAAAGTCCTTTGGAATTAGTCTGGAATGTAAAAAAAAAAAAAAAAAAGATGCTACAATAATTCCAACATCGCTTTGGGGGGCTGGTGGGTCTCACATGACCTTCACCATCAGGAGGTGTCGGGATTGGAGCTCCAAAACTATAGGGACCAAGGAAACTGGAATAACACACGTCGGAAGATGTTAAGGAGATATGTCAATACTACTTTGGTAAGATGTTATCATTCCGATTTCAAAGAGTATTTCTGAGCCAGGCTTTTCACACTCTCAGTAGACCTACAATAGGCGTGTCAGGATAAACATATTAGATCTTGGCATATTTAACCTTCAAAGTCACTGGCTATCACAGATAATGAAATTGTTTTCAAAAGCGAAAGAGGAGCCCTAGCCGGTTTGGCTCGGTGGATAGGGTTTGGCTCAGTGGCTAGAGCATCGGCCTGCGGACTGAAGGGTCCCAAGTTCAGTTCCGGTCAAAGGGCACATGCCCAGGTTGTGGGCTCGATCCCCAGTGGGGGGCCTGCAGGAGGCAGCCAATCGATGATTCTCTCTCATCATTGATGTTTCTATCTCTCTCTCCCTCTCTCTTTCTTCCTCTCTGTAATCAATAAAAAAAATTTTTTTTAAAAAAAAGCGAAAGAGGAAAAGAGCCTACTGGGGGCAGGGCCCACATGAACCTGTCTTCACATCTACATGCATCCAAAAGGACTTGGGACAGAGCAAGCAGCGAATAAGCGCCTGCTCTCCAGAGGTAGGAGCACCATGACAGGTGTAGCTGAAACATGCGCATTTATACCCCCACACAAGGTTATTTTTGGTTTGA
>NW_006383017.1:3311812-3321750 GCF_000327345.1 Myotis davidii | reverse complement strand
CAAAGAAGGGACACCTGTGACCATTATTACAACATTTACATAACTTGTGTCAAATACTAAGCTGCTAACACTTGACAGAAAGCTGGATCATGATGACCTATTGGTCACCATCCACAGCTATGTTTTCTTTCCCATGCCCTTTGTTTAAAATGACCACTTAAGAAAGAGGGCTGTGCTCTGCCCAGCTTTCAAGTGACTTGCCAGGGCTCACACCGGGTAACTGGATTTTCTGTGGTGCTGCAGTGGCTGGATCCACCATTCTAGAGAGTCCTTCCTGGCTAGCAACACTAAGACAAATATTATTCCATAGCAGCCTCTTAGATCAAAGGGTGGACACCTGGAGTAGCCAGCAGGGACCTCAAAAATAAAACAATAATAAAAGCAACCTCACCACCTCTTTCGTGGCTCATTCATCACCTTCACACAACCTGAGAGGTAGGCTGTTCACCGCAACCAGAGATTCTATGGTTTCATGCACCGACACCTGGAATGGGCACGCAGCCATGCTGCCCATTTCTCCTCTCCAATCTCCAAAGAGAGCTGAACACCATGCCACTCACTTGACTCTGCAATACCTGAGCCACCTGCGCACCACCGCCTGCCGTGTTCCTGCCACGGGATGCTCGCTCAATTAAGAATTGGGATCAATAACCGCTAGAAAGGTGGGACTCTCACAGCACCGTGGTGACGGAGTGCAAAAGCCAGGACCCCTGCTGAGCCCCTGGCACGGGGCTTTCCCAGCCTTGACACCACTGACACCTGGGGTCAGAAAAGCCTTTCCTGGGAGCGCTGTTCCGTGCCCTGTAAGAGGTTGCCCAGCATCCTGGGCCCATCAAGGTTCTAGAATAAGACCAACAGAAATTAGCAGTGATTTTAGGTTCAGTTCATCATTTAATCTTTCCAATTCCATCATCTCCTCTCTTGCCTATGACTGGAAGGCCTGCCCCCATCTCCACAGGGCTCAGTCTCGCATTATATCCAAGTCTTTCCTCAAATATCACCTCATCAGAGAGGCCTTTTCTGCCCCCTACCTCACCCCAAAATAGTACCTCACTCGGCTTCATCCCTCTGGGTTGCCTTACCTTGCTTTACTTTTCCCCTAGCATTAAAATCCTGTGAGATTTTATATTACTTTGAGCATGCTTCACTGTGGGTCTCCACCAGGTAGGAGGGGAATTTGGTTTGCTGTGCTCTCTTTTTGTAGCCCAGGTGTCTAGAACTGAGCCTGGCTCATGGCCAGTGTTTGATAAATACTCTTTCAGTGAATGATCAATGAACTGAAGACTGGAGAGAGGCACACACACACACACACACACACACACACACACACCACTCCTCTAAGTCCCCGATTTACGTAGCCAAAGATACATAACCTTGGCCAGAATGTTGCTCAGTGGCTAGCGCAGCACAACTTCTGGAACCACCAGAGGTAAGAGGGGCTTCCCTGGGGTCCCCCTAGATTTGAGGAGCTTATACAGCTGGACACAGGCAAGCTTTTCCCGAAGATCTTACATCTGCGCCGCAGGCTCTCCGCTTGGAAGGTTGTTGGCAAATAGCTGGTTGTCTCCCCTTCACACTTAATTCCAGTGGCTTAGAGAGCACAGCACACAGACAGGTGTGGACACTCAGGAGAGGTTTCTAACTGGGGAGCCGCTTCCCCCGCAAGGAAGGTTTCCCTTCCGACCAAAGCAGCCCAGCTCAGAGGGCTAGTGTGCAGGGCGATTAAGACAAAGCACTGAGCCCAGAGTCAGCGCTCAGAAAACGCTACCTGCTGACTCCCCTGTGGCGTCTACGTCCTCTGAACAGCACTGGATAACGGAGCAAACGGTCTTCCACAGGAAGGGGAAGTTCTATGCGGTATGAAAAGGGTGGCCATAGCCATCTGCGGCTACCAAAAACCTGAAATCTGGCTAATGTCGTTTTTATTTAATTTTAATTATTTCAATGTCAATAGCCATGTATGACCAGTGGTGACAGAATAGGACCGTGCAACCCCAAGTACTCTAAAGAACCCCAAATTCATGGAGCTTTCCTGTTTTATTTGCAAACATGTCAGGCTTCTGAAATTAAATTTTCATTCCAAAAGTAATTTCTTTCCTATGACTTCTTCTATTATTATGAAGCCATGAGGTTGCTTAGATTTTAATACCCGAAAACGATAACAAGGCTGCAGGCACCATGGGCTACTTACCCAGAGGCCATTCCCCTGCCACTTCGGGGTAAATCCTGATGGATCCAAGCCAATCGTGCTAATCCCATTTCTCCTGCCAGTGACTGGATTAAGCATGAACCGGAGATCCCGCTCTGACCAATGAACCAGAAGGGCTGATTGGCCCGAGGTAGTGTCCTCTGAGGAACATTTTCCTTGTTCTTAGAGATACAGGAAAGGGGAGGGGTACTCGCTCTCTTTCTCTGGGCTTTACACCTCAGCACTGACTTCGGGAGCTGCTGAAATATTAAAGCCACGAGGAAGGTGGTTCTCAGGTCAGGCCTCCTGCGGGAGGATGGTAACGCAGACACAGGGACGTTCCTTAAAGAGGGCAGAGGTGCAAAGGCGCTGCCTGGGGGTGCCCTGCGTCTGGACGCCTCTGCAAAATGACAAACTGCCCTCGTGCTTAAGCCAGGAGGGTGGGGAGGTCTCCTTCAGAGACAAAACATGGAAACTCACACAAAAACCAACCCTCACACTCAGACAAACTCCTGGAAATGACTTCGGTATGCATTTGGGGTCGGGGGCGCCAGAATCCTGGTATTACTGCCAGCCAGGAGTAATGTTATCACAAAGAGACGCTGTCCTTCCTTCTGGCACAGCAGGTACAAGTACTTGGTCCAGCTGGCCAGAGTGCTGAAACTTCCTTTTCACACCCCGGTGGATGGTGAGAGAAAGGGCAGTCTTTACCCAGAGAAAAATGCTGGAAGGTAGCTCATTAGGAGGTGGTGTAAAAATATAAAAGCCACAGGGCCTTCAAAAGTGTCAAAATCCTTCCCCAACAGGAGAGTGTGGGCCATGCGGTTCACAGCTGCGAGGAGAAAACACCTCCCATTATCACAGGGAGCCCCGGGAGCAGAAACACACAGTAAGTGGCTCCTCTCGCTTTTGCAGGTCCGAGGCGGACGGCCCAGTGCAGGTTCATATTTCATCTTTCTGCTGAAATGTCCCGGGCGCCCAGTCAATACCGAACGCAGTAACGGCGCGCACACCCTCCGACGGGAGAACGCAGGCCTCGCGCTTGGGACGAGGGGGAAGGGTGGGACGGAGAGAAACCCATTCCAGGAGGGAAGGAGGCCAACAGTCATCGGGCAGAGCAACGAAATGAGACCTTTGGGAGCAGCAAATCTCCACGCAGCCTCAAGAAGGAGCCTGTTTTCCTCCCAGACAATGGCCTCCAAAGTGGAAGAAAGCGGATCAGCAAAAACAGAAAATCTGGACCAAGTGGCTTCCCAGGCCCAAGGATGATCTCAAGGTCAACTAAACCACCACGTGGGCCCCAGAGCACAGGACATGACGGACAGCACTGCCATAGCTGCCCTTGTACTCTGCAAAACCCCCTCCACTGTGATAAGCATGGAGAACGTTTAAAACATTTAACAAGTCAGAGGCAATAACCACTCGCAGCGGACAGTGAGGGGTGAGTTAGAGGCCACTGTTCCATCCTGGGGAGGTCCCGGAGTGGGAGGAGTGGCCACGGAGGCGAGGTGAGTAAAGTCAGGGGTTGGGGCCAGTGTCCACTTTGATGATTTGTAATCGTCTATATGGCTGTCACAGAAACAGGACATATAATGAGCTATACTTTTGAAAATTAGGACACAGAATAACTTCCTTAATTCTCAAGCCGTTCAAGGAAGCGCTGTGCCCTGTGTATAGGATAACTGTACCGCATGGAAGAAGCCTTTCAGATCTTCTGAGGTGATGATCACCTCCAAAAGATGAAGACTTACTTTTCCACACTGGAACGCAGCTGGACAAATGCGGAGCTAAATTTTTTCCTTAAACTGACTCGGTTTTTATAAAATCTTAAACATAAAATTAATAAGAAACTTAACACACTGAAATAGAAAATTGGCATGGCTGCCAGATATGAAAGTCACCAAGAAACAAGGAAGCCACAAGATCAAATTCTCCATCAATGAATGAATACTCTATCAGCTAAAGATCCACCTCTATTAAAAGAAATGCCGGCAAGTGACAGGAGTATTACAGACCTATCAGCACCAAATTCTGCGTTTCTCCTTGATAAATATCTGAACAAGAAATGACTTTATTATGTTAAAGTCAAGTCCTTTAATCAGAGTAGTCATTTTTTATATGACATAAAATCATATTCAATACTACATTTGGGGAAAACATTAGTTATTATACACTGTAGTATTATTAGTGAAAAGTAAAATTAGTAGAAAGCATCTAATAAAGTTTGTACAGTTGCTAGAAAGAATCTCTAAAGAAGGCAAAGTTCTACATTATGTATGTACCGCTGATTTGTTTAACCTAAACCAGGTCCTGGTAGCAAAAGGTTTTAGTAGCAAAAGAGACGACCAAGAAGACACGCTACCCTTAGTGCTGCTGACCTCAAACTGAGCCCTGGGAGATGACCAGCTGGGAGACAGAGATGGGGTTCATTTCAGATCACTTAAAGCACTGACGACTAACAGCTCCTCTCTACACTGTCACCTGACCTAAGAACACTCAAGGTGAACTGACCACGAGAGGACCGTATGAGACATAAACTTTTGTTCAGGTACAGGATTACACTTAACCTTGTGAACTGAGTTCCCCTCTACATTTAAACAGAGAGGAAATTCAGTGTTTACACACGCATTAGACACTTACTCCTGCTTTGTACTCCCATTACTAAAACTTCACAGTCCAGAGACACAGCTCTCCCTTAGCGTGCATAGGTGCCAAGCTCAGCCCACCAAGAGAAGAGACAGGATAAGCAATAAGAGTCCACACTCAACTTAATATTTTCAACAAAGGAAAGGCCAATAAAGTGTTACTGAACATGATACATACCAATGATACTGTATTTGCCAAAAAATAAAAATAAAAATCCACATAACAGCTTAACAGTAACCAAAGGGAAAGATAGAATGTTCCCATTTCATACAGTCAGAGAGTGGGTTTTATGAACCAAATCAGATATAACAAATGAGTACATTTTGTTAGGTTAGAAAGGAAGATGAATAGCCTCTAAGTAAATCAGAAAGCACATGCAAATCATGCTCTCCAATTGTCAGGCATGTATGAGGCTGGGTGTATTTTCCTTTTAAATTAATCATGCCCCTCCACTAACCCACACTCCCTCCACCCCTGCCCCCAAGAAGATAACTTCAAAGGATGGGGGGGGGGGGGGGGGGGGGGGAATGTTTCAGTTCCATCCAGATATGAAAAATGTATACTCATAGATATGTCTGTATGCCTTCTGTAGACCCACTAAATTTATAGGTTACTGAATATTAGGATTTATGTTACAGCAAAGCAAATATTGACCTCATCTCTGCCTAGGTCCCTGTTTACTGACTGTTTTGTTCAATAAATCGTGATGTTCATTTTCAAACGTAGTCAATAGCAGTTCATTAACTTCTGCATGGTTCATATCAGCATTTTATAAAATGTGAAATGCCAGTGAAAATGTTTTACCTAAAATAGTTTAGATACAGCCCATTACAGAAACAAAAGGCCTTTGCTTTCCTTCTGGCTTTCTCTTCCCTCAAAATGGTTACAAAGAAAACTGCACGAATTCTATACAATTCAGCCATCTATTCAAAACTAAACCCCCCAAAAAATATTTTAGAAAATGTTGTTAATGTACTGGCATAAGACATTGAAATATCCTAGATATAATTCTATCTGATATTAAAATATTATAGAAATATAAGGCAGTGTCTCTCATTTCTCAATGAGAAACACAATGAACATTTGTGTAGAGGTTCCAGGCAGCTTATCTCTCTTCGTTAATGGGTCCTTCCTACCCCTATTATGTTATTATAGCTGTAGCTCAGCCTGTTTGATTTGGTAGATATTTAGTAAGCATTCCATTATAAGGACGCACTATATTTACCCCAGTACCTAGTGCTGGTTATTTAGGCTGTTGGGCTGTTGGCCAAAAGACCACTTTGGGGATATGCACTAGAGTTTCTGACAGACAGAGTCCTAGAAGCAGAAATATTGGATCAAAGACCACCAATATTCAACATTTTCTCAGATATTGGAAAGGAGTCCTCCAAAAAGGCTCCATCAATAAAGAAAATGTGGTACAGATATACAATGAAATATTACTCAGCCATAAAAAAGGAATGAAATCTTGCCATTTGCAACAACATGGATGGCCCTAGAAGATATTATGCTAAGTGAAATAAATCAGACAGAGAGAGACAAATACCATATGATTTGGCTTATATATAGAATCTAAAAAAACATAATAAATAAGCAAACAAAACAGAAAACAAAGCCAGAGATAGAATAAACTGATGGTTGACAGATGGGGGCTGGGGGTGGGAAGATAGGTGAAAAAGGTGAAGGGGATTAAGAAGTATGAAAGGCCAGTTATAAAATGAGTCATGGGGGTGTCAGGAACAGCACAGGGAATGCGGTCAACAATTCCCTAATAACTATGAATGGTGCCAGATGGGCACTGGGCTTATTGTGGGGCTCACTCCATAAGGTGTATAAATGTCTAATTACTGTGCTGTATACCTGAATTTACTGTAATATTGTACATCAACTATAATTTAAAAATAATTTTTTTAAAAATCAAAAAGTCTCCATCAACTCACTACCATCAGAGCCAATTTTAAATCCTACCTCTTAGGCTTCCATTTACCCAAGTTTTAAATGTCCCATCATAGCAACAACTGAAATTGTTACCACCGATATCCATTACTTGATATCAACCCAGCGTTGAGTACTGTTCCATCCTCCTTCCTAATATGCTTTCTCAGAGGTCTCAAGGGCCCTAAGAAATTTACTGCTGTCCTCCTAGAACACACAATGGCATCCATTACCTTCACAAACACTTGCGAAACCATCTCCAGAGAGAAGATGCCAAGAAACTTTAGAACTCAGGCAGCCAGGATTAAAATAAAAGTTTTAAAAGAAAAACGACATCTCCAAGATGTAAAAATAATTTCTTTCAAACAGTGCACGGAAAAGAAAACAAATTCAGCCAAGTACTGAAAAATGCTCACGGTGCCCTAAGCATATGGCAACACATTTTTCTCTTTTATACATAAAGTCCTGATTCGTGTGTGACCATATGTGTTTTTTCTCACTCTATCTATCCTTGTAATCACCGATCAAGTGTAAAGAAAAAAGAGTACCTACAGGAAAAAACAGTTGTTCCACAATACGTCCTCTACCTGAGCCCCTCCTGTTCCAAAACATGTAAGTAAGAACAGAGAATGCAAAGATTAATTACACACAAAGGTTCTGCTCAAAGAGCATCAAGTTTAAAGGGTGTAAAATATATGAATAAAACATTACGCCACATCTTAGCAGGACCAAGTCCATTTTTTTATCTTTATAACCACACCACCATCCCTCACTCACTCATTTTAAATTGCGAGCAATGCCCCCTCCTATTAACCTTGGGGTCATTCTAGGCAATACATTCTGCTCTCTCTTCCCTGCACTAGTGGTAATGAATTCCCCTGGGCTCTTTCCTTTCATCTCTCAAATCCTTGACAAACAACCACATCATTTTCATCCAATCTTCTTCCTCACTGACCATTCCCCAAGCCTACAACCAATGGTTTCACTCAAACATAAAACCAACTTTGTTCACTTCCACCAGGAAACAAACCCTTAACGACTTCCTATCATCCTCAAAAAGATGTTCTAGGACACAAGCAGGATCCTGTCAGGACCCTTCATGGTCCAACTCCAGTACTCTTCATTATTCTCCTAACTCTCTCCACCCTCCCACATGCCCTTCCAGGGGTGGGCAAACTTTTTGACTCGAGGGCCACAATGGGTTCTTAAACTGGACCGGAGGGCCGGAACAAAAGCATGGATGGAGTGTTTGTGTGAACTAATATAAATTCAAAGTAAACATCATTACATAAAAGGGTATGGTCTTTTTTTTTTTTAGTTTTATTCATTTCAAATGGGCCGGATCTGGCCCGTGGGCCGTAGTTTGCCCACGGCTGCCTTAGACCCACTGAGCTGCTCCCAGGTCCCTGGTCCCTGCGGGATCATTTCATGCCCCAAGGCCTCCCAGACCCACACACCTTTAAGGACTGGGATCTGGCGGTAGCAATTCGAGGAGCTCTCCGGCCCCTCCCTTTATAGCACAACACCTGGCATACAGTAAGCAATTAATAACTATGTTGAACGAATAAGTAAATAATGACTGTTAATAAACTGTAAATAGGCTAATAGGGAATTATAGAGCCAAGATGAAATTTAATTGCAAAAAATAAAGGGGAGACTAATAAGCTGGGGAGAGAAAGGCCAAGCTAAGCATGAAGGTGGGGTGCCTTTGAATGGGGCTTGGGAAGATGAATCTCAAGGCGTGGTTCCACCAGATCAGAAGGTCTCTGCTGCAAAGGAAATGTCTCTGGGAAATGATTCCCTTGAGACTTCAGAGAAGGAAGCGGGCAGAGGCCGAAAATAGTAAATATTAACACTAAACTTTGAGGCTCTTCAGTGCCTTCCATGGTTCTAAAGACAAAAGCAGACTTCTGCAGGCATGTATATTTTGCTTTACCCTGTATAAACATTATTAAAAATAGGCATGGAAATGTTATTTTAGGAACTTAATTATATCTTAAGTTCACCAGAGGAGCTCATTACTTAAAAGGATCCAACGGTGAAACCTTTTGTAAATCACCCACTAATTTATCTGCATTTCATGGCAGGACCCCCTTCGTGAGTTCCTAAGAACAGACTCTGGCATGAGTCCATTTATCTACCCATCCACTCATCCACTTGAAGAAGATGCATCAAATATGTCACAAAATGAAATATGCTGGCACACAGTAGGAAAAAAATATTATAAGCTATACCAATCCTTGTCCCCAAGGATTCCACATTTAGCTGGGGAAATGAGACATACACCGACCCACACACACAACACAGGTGTGTGTTATAAAGCCAGATGCTTATATGAATAGGGTAGTGCAGTGACATATAGTTAAGAGCCAACTGAGTAAATGCCTACTCCACTCCAGAACAGAGGCCAAGAATTATACCAGGTGATTACATGCATCACCACCTCTACTCTTCAAAGCCTCTCTGCAAGGTTTGTCCTTTTATCGCCATTCTACAGCTGGGCAAGTCATCAAACCCCGGGACAATGAGAAAGGACCTTGCATATATCTCCTCCCACAATTTCCTGGCCACAGCATGAATGCCTCCTAGAATAATCCTACTTGACCTTCAACCAGCTTAACACCAGGTGCTTCTTATAAGAAAGGTCGGTCATTGCATATCTCAGTTTGTATTCCTCTAACCAGGAGAAACGTTACCCTTGTTTTGAATCATGAAGTCTTTCTACACAGAAGGAACAAGAGATAGAACCTGGAGAGAACCAAATTGGATACGTAAAAAAGGAGTGGGAGGAGAAACCACTGCCTGTTTTTCTCCCAAGACTTTGAGGGGGAGGAGAGAGAACAAAGTTTTATGAAAATGCCTCAAATTTCCACTTAAACTTGGTCCAGATTTGTTTCTCATTTCCCTTTCCAACATTGATAACCTACCTAACATGTGTTCCTTCTTGTGTAATAATTACAGAAGTTCTGGGCAAACTCCAAAATTCATAAGCTATCATCACCTCAAGTAACACAGAAAAATATCTGTATGTTAGTTGAGTAAAATTAATATAAAAGAAACTGGTTTAATATTTCCAATAAGATACTCTTACTTGAACTATTGCCCCCTCTTTTTTAGTGTAATTCTTCATAAAATACATAAAATGGTCCTTCCCCTCCTTTCCTTTCTT
>NW_006383017.1:3302781-3311569 GCF_000327345.1 Myotis davidii | reverse complement strand
CTTTCCCTATCTTGGTATAAAGAAAACAAATCCAAAGACATAAAGCAATCTTGAAATTACATTGTTATTATTACCAGTTAACAATAATGTCTTACATTTATGTGCTGCTTCATATCTCTGATGCATATTTCCCCCATTGAACTCAGCTATTAAGACCCACCTTTTACAGCAGACAAATTAAAAACCAGAGAGATAACCAATCTTCAGATGATCATAATGGGACTAGAACACGTATCTCCGGGCTCCTCCAGCCCTCTGTGCTAAAACTGTGGGTGTTCCGAATGGCGCTGTTTAATAAGCCTACAGAAGTGAAGGTTTTTGGCTCTTCAAATACAAACAGGATGAATGCATTATCCAGATGATGCTACGTGGCTACTTCTAAAGTGCAAAGTTACACTAACATTAATGAACTGCTGTTATGACAATATCCTAAAAGCAAGCCATACACAGCTCAAATACTTATAACTCCGCAAGTGACCGGGATGGAATGCCACTGGAATAACGCGATCAGCATCATTCACCAAACCCCCACAGGAAGGCGACCCAAGGAGGAGGACATAGTAACCCAGGGGCCCAGAATGGCCAATAACCCACTCGTCTCCCTGATCCATGTCCTCAGCACCCCACTCCCTCATCTTTGTTCCTCCCAAGTCCTCTCCAAAACAGGACCACCAGAACCACAATGAATGCCAACTGAACACTTGCCAAGGATAGTCCAGCTCAAGGAAAATGCAGGGCCCAAGGGGGAGAAAAGGGAAAAAGATAAGTTGCAAATCTCTGAACACCTCCGTGTGAGCCAGGCTAACATCTGCTCCAAAACCCGGGCTGTATCCGCATGAGCAGAAGTTGGCCAGCCTTTTCTGTAAAGGAGCAGATAATAATATTCCAAACTTTTTGGTCAAAGGTCTATGTGAGCTACTCAACTCTTCAGCTGTAGCCTGAAACCAGCCAAAGAAAATACACAAAGGAATGGTTGTGTTCCAATAAAACTTTACTCTCAAAAATAGGAGGTGGTTTATAGTTTGCCAACCAACTCCTGAACTTGAGGGCGGTTTTCATAACCCTTTATTCTCAAATCCCAAATGGGAAATTCTGGTAAAATACAAATGATTGAATTTAGCTTGCTTAGCTCTCAGTATTACTGGGTGACCCCCACCCACTGTCAATCACAGTTACCCACTGAGAGTTCCAATCACAACAATAATAAAGGTGGCAAACAGAGCACGGAATAATATTAGGTACTTTATGCCGGGAATTTGTTCAATTTTCTAATTAAAGAATGCACACTCTGCCCTGACCGGCCTTGCTCAGTGGTTAGAAAGTGGGCCCCGGGCACTGAAGGGTCCCGGGTTCAATCCTCGGTCAGGGCACGTACCTAGGTTGCAGGTGGCTCTCTCACACTGATGTTTCTCTCTCTCCTTCCCTCTCTTCCACTCTTTCTACAAATAAATGGAAAAAATATCCTCAGATGAGGATTAACTAAACAAAGCAAAAAAAAAAAAAGCACATTCTGACCTGGCTGGGAGTTTCATGCCCTGGACCTGGGTTAACCTAGAAATGTGGTCCATTCTCCCTATAGTATCCTAGAACTGCCTACCATCACAGAAAGATGAACAACCTTGTTGTCAAAACAATGGAATCCTGCTCTTTGCAACCCCCAGCCTGAATTGCCTGTAACCTATAATCGTTATACCTATTCTTACTCCTTTTGCCTACTCCCCCACGCCTGTAATTCCTTTTGCCTACTTTCTCGTGTAATCTTTTCCTTCTATCTAATATATGCAGCTGGCTGGGGAGGGGGGGAGGGGGATAGTTAGAGCATATTTTTGCAGATGACCTGCAGCTCTCCCATGTTGCTGGCTATTTTGGAAAATAAAATGCTCATATAGGATTCACCCTGTATCTGCCTAATTGACTCAAGTAGTGACAGGCAGCCCGGAGCCGTTCATTATCCACTTTCACAACATCTGGTTTACTGTAGTTTCAAGGCCATGGTAGCTCAGTTGGTTAGAGTATTGTCCTGATACACCAAGGAGGCGGGTTCAATCTCCAGTCAGGGCACATACAGAAATCAACTAATGAATGCACTTTAAAAAATGGGACAAATCAATGTCTCTCTCTCTCAATCTCTCTCTCTCTCTCTCTCTCTCTCTCACTCTCTCTCTCTCTCTCTCTCATATCAAGAAGTATTTTTTAAAATTTTAATAAAATAAAGGCCTTGGTCTGATGTGCCAAAAATAATAGAGAGCAGCTCTTTCTCCTTCCTGCCCTTTCTTTGTCCATTTGCCATTTGCTAAGGAATGTCTTTGATGGACCCCAAGTCTTCTGGACATGCGAACCAATATCCCACCACTTTAGTGTGAGGGGAAGCAGAATTTGCTCCCCCAAAACATGTCTTTGGGGGTGTTGATTATTTTAAGGCAGTTATCTTTTAAGAAACAGAAGACAGGAAAAACCTTTGACCTTCCCCATGAAGAAAAGATACTATCAGAGATAACTACAGTTTAATAAGAAGCAGACGGCACAGACAGGAAGGAGCCCAGCAAGGCCCATTGGAGCAAAGTCCTCCCCGTGCCCATTGTTTCAAGACGGCCCAACAAACACGTGTTCGCTAAACATTAACTCTTTGCATTTCCTTACTGCCCTCTGAAGTGCTAGGCCCCTAACTCCCCCTGCTTCCTTAGTCCTCCTCTACACATATGCCGCATTTTGTCATATTGTCTATAAAAGTTTATGTTGATGTAAGTTCCCCTATTACATGTAATTAAAACCTGATTTCCTCCTGTTAATCTGCCTGTGCCATTTTGATTACTAGTCCAGCCAGAACTGTCTAAGGGCGTGAAGCAACTGCTGATGGAGCAACCTCAGTATATGTTTCAGGCAGAACTGTGTAAAGCATGAGGGATGCACTCCATCAACTGATACCGTTTCATTCTCTTCTTCTCCTTTTATTTGCTGAATTGGGACCAGCAAGTGACCTCCCTGGTTCTTCCAAACCAGTCCGTACCTCTCAGGGCATCCTTACATGACTGTCCTATCCCAATTCCAGAAAAGAAAACACAGTAGGAATTGACAAACTATAGCCTGTGGGCCCTACCCAGCTGGCCAGCTACTGGAATATGGCCTAAAATAAGAATGATTTTGTATTGTTGTTATTTAGTTAGTTAGTTAGTTAGTTTTGGTTAATCCTCACCTGAGAATATTTTTCCCATTGATTTTTAGAGGGAGGGAAGGAAGCAGAGAGGGAGTAATGGGGAGAAGGGGGGCGGGGCGGGGGGGAGACATCAATGTGAGAAACACATATCAACTGCCTCCCACATGGGCACTGACGGGGACAGGGATCAAATCTGCAAACCAGGTAACGTGCCCTGGACCAGGAATCAAGCCTGAGACCCTCTGGTGCACAGGCTGATGCTCAAACCACTGAACATACCTGCCAGGAGTGGTTTCTATCTTTTTAAATGGTTGAGGGGGGAAAAAAATTAATAAGAAGTATCCTGGGCGAATGAGTAGGAGCTGGGAAGAGGAGGGGAAAGGGAGGGGAAATGGGACATACCTGTAATACTATCAACAACAGAAAATATATTTAAAAAGAAAAAGAAGTATAATATTTCCTGACACATGAAAATTCAATAGAATTAAAATTTTAGCGCTCATAAATACAATTTTATGGGAACACAGCCAGTTTGTCCATATTACCTGCGGGTGCTTTTGCACTAAAATGGCAGAGCTGAGTGGTTGCAATAAACACCACACGCCCGGCAAAGGCTAAGATATTCACTATCTGCATCTTTCCAGAAAAGCATGAAACCCCTGAAGTTGAACTATTAGACTTCCCGTCCGTAGAAGACGTTCCCAATCCAGACAAGGCATTCCAGAAATACAAAATTAAGGCACATTAAGTCCACCAGATATCTACAATGACACCATCCGAGAGATCACACACTATGTCCACTCCTAACTACGCAATGAGAAGAGTGTAAGCCTTGCGTTCCTTCACTCCATTTTCAACTGGAGATGCAGATGGGATGTAACTTCCAACTCTAGACTAGCACCATTAGTATCCTAGATTGATGAACTGTAAATAGCAGGCCACTTTTTGCTGCTTCTTAACTGAACTGCAGCCACAGAGTACAAAAAGATAAATTTTCTTTGGGTTTCTTGGCAAGGAGCTCTCTATATATGTAATTTTGGCTTTTGTCTCCCAATTTCCTTCATTTATCAAAAATGTTGACAAAAAGGCTCTAATTAGATCATTCTAATCACAAGAAACTGGGTGTGATGGAAGACTTCAGAATCACTATCTGCTCTTTGCAAAACAAAACAGATAGGCTATTCTCCCTGTAGGGGCAGGAGATTTATCAAGAGACAAAAGGATGCAAAAAGCCAATAGATAAGGTGTAATTAAAGATCAGGCCTATAAATTTTACACTGACATAGATTTAAGAGGATTTGCAGGTAGAAATTCAGGATTTAAAACCCAAGTATCATTATGAAAATAATACCGTTCAGTTCTGTATGCAACAACATTCTATAATATATAGGTTTATTATTAAGACTAATGCTCTGTGCCTTCCAGCCCTTTCATACAAAGAATTTAAATTATTCAGTGCCAAAGAAATTTCCAAAGTGGCCTATTTTCTTCAAGCATTCCTCCTTAATTAGCTACATGTTCCATGTATTGAGCATCTAAATCTGTTTTAGAAATAGCAATCACCTATCATATCTCTGTTAGTTGTTAGAGGCATTAATTTAGAAGGTCTGTGTATTCTTATAGGTTTTCATCCCCCACCCCTTTATAATGTAATAAAATTACTTCCAATAGGATATTCAACATGGTTATAATACACGGTGGGGCAAAAGTAGGTCTATAGTTGTTTGTATAGGACTTAATATAATCCTATAAAATAAAAGCCTAATATGCAAATCGACCAAATGGTGGAATGACCTGTTGGCAGGGTCGGGGCTGGCAAGTGGGCTGCGCCAGGCCCGCCAAGGCGGGTACCAGCAGGCAGAGGGAGGAGACGGCAATCAGAGAGGTGGCGGTAGCAACCAGCCGCAGCGGAGGGCCAATTGTGGGGTGGGACCAGCCATTCACTGGCCGGTGCCATCCCCCGATTCAGCCACCAGAAGCTTTCCACAGAGGGAGGCCAGACTGACGGCTTAGGCCCGCTCCCTGTGCCTAAGGGGAGCAGGAGAGGGACCCAGGCCAGACTGAGGGACCCCCACCCCACTCCCGAGTGCATGAATTTCCATGCACGGGGCCTCTAGTAATTAATAAAGAATAAACTGTGTTTGTGTGTTCACAACTGTAAACCTACCTTTGCCTGTGTTGTAGTGCTCTCACTTCACTGGCTCAAAGGCCAAAAGTAAAAAGAAAAAGAAAAAGAACTTCAGAATACTATATAGTAGAGAGGGCTGAAGTATATTCGACTAAGACCCAACTTGAAACTAAAGTTACATCTCTTAGATTAAAGCATAAATGATCATTTTAATATGTGATGCTCTATAATATTCAGCAGGTATTTAGCAGCTCAAGACTAGCCTCTGAAATCCCAGCCACTGGAAAGACAGAAAAGGAAAGGCTGCGTCTTTTGGAAAATGACAAGTTTGGCACAATAACTCATTAACAAGTAAAGTTCAGAAATAAATTTAGGGGAAAAACAGATTGAGAAAACAGGTGGGAGGGATAATTTAAGGTACTGTAATAACCTCGAGGCAAACCAGGCTTGAATATTTCAACTTTTAGGGAATCACAAAAGGTATCAACAGACAGAAGTCTGGCTTGAAGGTGATTCAAAGTGAACCTTCCGGAGAGTTTAATGAGAGGCTACTGATCAGTGAGATCCCACTCAGAGCAGTCACTTACCGGAGTAGGCCCAGTACGGGTCCCCAGAGGCCTTGCGCCTGCGGATCTGTGAGGAGCTGCTGTGTCTGCTGTCCTGAAGGGACCCGACGTAGCCTTCGGTCAATGCTGGAAGGAAGACAGGAGAGCCACAGTGAGACAACGGCAGCACCACTGAGCCCAGGAAGGTGTCAGATGCACACCAGTAAGAGACTTCTGGGAAGCACAGGCCTTGGAATAATGAATAGAACCTATTGGTTTTACAGAAAAACAGCTACAGGAGACTCTGGAGATATTACCGTGGTCACCATTAATATTAATCACAGCTGACAACAAGCCAAAAAGCTCAATGCACTACGCACTGTATATACATTACTAGAGGCCCGATGCTCGAAATTCATGCAAGGGGCTCAGCCCCCGCAACCTCGGCCGGCCCTCGCAGCCCTTCGCAGCCCAGAAGGCCATTCGGTTGTTCGGTCTAATTAGCATATTAGCTCTTTGTTATATAGGATCTTAGTCTGCAAGGCAGTCAACCTGGACCTTAGATAAGTTCTTTAACGTGCTCAAGGTCATACAACTAGGAGACCTGGAGCCTGCATCCAGCCTATGTGGTGGGTGCAAAGGGCCTCCAGCCTCATTTGATCTTCAGAGAGCAAGGGTCACGCCATCTCTTTTACAGATGGAGGGAGTGAGGCTCAGAGCCCAGGTCACTGAGGTAAGTGTGCAGCAGGTCACGGACCCGAACTTAAGTACCTACATCCAAGCCAGGGCTGCTGCCACCCACATGCAGCGCAGCCTGAGCCTAGGAGCCTCCCAAGGTTGAGTGGCAGACTTCCACATCCTTTGGACCCCGAAGACTCAGTCACCTATTGTACGTGAGGATATGAAATTTAAACCCTCCAAGGGCAACAGAAAAGAAACACTGCCCTGGCCAGGTGGCTCTGTTGGTTGGGGCATCGTCCTGTCCACCAAAAGGTTGCAGGTTTGAATCCCTGTCAGGGCACATACTTAGGTTGTGGGTTCAGGCCCTGGTCAGGGTGTGTATGAGAAGCAACCAATCAATGTTTCTCTCACATCGATGTTTTTCTCTCCTTCTCTCTCTAAAAAATCAATAAACATATCCTCAGGTGAGGACTTAAAAAAAAAAAAAGAAACACTGCTTAATGATGTATTTTTTGAAAACTCAAACTGAATCTGATCTTTGACCCCATGGTGGAGGCTTCCATCTGCCAGCTCTTGTGTTCAAAGCCCGCCCCTCCCATCCCATCATGGATGCAAATCTCTTTTGTTGTGAGCCCACACCTGAGTGCACTGATGTGTAAAAAGACAAATATCACAGGTGCCCAGAATCCAAAAATGGAATTACGCTTCAAACAATACATCCCAGCTGTCTATGTTAACATTTAAATGCATCCAAACAAAATCAAATGTGCTTTTAAAAAGCAAAGAAAGCAGTTAGGAGAACTGTACAGTCAATTAAAAATTAGGATGGCACCAGGAAAACATAATACATTTTCTATTCCAAATTAGTCAGAGTAATAATAATAATAATCTCACCATGATGATATTAGCAATGTAGACACTGAGACAGTCGTGAAGTAAATGAGGAAACATATAAAATACTTTATGCTTACATGTCAATTGCAAAGACATGTTTAATGCTTAAACAAAGAACAAAGATATTCCAGCAAGATGAACCCTTCAGAGGGAAAGAAGAATCTTTTAAAATCCGGAAACACATCGAAAAAGCAAAATTGATGTCATTTATGCCTAGTCATTGGTCCTGAATGGCACAGTAGAAATCTAAGTCACTTTTCATTTTTAAAGCATGTTGAAGTTTTAGGTGCCTATCATCCACCCAGTCCTAGTTTTTGCAGATGAGCCATACAAAGCCCCAGGAAGTTGACCATTCTAAGCTTCTAGGGATCAAAATTAAATCTCTCATCTTCTCATCTACTTTTTGTCCATAGACTAAAGCACACGAAATGAATAACTATTAACTGTTCACGTATATAGGAAGCTTTTTAAATGTATCTGTTTGCTGTGTATCTTATAGCTAGTTCACTCAAATTATTCCCAAATAATACTTCCTCTTAGTATCAGGACAATGAGTAAGAGTGTCTTGGCCTTAGGAATAACCCATGTGGCTTCCATTAGGGCATGTGATTGAGCCTCAGTTTCCTTATCTGTAAAATAGAGCTAAAAATCCAACCCCATAGGATAGTTATTTAGAAATACAAGTTATTGTGAGCAGAGCACCTAACTGAGTATGGGGCATATGGTGCTTTTAAATGCCTGGTAACACAGTGGCCATTTGTTGCTGTCACTGTTTTTGAAACCACCATAGCCCCCACTTCCTTAGTCAGAGTCATACATTGAAGAGCCTTGCCCCTTATCTCTCTTGTCTCCCTGCCAGCTATGTGTGTGTGTGCGCATGTGCATGTGTGTGTGTGTGATGGGGGAGTGAGGGGGGCAACAGAATGACACTAGTTTGGCTTAAGCCAGTAAGACCATGTCCCTGGCCCCCAACAAGGTGTTTAAAAATGGGGACATCCACCAATCAGAAAGATTCTCCTCTCTTCCTGAGGTCTTAGGGCATGAGCTGGAAGCCTCAGGGGGTGACTGAGGATCCAACAAGGGGTCAGCAGAGGAGCTCAAGAATGGAACCATCCAACAGCAGACTAGAGGATCGCAAGAATCATGTCAAAGATTCCAAATACAAAGAAGCAAAAAATAGCCAACCGGAAAGGCAAAAAGCAAAAAGAATCCAAAAATATGAAGATAGTGTAAGGAGCCTCTGGGACAGCTTCAAGCGTACCAACATCTGAATTATGGGGGTGCCAGAAGAAGAGAGAGAGCAAGATATTGAAAACTTATTTGAAGAAATAATGATGGAAAACTTCCCCTACCTGGTGAAAGAAATAGACTTACAAGTCCAGGAAG
>NW_006383017.1:3293350-3302459 GCF_000327345.1 Myotis davidii | reverse complement strand
GGGTGGGGTGGGAACCAGGTGGAGGGGAGCGATGGGGGGAAAAAGAGGAACAATGGTCATAATCTGAACAATAAAGATTTATTAAAAAATAAAAAATGGAACCAAGCCAGAGGAAGCAAAATCTGTGCATGATTTCTGTAGCCAAATTTTTAAGCCAGGGACAAAGCCAATTTAAAACCAACCCCATGGAAGCTTTAAATCTACAAGAACCAACTACCTGCAAAGTTTACTTTTCGGTCTCTCATATGCAAAAGATGCCCAAACGATACAAATTGTGACCAGGTGACCTTCAAACAATGCACTTAACTTCTGATCATCAAGTTCTCCATCCATAAAGGCCATTGTTAAACTCCAGCCTGGCTCTCAACTCTGGATGCTTTAATAATAATAATAATAATAATAATAATAATAATCCTATATATTAAAGAGCTAACATGCTAATTAGGCCAGACGGCAGGGTGACCTTCCCGAGTGACCTTCCAAGATGACCAGTGGGCGGGGGCGGGGCCGCAAGGGCCGAGGCAGCCGTGGCTGTGAAGGCCTACTCTTGAACGAATTCCGTGCATCGGGCCTCTAGTAATAATAATAATAAAGAACCCTATACCCTGGATCCTACCTGCAGACACTGGAATTTAATTGGTTGGGGTGGAGGGGGTGTGGAGGGGCAGATATCAGTGTTTTGTAAAGTGACCCAGAAATAAGAAGCACAAACCTCCCTGGATAAGCCAGACCTGTAACTTCGCATGTTAAGTATAACACGAGTAAAGAGCTGGCCAGGCAGAAACAGACAGCTTGCTGCAGGAATCACCCGGGGGTGGCGTTAACCTCAGAATTTAGACCAACAAACCCGAACTGAGCCAGAGTTCTAGCCAGGAAACTGACAAACAAACGAAGCAGGTATCACCGTAAAGGGAATGAGGTAAACCTCAAGGATATTAACTCCTATGCCTTTTACAGGAGATGTTATCTAGCATCACAATCTCCACAAACAGTCCTCCTTTTTTCTTTTTCTTTCTTTTTTTTCTGAAAAGGAGATGCTTTCCATTTCCCAGAACCTTTGAGAATGTCAGGCTGGGGCAAAGTAGGACGACGGCAGCCGGCCTGTCTCATTTGTGTGGCTTCCACACGGCAGCTGCATTACCCATCCTGCTGGACAGCAAGGCGACGGGTCCAGAGCTGCATCAGTAAGCACGCCAACCTGCCAGCACCAAGAAGCAGACCCTGAAGCCAAAAATCTTCACCCGGACTGGACAGAGGCCGTAGGTTTGAGGTTCCAATACCTGCCAGCTCCCCCAACGCATTAAAATAGCAGTGAAAAAGCAAAACTACAAGGATGTATTTCATCCAAGAAACAAGGGGGTTACATACTGGAGGTCCTCCCCTGAATGCAAATCAATGCATCCATGCCCCCAAGAGCAGACACCTTCCCAGCCATCCGCACACAACGCACTGGTGTGAGCAGTGGAACTGCCTGTCTGAGGTAGTTCAACTTGGAACAAAAATAAGAGGTGTTGTTTCACTATATACAGACCAAAGAACAAGCAGTAATATACGGGACAGGGCCATCTCGAGGAAGGTGGGTCTCCCTGTCTTCATCTCACTCCCCAGAGTGCTGAGGTAGAACTCAGGGTTGGAATGGGCAGGAAGCCAGGCTGGGGTAGCACCAAAAGGTTACAGGTCAGATCCCCAGTCAGGGCCAGAGGGAAGGCAACCAATTGATGTTTCTCTCTCACACTGATATCTCTCTCTCTCTCTCCCCTCAGGCAAAAAAGCCTGCTTCTGAAGAGCATGCTGCACAGCCTCTGAGCTCCCTAGAGATTAGGACAGCCCGTTTGAAATGAATAAAACTATTGAAAAAAAAGACCGTATCCTTTTATGTAATGATGTTTACTTTGAATTTATATTAGTTCACACAAACACTCCATCCATGCTTTTGTTCCGGCCCTCCGGTCCAGTTTAAGAACCCATTGTGGCCCTCGAGTCAAAAAGTTTGCCCACCCCTGGATTAGGAACTCATAACCTACCACCAGCGGTGGAACCTTGCAAATGATGGCTGTTCAGTTCTGAGTGACTACATTAATAAATACATGAAAAATGGGAAGGCTGGTGGATGTCTGTGTTGGGGGTAGGATTATGTGTATCCACATGTACATGCTGTGCTTATATAAACCACAAGCGGAAACACCACCTTCTCCCCTACTGTCTCACTCTCTGGACACCTCCCGCCCTCTCAGAAACAACAAACACCTACAACAGAAGCTGGAAGGAATGACCCCAGGACCTCAAAGCAGTTCTTTGGGGCGGCAACTCAGAAATGAACAGGGTAGCAGGGGACTTTATCCCCTGGCACGTAAACCATGCGATAAAGATGACTATATTTAGCGTTCCCTGTCATTTCCTCTATGTCAGTAATGTGTGATTTCTTTCTCCCTGAATAAGAACATAATCATGGACTCCTGGCACTTGCATATTTAAAACAAAACAAACTCTCAGTTCCCAAATGTATGTTAATCGTATAACAAAGTTTTTATTTTAAAAAACTTTTTAAAATGATTCTTTGAACAGCGGTCAAAAAGATATATCTAGTATCTTAAAGCACTTAATACTTTACTGGCAAGGAGCAGAGATTTGCAGAGAGAAACAATCCATGGTTCCCAAGATACAGACTCAGCACACCAAACTCAATCAATTTCAATACTCTTTGTAGCTTCTAAACTCCAACAGCCAACCAACAGCGGCATGGCGATGATATGTATGGTAAGGCTATGAATCATGCTATTGATTTTCAATATCTTCTCTGCACAAAATTAAATTATGCAAATGCATGCCTTTACGGATCCTTACCTTAATGTAAAATTGCATCCCTGTTTATGTCAGCAACTTAATTACACAATTAGAAATGGAGAATGCTTATGAAAGGATGTAGTTTCATTCTTCAGAACAGACAATAAGTGTAAATCTGCCCTTTAATTATCGTGTGTCTAACAAGGAGGAGGTGCTGCCGTTATACAAACTACCAAGTTCTACAGCACCAAGCCCGCTGCAGGCGCCGAAGCTGTCAGTCAACAGAAAGCACAGGGGGGCTTAAGTGGGGTCACCGCGCTTCGAAGAACCGGGGCCACGTGATGTGACAAGGGTAGAGGGCACAGAGGACGCTCAGGCCTGTACACTGAGGTGGTCTCCTCCTCAAAGAGGTCCTGTCTAGTGTGAGTTTCACCAGCAGGCGCGCACACACACATGCACACCCACATGTACACACACCCGCATGTTGACTAACCTGGGCATGAGCAATATCAAACTGGGCTGCCTTCAAAGGTCTGGATACTGTGATCATAAAGTGAGTTTAGAAAGGAAAAACCCAGCGACTCCCACCGTCCAGGACCATCTGAGTCTCTCAATTCTGACAGGATGACAGTGGAGATCACAAAACCGAGAGCATGAACCAGCCACCGCTGCTCACGTCTCACTCAGCGGGAGGCATCTAATCCCTGTGCAGAGGGCTAAGCCAATGGCAGGTGTTTTCATCAGGGAGTTTTCATCAACTCTGACACCACCTCTGAGAACTTGTACCGAGCACCCCTCATTTCCATCCTGGAAAAAAGACTAAAAGTTTCCTGACCCAAAGTCCCAAGTCTTTCCTACAGAAATATCCTAAGAGTTACCTCCACAGAAGATGTCAATGAAACTGACTCCTAAGTGCATGATTTAATCTCCCAGAGCACCGGACACAGTTCCCAAGAAGAAATGTTTTGATGCTGAGAATATAAAAGCAGATGTGTATTCCATCTGCCACAACCACAATCTTCAGGAGGGTTCTCTATAATCCTTACTCTCTGGGCTTCCCAGAAAGTTTGACCTGGGAGGGCGGGGGGAAGAGTTTCCCGTTGAGTTAACTCTTGTGTGTTGATGTGCAGGCTGAACATTCTCCACACAAAGAAACCGGCTCCTCTGGAAACACAACATTAGACCGCGCTCCTGATAAAAATGTCTTTTCGGTTTAACTGTCAGAGAAAAGGGTCACTGCATCTCCCTGGGGTAAAATAAACATTTTTCTCCCACAATTCCAAATGTAGAAATTGAAACTACAGAGTGGAACTAACGTCTTATTGCTTTTAACAAAGGGGGGGGGTGTTTATATATATGCACTTGTGCACCTGAAAACAAATGGAAGTCTGAGGCGCCCATCACGAAAGGAAGACGTGGTCCCTACAAGCATTACCATGTAACCACGGCGTCCCCCCACCTGAGATGTCATCTCACCATGTTGAACCGACAATGCCCATTGATCCCAGCTACGTCATGATCTCCCACAGGATGAAGTGATTAGATGGCAGAGGTTATGTAGAGGTGAAACCAGTATGTTTGAGATGAGAACAGCCCCAAGTGCCACCAAAGCAAAACAGTGTAGTGGCCCTTGGGGGTATTTCCACTTTGAACTGTACGTCCAATTCTAGGTCATTCCAAAGGACTTAGACGCCTGGGAGAATTGGCCCAGCTTCCATCCAAAATTGAAAATATCAAAACAAAGAAATTCTGGTTCCCTGGTGCCAGAATGGAAATTACTTCGGATGATGGATGGATGGTTCCCACACAGAGTCCTGGTTCACTTCCAGAGTCACTACCAGAAACCTGCCCAATGAAAAGCAGTAAGAGCAGCCCTGCTTTCAAACCCAGAATGCCCGCTTCCAGAGCGGCAGGCAACCCGAAGCAGGCTGTTTGCATCTATTATAACAGCTCATACAACAAACTAATTAAAGATCCCTCAAGGATGGAGAAATCGCTACCAAGCATAATTTTCTCTACATTTTAAAGAGCATTTAAGAACATTAAAACCACACAATAGTCTAAAATGAATAAATCTTTATCTTTTTTGTGCCTACAATGAGCAAAAGTATCAAATTATAGTTAAAGTAATTCAATATTCCAATCAGCCCCTCATCTCCTTTGTGCCTAGCTTTCAATTAATTGTAGTAAAACGTACTTAGGGTCCCAAGAAAGCAGAATCAAAAAGCGCATTCCTTTGTAACTACTTCATTTACAAATAGCCCCTCAGTTACTTGTGATACTGAACTGACCTCAAATATAATAGATTACATTACAGTAAATTGCCTATTTTATCACAGTCAAAGGTACTTATTGTCCCAACTACAAAAATATGTTTTTTCATCATCTGAAGTGATAAAGAGGCCTCACACAGAGCCATGTCTCTTTCAGGTAAAACAGGTAATTGAAGGTGAGGGGAAACACACGCAATGCAGTTACTAGTGGGCAAAGAACACACAACAGGCTTGTAAAAGGACTTAGGTCAGGGGGAGATGCCAAATACTGACATTTTCTCATTATCTTCCTCTAAAGTAACTGATTCCAAAAGGTGGAAACCATTTTCTTTTTAATCAGACGGGACTAAAAGGGACAAAAAACTAGAGCCGTGCCTCCACAACTTTAACTACATCACAGTTTTAAAACTTTAGAAACAAAAATACATGTTTCCCAACAGGTCTAAGGAAAGGTATACTAGAGAAAGCGGATTTTTACGGGAGCTCAGAGGCACCCTCCTAAAAAAGAATTCTATGCCTGACTTCAAATATCTTATAACATCAGGTGGAAATAAATCAGCCAGCTCTTCCAATCCATTTTAATACTGTTTGGTTTTCAAAGACTCGTATCCTTCGATTTTCTAAGATTCCTGCGAAAATGAGGATTAATCATGGGGAGTGTTTTGCTAATGTCGATTGGAACAAATTCTTCCTTTCAATCTGACAACTGCACCATCTCTCTGAATCCTTAATAATCAACAGAACTGGCAAATTCAGATCACCTGGGTCCCAGACTGCATTCTGGTGGCCGGCCACCAGGCTCAATATAGCCATTAACCCAGAAGTGTTGTTTCACCCACTGTACGTGTCTGCATGTGTGTGTAAGTATTTGCCAACAGGGGAAAATCTAGGCGGGAGCTCCAATATCTGTATTTTTTTTTTATAGGAGCTGTACTTTGCCCCCAAATAGCACCACGAAGCCAGGCGAATAACGACTCGTTTCTTAGAGAAGAATCATGGCCGCACCCAGTCACATTTGATCATTCTTGTTTCCTGTCTAGTCCGTATGGCCATCTAAGTTTGCCACCCATGACCTGGCTCAGTAATAAGCCATTTACTAAATCAAGTATTGCCAGCCCTAACCGGTTTGGCTCGGTGGATAGAACATCGGCCTGCGGACTGAAAGGTCCCAGGTTCGATTCCGGTCAAAGACATGTACCTTGGTTGCAGGCACATCCCCAGTAAAGGGTGTGCAGGAGGCAGCTGATTGATGTTTCTCTCTCATCGATGTTTCTAACTCTCTAACCCTCTCCCTTCCTCTCTGTAAAAAATCAATATATTTCAAAAATAAATAAATCAAGTATTGCCTATGAGGTAGGCACTATTAACATACCATCAATACAAGGGCTCATATAATTCTCCCAATAACCTTGTGGGTTAGGTACAATTATTCAGAAATGGTGTATGACCTGCCCAAGAATACACAGACCTGAACCATGCATTACTCTCAAACCTATATAATTGACACCATAGTAAAACTATTCTTCACGAACTTCAATTTTAGGAATTATAAAAACATCCGTGTTAATAGCTACTCCACCTGCTCTAAAGTAACCATCACAAGTGAAAAACAGTTTATACGCAGGCCTCAGAAAACTGAAAACATAACAAATTCAAGTCTACTCTTCCCAACACTATTGGCAATTGTCTAATAGAAAATCATGTTATAATAGCACTAACAGAAAAATAGAGTGATTTTTCTAACTTGATGTGGAGAACACCCAATTACAATGCTACAAACATTGGTTATTGTCTATAAAAAAGAAAGTAACTTCAAGACAAAATATTAACTTACAACTGGAGTCAGAGAAACGAAGTGACACGTTGATTAATAAATTCTCTGTGTCTTCTCTTTAAAGTGTGTAATCGTGACTGCCTAATAAATTTTTATACCTGAGAAATAAAGGATAAGCTTTATAACTTGGGCTCCTTATACTACAGTTAAGAGACTTACATACATAGTCCCTGTGAAATACTGCATAGAAATATTTAATAAAATGGGCATTTTTTTTTATAGCACAAAAAGAAATGGACCCAAAAAAACCTACTTAAATGTTGTTGGGAGCCCATTTTAAAACCATGGCCCATCTACCAACCCCAGCAAAACGTGCCAGCACTGAGCACAGGATTCACATTTCAGAGCTCAGATATAGTGAGCATCTTGGTGACAAAAACACTCAACAAGGTTAATTCCCAAACCACAGTCACAAGCCGTGAGCGCTGGTTTGGGGTCAAATATAAAGGGCACTCCAACCATCACACCCCTTCCTTGGCTCAATATACCCAGCACGACTGTGGACACAGCTGAGTGGCTTAGTGAACCCATATACCTGAGCCTTCTAGGGCCGACTAGGGACACCACTGTGAGGGGTGACATGAGTGAAGCCACCTTACAATAGAGCCGGAGGAGCCATTTCAGAGGGACTGCCCTGCACGCCTTGTTCTCTTTCCCTTCCCAAGAGGACCAAACCACCAGCACTCCCAGTCAGTAAAAATGACAGCATACTGTCGGTAAGAACAGTGGACTCTGCTGATGATCAAATTGTTGTTAACCAATCAATGAAGTGCAAGTGCAGCCTTTGAAATCTCAAGGCAGCCTATGGCGTCCAGATCTATCCTTAACTCATCTAGCACCAATGAACTCTTTTTAAAAATACATATATATTTATTTATTTCAGAGAGGAAGGGAGAGGGAGAAAGAGATAGAAACATCAATGATGAGAGAGAATCACTGATTGGCTGCCTCCTGCACGCAGGATCCCGCAACCTGGGCATGTGCCCTGGACCCAAATCCAACCCGGGACCCTTCAGTCCGCAGGCCGACACTTTATCTACTGAGTCAAACCAGCTAGGGCAGCACAATGAACTCTTCGTGAGAAAACTTATGTCATCTTCCTCCTCTTTTCCCAGAAAAACCCTGAGTCCCTCTCCTGTGGGGAATGTGCGGTACCACTATTTGGGCTTCTTCCTGAATCTATACTTTCTGAATTGCAATTCCTTCCATTTCAAGTAACTTCTTTTTGTTCAATTATTGCCTCCTAGATTTTTAGGCTGACACAACTTAAATCCGGGCCACCCAGTAACCTATAATTGTCTATGTATTCCTCAAAACTCTGTGGGTCTGGTCAGCAAAGCATCTGCACCTTCACACATAGTAGCTCCTAACTCCTTCTGGCCAGAAAAGAATCGCGAGGGAGTTTGGTAAGATGTACGGAGGTATTCACGGTCTCGCCAAGGTCAGGCGTGACTGCGCCAAGGCCTTCAGGAGCCTTCACGCCACATCGCTCCTGTCCTCTGACCTTCAGGCCAGGAGGCGGGTCACCCAACAACTACGTAAATTATCATTTGTGCACATGGGGTGAAACAAACATGACCATTAAATGAAGCAGACGTGACAGAGCCTCAGAGGACACAATAAGGAAGAAATGTACTTGGACACCACAGTCAGGGCAGGAGAGGTCACTTTGGTTGGAAGCGCTGGCAGGATGCGACGATACAGTGCAAGGTGTGAGGATGTCAAGCCAGCAAAGGTGTGGCCTCAGGAGGCCACCTGGGGAGGCCTGGGGAGCTGCTTGGTGGAGAAGAGGGGCTGGATCCTGCAGGACTGTCAGGCTCTGACAGGAACTTGAAGGACTCCAAGAGGAGTCAGGACCAGTGTCTGCTTTCCTTTAAAACCGCTTTATTGAGACGTAATGGTTTTTGGTATAATGACAAAGTTGTGCAACCATATCAACAATCTAGTTTTAGAACACGTGTATCAAAGTATGCTTTGAAAAGGTGATCTATCTGCTAAGGAAGGGAACAGACTGGAGGGAGGCAGGCGAGAGCCAAAAACTGTGGCCACAGGGTGAGGCCAGACAAATCATTCATTAAATGTGTATTTGCAACTGTGTGCAGGCAGCCCATGCTCCTGGAGGCAAATTTCAGAGCAAACAGTCTCCTGACATGCACCTGACTAACTGCCTACCCATCTCATTATTTTAGTTTTATTTGCTATTATTTTCTGCAACTTC
>NW_006383017.1:3292515-3293189 GCF_000327345.1 Myotis davidii | reverse complement strand
TAAGTAAAGGGAATTAATAAATTAAATCTACGGCAATGCATCTATGAATGATGACAAAGAGTTGGTCTTTAGTAAGTCTTCAGAGCTGTCTCTAGTCATGAAAATATATTCAGAAACAAATATGTTTTGTGGCTGGTAGGGAAATAAATTATCCCTCTCTCTGTAATTCGATGTGCATAGGACCAATTCTCCCTCCTGACACTCGGAAAACAGGCCTCCCATAGGCTTTGTCTGATTCAATCAATGCAGACCTGACCGAAATTTTAAGGGAAAAAATAATACTAACCCAAGGAATTGGGTAGCTTTGCCCAGGCAACCATTGTCATGTTGCTGGTGAGAATACCCTGGGGCTCCAAGTTCATTTCTGTAATCTCCATTTTCATTAGGGGCTAGTGTCCCTTCCTTTCCAGAAAGCATGAGGTTTGCTCGGTTCTCTGTGGTTGTAGACAGAGACCTTCAGAGGAAAGAGCTTGCACTCTGCCTGAAGAGGAATTATTCGCCTGAAGTAACTGATGCAAGTCTCAACAAAACCAACTTAAACGGGCTGTTGGACTCTCCACTACAATGATGTAATCCAAACCTCCAACTGCGTACAAACTTTCACCAGGTCAAATCAAGATGGCCAAATTAAACTAATTCTTGGGAAGATGTGTGAGGGTGTGTGTGGGGGGGGG
>NW_006383017.1:3282336-3292478 GCF_000327345.1 Myotis davidii | reverse complement strand
GGGGGGTTCTTTTTTTGGAAAAAGAGCTATTTAACCAAAAGTCTTCTCCTGAGAAAGGAACGGCAGCTATTATAGACGGAGAGTTTGCTTCTGTTTCCATTTTTGTTGTGCTTTTTCTAAAACCTCTGACTCTGACCAATTACAGCGAAAAACACATTTGAAGAGTCAAATGGAAAGGCAATTTTATGACTTTAGAACGTGCAAATCCAAAATTGAAAGTTTCAGTTCAATTTTCCTTTTGTTCCTCTCCCTGTTTGTTTACAAGAATCTGAATGAAATCAACTGCAAGGAGACATTTTCAACTCTGAATTTAACTCCTTTTATGACTACAGCGCAAGCTGGGGGTCCGAAGAGGAATGAAAAGACTTTCCTTTATGTTTACAAATACAGTGACCGCTGAAAGGAAATTTTCTATTTTTCGAAGCTTCCCTCTCAGGTGAAACTGAATGAAACAAATTGTTGGTCCGGTTTTTAAACAGCGGCTGCGAGAGATACAGCATCTGCGGTGCATCCTCGGGAACTAATCGGTACAACACGTGTACCAACCGACAGGACCACGGATTCCAGAAATCCTGAGCGAATTCTGAAAAACACACTCTTAAAATATTACACACGAAGGCTTATCGAGCGCATTCGCTCTGACACATCAACTCTGTGTGATCGATGTGTGTTAAGCGGAAGGTGGGAAATATGAAGGGCTTGGGAAGCGTGGAAACCACAGTCTTCCTTTGTGCGTGGCCATGTTCAGGCGAATGCATTCTTTGATATTTAACACAACGGAATCAAAAAAACTGCAGCTATACCCTGGCCACTGTGGCTCAGTTGGTTGGGTGTCATCTCCTGCTCCAAAGGTTGCTGATTCGATTCTTGATCAGGACACATGCCGGCTGTGGGCTCAAGCGATGGGGGAATGATTTCATTTCAACAAGCAGTTTCTAGTCAGCAGAATGGGGGAGCTCTCTGTCCACTAGTTTAAAAAACGCAGTGTGCCCAGCCCATGTAGCTCCGTGGTTGAACATCCACCTATGAACCAAGAGTTCAGGGTTCTATTCCCCCAGAGGGGTGAGGCTGGATCCCCAGTAGGGGGCGTGCAGAAGGCCAGGTTAGTGGCGATCAATGTTTTGCTCTCACGTGGACATATTTCTCTCTCTCTCTCTCTCTCTCTCCCCTCTCTCTCTCTAAAAATCAATAAACTGTTCTTTTAAAAAAATGGCTGCAGATTTTAGGTGTGTTAGAAATCATGCATGATATTTGAGGTTTATTTGGGAATCAATATTTCAGAAAAAGAAAAAGCACTCTGAAATTCACTTAGAAATGTCCCTTCACTCTGCAGGGGAGAAGACTCGAATGGAAATGCTCACACCCCAGACAAAACAGAGGGTGGAATAAAGAAATGGGGCTAAAGCCCTACCTGGTTTGGCTCAATAGATAAGAGCATCGGCCTGCAGACTGAAGGGTCCCAGGTTCGGTTCTGGCCAAAGGCACATGCCCAGGTTGCAGGCTCCATCCCCAGTGGGGGGCGTGCAGGAGGCAGCTGATGAATGATTCTCTCTTTCATCATTGATGTTTCTATCTATCTCTCCCTCTCCCTTCCTCTCTGAAATCAATAAAAATATATTTAAAAAAAGAAATGGGGCTAAAGAAATTGTGGCAGAAACAAAGATTTTTTTTTTAATAAATGTTTCAGGAAGAAGTAGGGATACTTTTAAAAGTCTCTCTCAATGTCAAAGAAATAAATTCATTCCTAAAATTCCTCCTGCCCTGGCTTTAGTTCCTAAATTTAACAAAGAAAGGTAATAAAGATGCTGAAGATAGCTAGTATTTCTTTAGCACTTACAATGTGCGGAGCTCGCCAGCGGGATTATCTCATTTCATTCTCACCAGAATGCTGAGGGGTAAATAAGTCCTCATAGCATGGCCGGTCCCCCAGGCCCAGCAGATAACTGAGCACCTGTCCCTGTCCCGTTCCACCGTGCATGACAGGGAAAGGAAGGCTCTAGAACAGTGATGGTGAACGTTTAGAGCTCGGCGTGTCAGCATTTTGAAAAACCCTAACTTAACTCTGGTGCCGTGTCACATATAGAAATTTTTTGATATTTGCAACCATAGTAACACAAAGACATATTTTTGATATTTATTATATATTTAAATGCCATTTAACAAAGAAAAATCAACCCAAAAAATGAGTTCGCGTGTCACCTCTGACACGTGTGTCATAGGTTCGCCATCACTGGTCTAGAACGTCCAGAGTCTGCAATATGGAAATGGATGGCGCAATGAAGGTTCTTTTAAAAACATACATAAAGGCCAAATGTAAAATGTTACCACAGAATATATGTGCACTGATTCAAAGGGACTTCTGCACCAGGACTCCCATGGGCGATTTTAATTTCACTTATTCCATCTCAAGGACCCCACTAGGCACTTAGATGCCCAATCCTGTGTCCCCAAAAGAAACAGGGTGCTTTTGATGGTCCTTTTGCCCTGACCAGTTTGGCTCCGTGGATAGTTTTGGCCTGCTGAAGGAAAGGTCCCAGGTTCGATTCCGATCAAGGGCATGTACCTTGGTTGTGGGCACATCCCCAGTAGGGAGTGTGCAGGAGGCGGCTGATCGATGTTTCCCTCACCAATGTTTCTAACTCTCTATCCCTCTCCCTTCCTCTCTGTAAAAAAAAAAAAAAAAAATCAATAAAATATATTTTTTTAAAAGTTGACTGTTTAAAAAAAAAAAAGATTTCACATTGGAAGGATTCCCAGTGGTAAACCTCTCTAGTTGCAACTAAAAATACTGCAACAAACATGGTAATTCCTGAAAATTATTATATGGCTTGCAAAAGAGAATTCTGACACTACAGCCTACACAGGAAGGCATTACACTAACACCAACTAACTGCTGAGAAAACAATGCACAGAGGGAAAGAATGTTCCATGCGAGCACCTGTTCACATCCGAGCTGAGAACTGGGGAGCACAAGAGCCTTTAGAACTGCGCGGCCAATGCAGGAGCCTCCAGCCACAGGGCCCCCCGGAGCTGAGACGTGCTGTGAGTGTAAAATGCACACAGGATTTCAAATTCTTAGCGAGAAATGTGAGTGTAAAATAGCTCATTAACATTTTTCACTTGAACTCCATGTTAACATGATATTTTGGATATACCGGATGAAATAAAAAAAAAAAAAAACTCCAGAATCTCCAGGTTCACGTCTGAAACACGTTACATTAGCACTATGAAGTCAGCTTCTTTGTCTTTTTTTGTGACATATTTCCCATCATGCTCTGGCCCAAGTACAAAATGTGACCTAGAATACTTCAGTGAAACCCTCCCTCTTCCTTCTGTCTCCCCCTTCCCACAAACTAGGGGCTCAACTGCTTTTGTTTTCCCTCTTCTATACAAGAGACAATGGGAGTACTTTAATGGAGGCATATGGCCCGCTGGTCTCATCTCTTCACTGCTTCTGCTATGGAAATGGAAGGCTCATAAATCAACAGGAGGCCTAATGGCTGGGCACTGAAGAATGCAGCAACAACATCACAGTGTTCAGCATGCGGGCCATTCTATTCTTCAGAGGGGACCACGCTAAGGGGCCACAGCATATGCAGAGAACAGTTTGAGTTTAGACATTACTATCTCTGGAAAACAAAACCAAATAAATCAGTATGTTGAACCTGAAAATATAGTTCCCCTTCTCGCAATGAGCGTGAACATTTTCCAGGTAACGTGACTTTAGGACCTTTCCCAAATGTTCTATCCAATGGCAAACCCTCAAAGAGGTCTAGGCGTTCTGGGGTGCCCAGTTCCCCACAACCACTCTTCCTAACCCCGTGCCTGCTCTCTGCGAGGACAGGACAGGGTCTGGAGCACAAGGCCCCGGACCCAAATGACTGGCACCGTGCTGGCGCAGCAATACACCCCGAGATCATGACTTTTTGGTCTACAGTGAGGCTCTGGAATACATTTTTTTAAAACTCCTTCTGGGATCAGATGCAGGTGGTCAACAGGCCACATTCTGAGCAACACTAATTTGCTCAAATCATCAATAATGAAAATCCACAGTTAATGGAAGCCAAGGAAAATAAATCTCTCTTATAAAACAAGTTTAGAAAATATTTTAATTAAGCCCTCTAAACTGATGGGTCTGCAGAAAGCCTGGAGATAAAAAAAGGTGTGTTTTGCATTTTCTTTCTGCTCTGGGTTTTGAAGGTCACGGGACTCACAACAGATGTGGCCTTGTTTGAACCACAAAGGTCTGCATGGCTAATAACAGTTAGTGTAAAAGCCTAACAGCTGAGGCGCTGTGGCTGCAACAGTTGGTGGGCTCCAGCCCAGCGGGAGAAGCACCAGGCTGCGCCAAAACAGACTGTATCCCTGGCAGGCCAGCTGCCCAGGGGTGGGACCAGCAACTTCCCTCCCCCCACACCCCCGTGGTTGCAAACCCCATTCCATCCAAGAAGCCACTGCAGACCTAAGGAAGAGCCATCTAAACATATTTAAACAGCACAACAAGATGCACCATCATTTTGCTGGAACAAATGAATAATGAGCCATTACTGTGCTGGCAACAATCTTGGGGCCATGAAGCTGATCAATAATCATATCACACATGTACGCATTCCCACTATAAATTCTTTTTTTAATAGCATTTACTGCTTTTTCTGATTATAAAAGCAATAAATATTCGTAGTAGAAGTCCATTAGGTAAAGTACATTAATGAGCGGAGTACATTAAGTAGACAGGAGAGTACATAACAAGCATAAAAAAGAAAATAAAAATAACCATAACCACTGTTAAAATGTGGGTGCATTTTCCTCCTCTGTTCCAATAATCAATGGGGTATTTTTTAATGGATGGTGAATCTTTCAAAAAGGAGTCTGTGTTTAACCTCATGAACTCTCGAAGTGGAAGAATGTGCAAAAGTAAAGCTCATTTCCATAAAAATTAAAAGTGCCACCACTAACAGGCCATGGGACTTTGCCCAAGTCCAACTGTCGGTCTGTAAAAAGCAGGGGTTGGGGCAATGACTGCACAGTCACTGCCAGTTCTGACGTGGTCTAATGTGAATAGCTCTGCCTCTCCCGGTGAGCATCCTGAATCAGCCCAGACCCCACAGACATGGCACGGCATGGCACCAGTCGCCAGCATCTGACAACATGTGACCATCCAGACTTTAGCATTCGCTTCAAAAAATTCTAATATCAAGCCACACAGAACCATATGGCAACAATTGACTCCAGATGCACAGTCTGGGTCACCTTCACTCAATATAAACTTTACCACCGTCCTGACCGACCACTAATCTGTCTCCAGCTGAGATGCCAGGTAACAGTTGTCAGCTGTCCCTGCTCCTATGCTTACCTTTATAAGATGTCTCAGTTATTTCAGGCGTGCCTCCTGGTCCTCTTAAATAAAAGGGTTTGCAAATCCTCTACAAAACATCTGCTAAGTAAAATAACAAGATTGTGTGTGTGTGTGTGTGTGTGTGTGTGTGTGTGTGTGTGTGTGTGTTAGGTATATATACACTCAGTGGCCAGATTATTATGACCAGCCAGATTATAATGACCACCCCATCAGTACAATGAAGTGAATTAGTTATGCAAATAATAATAATAATAAAACCTTGAGAGTATTTGCTTAGGAAGTTTTCAATATTCAGTATTTTTGGAAGTGTCAAGGAAGTACTGATGGGGTGGTCATAATAATCTAGTCACTCAGTGTGTGTATGTGTCAATATGTAAATATATATATAATATACACACACACACACACACACACACACACACACACACATATATATCTCCTAGAAATAATCTTAATTGAAAATTTACTATATGCTGGTCACCATTTTAATCCTTTAATTTAATCTTTTAATCTTCACTACATCCCTACAAAGCAAACACCATTGTTCGACCCATTTTAGGTGACGAAAATGGAGGTTTGGAGGTTCAGTGCTTTGCTCAACTTCACATAGTGAGTCCTGTCCAAGCTCAGAGCATCCAAGTCAGTAAGTAGGTCAGCACTCGCTATAGAATGCCTTCTTCTCCAGTCATCCATCTCTAGACAGCTTAGACAGGCATGCACTCCAACAGGATGACAAGAAGTGAGGACTGAGATGGGACCGAAAGTGCCAAACGTCAATAGAGGAGAAAAGCAAAGAAAATATCACCAATAGTTCAATTGCCAGTTCGTAAAATGATTCACCTTGGAGACAGGTAGATCAGCTGTCAATATTAGCCGGAAGCAATACTATAAAGCAGATAAAAAGCAGCAATTATCAGTCCCCATGAAACTTCTCAGACTGCTGATAAGAAAAATGATCCCAAACAAGAAATAAGGTAAAGAGAATGCAGCATTTCCTTTCAACACCATATTGGGGTCAAATTTAACAAAGTCAACCAAAAATTATTTAATTGCCTAGGGCAATGCACCATAGTTTGACTTGCTATCCGCTAAGATTAAACACCAGACTTAGTGAAATTAATCGTTCACCTGTATATTTATGTCCAGTTTCAAAAAAGAAAAATGGGTTACGTTTTTAGAACTCTGCAGGATATTAACCAGGGTTGGCTCTAACCTAGCAATCGTATTCTGGCATAATTCTGGCACACCTTATTAGCGACAAACACCCAGTTCTTCAAACCAGCTTTACCATATTATTATTATTATTATTATTATTATTATTATTTGCCTCTTTAATGCTTTTTGAATTTCATATGTATTGTTTGTGTAAGAGTCATTAATTTTGTGAAAATTACGATTTTGCCCACAATGACTTGAACCCCTCTCCTGAATACTGGGGTCCACGCCTATCCCTCTCCTCTTTCCCATTTTCAAATTACTGCACAGAGACACATGCCACAGAAAATCAAAACTGAATTCTATAGCTCAGTCTCAACGAGTGGGAAGAGCTTACGCATCACAAACTCAGGGGAACAATCTACTATAGAAGATTTCTAGGGATGCCAATATACAACAATAACAACCGTTAATGTTGAAACTTCAGGCATCTAAACAGGCCGTTCAGAAGGCAGGCGTTAAAGGAGATACAATACAACCATCAGTCTCTAGTGCAGTGGTTCTCAACCTTCCTAATGCCTCAACCCTTTAATACAGTTCCTCATGTTGTGGTGACCCCCCATTTCATTGTTACAAATTGAACATAATTAAAGCATAGTGATTAATGACAAAAACAATATGTAATTATATATGTGTTTTCCGATGGTCTTAAGCGACCCCTGTGAAAGGGTCATTCGACCCCCAAATGGGTCGCGACCCACAGGTTGAGAACCGCTGTTACAGAATGGCCACATCCTCCATAGGAAAGGACCAGCTTAAGGGGCTTTCCATTTAATGATAGTATATTCCCATTATAAAAATCCTTAACACAGGAAGATTTGGTAATATATTCCCCAAACATTACTCCTCAATTCTTCCAGTTACACTGTAACATCTGAATCCCATATGCCATTAACCCGTGCACATTTCCACCCATGGTGAAAAAACATCCACCAAATCACAGATCAAGATATCCTTGCACTTAAAGGGAGAGGAACAGCAGACAGCAGGAGGCCCAGAGCCCAGAAGACAATGTGGTTACGAGGAAACCACAGTAATGACACTCAGCGCAAGTTGGGAGATCAGCACAGAAGCTCTGCTCAGAGTTACGTGGCACGGTCACACAGCATGATGATTCACTGGAAATATTTAAACTAGAGAGGTTAGAGATTAAAGGTGTGGGCAAGGTCTGTCCTCCAACCCTCCCATCCCGTCCTAAACTTCTGTCTCTTCTCCAGCTAAAACTAAAACTCAACAGTGCCGATTTGATACCAGAAAGAGAAAGACCCAGTCCTGGCCGGGTGGTTCAGCTGGTTGGAGCATCATCCCATGTACCAAAAGGTTGTGGGTTCGATTCGATTCCTGGTCAGGGCACATACCTAGGTTGCGGGTTCAATCCTTGGTTGGGATGCTAGGGGAGGCAACCAATCGATGTTTCTCACATCAATGTTTCTTTCTCTCTTTCCCTCTCCCTTCCACTCTCTCTAAAAATCAATGGAAAAATATCCTCGGGTGGGGATTGAAAAAAAGAAAGAAAGAAAGTGCTCCAATAAAGCTCTCCGCTTTGGCCAGTGTTCCACTCTGGGCCCCACTGTAATGGAATGGAGGAAGGAAACGTAGGGGCAATAAGATAGCATAGGGGTCCTGCTTACATTCTAAAACAAACTGGCTGTCCTGAGAAACTAGGGCTGATTTTCCTGAGCTCCAAACTTTAGATAGGTTCTAAACCTTAATTTCAGACTGACTGATTTTATGTCTATTACGTATAAAAATAGTCTCACAGTTGCTTTAAAGCCATATTGAGAATCAAATCTTCAGAAGGGAAGGACAGAGTGTGAGAATCCCTGTACCCAATTCTAAAATGTGTTGTGAAGCTGCGGTAATCGGGAGTGTGCAGTATTCGCACACAGAAAGAAACCCAGATCAATGGAACAGAACAGAGAATTCAGAAAGAGACCGACACAGGACAGCCAACTGATCTGTGACCAAGGTACAAAAGCAATTCAATGGAGGAAGGACGATCTTTAAAAAAAAAAAATGGTGCTTATAGAGCAAGTGGATGGGGGGGCGGGGGGAAGGGGGGGAAGAATCTTCACCTATAACTCATGCCTTATACAAATATTAATGCAAAATGGCTCATAAATCTCAATGTACAATGGAAACTATAAAACTTTTAGGGAATAGAAAAGGAGAAAATCTGCTGGACCGGAGGCTTGGTCAAGGGTTCTGAGCCCCGACATCAAAGGTATGATCCAGGAAAGAAGTGAATAAATGAGACTTCATGGACACATCAATGTTTCTCTCTCTCTCTCTCTCTCTCTCTCTCTCTCTCTCTCTCTCAAATCAATAAAAAAACCATATCCTCCTCAGGTGGGAATTTAAAAAAAAATAGAAACGCACCCAGCACGTTGCCGCCATGTGCTGATCCTAAATCCGAGGCAGCTATCGGCCCGTTCCACAGCGGTCTCCCGCGGAGCCAGGCCTTGTCCTCCCACTGCTGCTCAAACTCGGCTCCCAGAAGGAGGATAAAATAGAACAGATTACAGGCAGACATCACCAGGCTGTGGGACGGATCCCCGGGATAAAATGTGCAGCATTAAAGTGAAGGCTTCTCAGGGGCACTGAGTGCGTTTGTACCGAACACTCCAAATGAAATATCAAGGACATTCTGGTTTCGATAGAGTAACCCCAGCCAATGTCCAGAGTAGGAGGGTAGAGATGGCAACCTAAGAAAGGGGGATGAGAAGCTGGGTATATAGCAAGATCAAACTGAAGTTGGGGTTCTCAGTGCTGAGCTGGCATCTGCCTTTCAGATATATCACAGACATATTCATAGTCTGAACTAATAAGCCTTTGTTAAAAAGGAAAATCATATGAAACATGGTGTAATATAACTTTGAAATTTTCCAGAACTGATTTTTGTGGGGGTGGGGGGCTTCGGAGCATCGTCCCATAGTACCTAGACCTCTGTGTACTACTTTGCACCTTTCTGTGAATCTACAATTATTTTAGAACTAGAGGCCTGGTGCAAGAATTCGTGCATGGGGGGTGGGGGCAGGGTCCGGCTGGCCCTCCCTAATTGCGCCCCACCCCCGGTCAAATTCCCGGTCAAGGGGACAATTTGCATATTAGCCTTTTATTATAGAGGATTAAAAGTTAAAATAGTAGAACCTCTGACACCCTAACAATGACCACTTTTTGTTTGTTTGCTTGTTTTGCTTCCTAGCCAATTCATTCTGATAACTCCACATAAAAATAAGGAAATCATAAGGGGGGGTGGTGCATCTTTAAAAACAATAAGGCCATTACAGTTTTCCCTTTTCTTATTCTCCCCTAAATTTAACACATATTCCATTTATAACAGCAATATTGGGGAGGGGCTACACAGTACATGAATCTTACCAATTTCTTGGAAGGTATCTCACAGACAATATGACCATGGAAATTAATGGTGTTGTATCAGGAAAAAAAAAAAATAGAAACACGACGTTAAGTTGAAGTTATAGGCTGCCAGGTCTTTCAGGTCTGATTCCTTCCTGGAAGTCGTCCCCAAACTCTCCATCTGACCTGACTCAGAGTCCATCGTCATCAA
>NW_006383017.1:3277625-3279204 GCF_000327345.1 Myotis davidii | reverse complement strand
CAATGGAACAGAACAGAGAATTCAGAAAGAGACCGACACAGGACAGCCAACTGATCTGTGACCAAGGTACAAAAGCAATTCAATGGAGGAAGGACGATCTTTAAAAAAAAAAAATGGTGCTCTATAGAGCAAGTGGATGGGGGGGCGGGGGGAAGGGGGGGAAGAATCTTCACCTATAACTCATGCCTTATACAAATATTAATGCAAAATGGCTCATAAATCTCAATGTACAATGGAAACTATAAAACTTTTAGGGAATAGAAAAGGAGAAAATCTGCTGGACCGGAGGCTTGGTCAAGGGTTCTGAGCCCCGACATCAAAGGTATGATCCAGGAAAGAAGTGAATAAATGAGACTTCATGGAAATTAAGAACTTTTTCTAAGGGGCCTTGTTGGGAGGATGAGGGGGCAAGCTACAGAATAAGAAAACATCTGCAAAGCGCATATCCGACAGGAGGCTACCATCTAGACTGCATGAAGAACTCCCAAAACTCAACAGTGAAAAAGCTCACCATCTAATTAGAAAGTGAGCAAGGGACGAGAAGGGCCATTTTACCAGGGAGGACGCCAGGGAAGGCTGCTCAGCACCATTAGCCATAAGGGCGATGCACCTGCACCCACAATGAGCGTCGCCGCACAGCTATCAGAACAGCTCCAAAGGCACGGACACCCAGAGCCGGGGGGCACAGAAAGGCTGGCTCTCATGCATTGTGGCGGAGACGGGGATTCTGGAAATGGCATGAGAATTCGGGAAAAAAGTTCGGCAGTTTCTTAAGAAAATCAAACAAACATTTATCATATGACATAGTAAGTATACTCCAGAAAAGTACAAACTAATGTCCACACAAAAACCTATTAATAATTGACTGTTTTGAAGCAACCAGGATCTGGGGGAAAAGACAAAACAACCTCACTCGGTAGGTGAATGGTTAAGGAACCCTGGGGCAGCCAGGCCCTGGAACAGGACTCTGCAGGAGGGTGAGCTAGCTACCCTCGACACAACCATCTGGAGGACACCAGGGACAAAAGCCAACCTCAAAAGGTCACGTACTGTGTCGTTCCATGCATGGAACATTCTCGAAACGACACAGGTGTACAGGCGTACAGCAGACCAGTGGATGTCAAGAACTAAGGAAGGTGGGGGCAGGCGTGTGACTGAAAAGGGGCAGAATGCGGGAAATCTCTGTGGTGACAAGAGCAGGCTGTATCTTGATTTCAGCGGTGGCTACACCAGTCTGCACATGCGATACAATGGCCGAGAACTGTACAGACACCTTGGACAAAGTCAAACTCCTGGCTTTGATACAGCACCATAAGAATGGAAGATGAAACCAATGAAGAAAACTGGGGGGGTGGGGGGCTTCGGAGCATCGTCCCATAGTACCTAGACCTCTGTGTACTACTTTGCACCTTTCTGTGAATCTACAATTATTTTAGAACTAGAGGCCTGGTGCAAGAATTCGTGCATGGGGGGTGGGGGCAGGGTCCGGCTGGCCCTCCCTAATTGCGCCCCACCCCCGGTCAAATTCCCGGTCAAGGGGACAATTTGCATATTAGCCTTTTATTATAGAGGATTAAAA
>NW_006383017.1:3264046-3274989 GCF_000327345.1 Myotis davidii | reverse complement strand
TTTTTAACACATATTCCATTTATAACAGCAATATTGGGGAGGGGCTACACAGTACATGAATCTTACCAATTTCTTGGAAGGTATCTCACAGACAATATGACCATGGAAATTAATGGTGTTGTATCAAAAAAAAAAAAAAATAGAAAAGCCACCATTAATTTAAATTTGTCATTTCCTGTCGATCATCTGATAAAATACTGGGAACTAAAACAAAAGTTTGTTAACACATGACCAGGCCTTTAAACAATGTAGCAATTAAGGGATAGATTATGTAATTTCTGAAACAAAGACATTTTCTGAAAAGAAAGGAGAAAGGAAATAAGCACAGTCCTAAACGTTTGGCCTAGGTTGAATACCAAATAGTTCTAACCCAGAGACAAGTTATAAAACCAACTCCTTCAAATTAATCATCCACATATGTCCTCCCCACAAGCCCCCTATCCAAGTTCCATTTCTCTCTCTCATATCATTCCAAATGAAACATTACTGTCATAACTGTAAAACACGCGCTGGCACCTTTAAACAATTTTTAAGAAGAGAAAACAGAACATTTGTTCATATACTCATGATTAAATAACTGTGTATTAGGCATCTGTGTGTCACACAGTACAATAAATCTTTTTTTTTATAAAAGCAATCTGTTTAAGTTTAAAATTTTAGCCAAAATTAACAGACTTAACATTTAAAAGTTGACCATTATTAATTCCCCAATTAGACTCATAGTTTCACTTTGAAGTTGTAGTAACAACATTAAGGGAAAACGGGAATATAAATTTGATACTGACTTTCGTATTTCAAATATTTGCCCAGAATTTGACACTTACAGGGGAGACTTCTGCATGGACAGATCTCCAAAAGCCCCGTTCAAAGCCCAGCAAGTGGGTGGGATGCCCACCTTGTTGCATCTGTTCTCCACCCTCACCAGCCGCTCCCTCCTCCCCATGGGAACCCACCCTCCACGGATTTTCCCTCCACCACCCAGCTGTGAGCCTCAATCAGGCTGTGCCTCAATTCACAGCTCCCGCTAAGTGGTCCAGACTGGTCTCACCCCCTTCCTGCTGGTCTGGACCTGACACTTTATGCGGCTCCATTTTGCCACCTTGAGGAGAACCACAATGACAAACCTGACACAGATGACAGAGCGGACAACTGCAAACAGCCCAAGTTCCCAATAAAGCTGGCTGGCCACCGATTACCTGGAAATCCACTACCTTTGGGTCTCTATTAGAGACTATAACGCTTCTTTGTCCTCACTGCTCAGAGATGCGTCTCCCCTCACTAACAGCTCAGGGCATCTTAAGTGATACATGGATATTACTCATCTGGCAGCCTGACCCAGGGGATGGCCCCTTAGGTTTCTAAGGAAATCAAGTCCTCCAAGCAATTCCTGACTAGAAAGCATATAGGACATAGTGTTAGACATGAGAAATAAAACACAAAATTTGTCCTAAAATATAATGCTCCTCATCTTTATTTTTAATGATTGCATAATATTCCATCATATAGATAGCTGAGCCCTGCCTTCAGCTGATATGGTTACTTTGTGTGAGTTAGAAAAGGTATCTCTTCCTCACCACACTTCTTGGCAATCTTCCAGAATAAAGACCTGATAACTTTACTCATCAATGACATAGGGCTTCTGTAGTAAATGGCACATCCTTGAGACTGTAGACATCTCTACAGCTGAAGACAACTCTAACCAACTTCTAGGAAGCACCTGCCCCCTTAAACTCATCAAATCTCAAATGATTAGTGAACAATCAAAACTGAGGACACTCTATTACTTAAAGCACCAAATAATTCAAGCTGCAATTCTAATGTGGACATCCAACTGGAACAGTAACCAAAGTGCCAGGAGTCCCAGAGAGCAGCCAGTGACCAGGAACAAAATGTACAATTCCAGCCAGGAAAGAATCAAGACCTAAGGGTAATATTGGGTGCAAATGTATTATGCTTGACTGATTTGCAATGTAATTGAAAGGCAAGAAGAAGTTAAGCAGCCCTAGCTGGTTTGGGTCAATGGATAGAGAATCAGCCTGCAGACTGAAGGGTCCCAGGTTCAATTCTGGTCAAGGACACATACCCAGGTTGTGGACTCGATCCCCAGTAGGAGGTGTGCAGGAGGCAGCTGATCAATGAATCGCTCTCATTATTGATGTCTCTAACTCTCTCTCCCTCCCTCTCTGAAATCAATAAAAATAAATATTTTTTTAAAAAGAAGTTAAGCAGATGGCATGATACTCTGTATATAAAGAACCCTAAAGATTCACCAGAAAACTACTATCAATGATAAATGAGTTGCATTTTTATATATCAATAATGAACTTTTAGAAAGGGGAACTAAGAAAACAATCCCATTTACAATTGCATCAAAATAAAATAAAATATCAAAGAATAAACTTAACCAAGGATGTATAAAACCTATATTCAGAAAGTTAAAAGACACTGAAGAAAGAAACTGAAGAAAACACAAATAAGTAGAAGCATATACCATGTTCATGAATAGGAAGAATTCACATCATTAAAATGTCCATACTACCTAAAGCAATCTATATATTCAACAAAATTCCTACCAAATACTAATTGCATATTTCACAATTCTAGAACAAATATTCCAAAAATGTATATGAAACAAACAAACAAAAAAACACACAAATAGCCACACCAATCTAGAGAAAGAATAAAGTTGGAAGAATCACGGTACCTAATATCAAACTATACTACAAGACCATAGTAATCAAAACAGCATGATATTGACATAAAAACAGACATATGGCTCAATAGAACAGAATAGAGAGCCCAGAAATAAACCCATACCTTTATGTTCAATTAACATTTAACAAAGGAGGCAAAAACATACAATAGGGTAAAAACAGTCTATTCAATAAATGGTGTTCAGAAAACTGGACAGATACGTGCAAAAAAAAGTGAAAGCAGACAATCTTCTTATACAATACACAAGAATAAACTCAAAATGGATTAAAGACTAAAATGTTAGAAAATCCTAAAAATCCTAGAAGAAAACATAGGCAGTAAAATCTTAGGCATTTTTCATATTTTTTCTGCTATATCTCCTCGGTCAAGGGAAGACATACAGATGGTCAATAGACATATAAAAAGAACCCAACATCACTAATTGTCAGAGAAATGACAAGTGGAAACCACAATGAAGTGTTACCTCACACCTGTCGGAATGATGATCATCAATAGATGTACAAAACACAGTGTTGGCAAGGACATGGAAGAAAGGGAACCCTTGTGCATTTTGGTGAGAAAGCCAATTGATACAACTACTATGGGTCCCTCCAAAAATTAAAAAATGAACCTGCCTTATGACTCAGTGATTCCACTTCTGGGAATATACCTGAGAAAACCCGAAACACTGACTCAAAAAAAAAATGTATGCAGCCCACCTGTCCATTAGTAGATGAGTGAATAAAGAAGCTGTAGTACAGTTACACAGGGAATACTATTTGGCTATTAAAAAGAAGAAAATCTTACCTTTGTAACAGCAAGGATGGACCAGGAGAATATTACGATAAGTGAAATAAGCCAGACAGAGAAAGACACATACCATATTATTTCATTTACAAGTGGAATCTAATGAACAAAATAAACAAATAATCAAAATAGGAACAGACTCTTAGATACAGAAAACAGACTGACAGGTTTGGGAAGGGGCAGGTTTGCTGGGTGAAATAGGTCAAAGGATTAAGCAAACGAACAAACAAAAAACTCACAGACTCATAGACAGACTATAGTATGATTACCAGAGGAAAAGGGGATGGGGAGATAGAAGAGGGTAAAGGGAGGATAAACAGTGATGGAAGAAGACTTGACTTGGGGTGGTAGAACACACAATACCGTATACAGACGATGTATTATAGAATTGTACACCTGAAACCTATATAATGTTAATAACCAATGTCACCCCAATAAATTCAATTCGAAAAAAGAAAACATATGTATTCCTCACAGTTTCTGTGTTTAAATAGGAGTTCTATCAGTTACATAATGTCATAATGTTTTCAAGGTGGCCCTTGCTGTTCAAGTTTAAGTATCATGCAAAGAACATGTGACTTTTTGAATAAAAATTGTATGCTTGTATTATTTTTAAAAACTTTATCCCATGCAAATCAAATTACTGCAGGATTATTTCATGTTTAAATGCATTTAATAAATTGTATTCAAGGGGGGGAAATTGCAAAACAGTGTTGAAGGAAATTAAAGTTCTAAATAAATGGAAAGACTTCACATAATAAAAAGAAGTTAAATAATCCTGTAAGCCATCACCAGCGAAATATCTACTAGTAAGTGCCTAGCAAATAGAATCTATACTAGAATCAGTTGACTGGTCGCTATGACGCACAGTGACCACCAGGGGGGCAGACGTTCAAAGCAGGAGCTGCCCCCTGGTGGTCAGTGCACTCCCACAGTGGGAGCACCACTCAGCTGACCAACGGGCGCCACAGCCCGGGCTCATGCTGGCAAGTGCAGCTGTGGTGGTAGGAGCCTCGCCCACCTCCTCAGCAGCGCTATCCAGAGAAGAGGTGGCAGCAGCAGGCACAGAGGGGCCAGGATGAGTGGGAGTGGTGCTGTGCCTGAGTGGCGAATGCCTGACCCAGGCTCGGGCTCCTCCCTGGCCACTTGCCACTTTGCCCAGGCTCGGGCTCCTCCCTGGCCACCTGCCACTTTGCATACTACTACATCCTTTGGGGGATGTTGAACTGCTGGTTTCGAGGCTCGGGCTCCTCCCTGGCCACCTGCCACTTTGCACACTACTACATCCCTTGGGGGATGTCGAACTGCCGGTTTCAGGGTCCTGGATGTTGGGGTCCCAGACTACGAGAGGACACAGGCCACGCTGAGGGACCCCACAGGTGCATGAATCCATGCACAGGGCCTCTAGTAGACAATACATTAAAATTACAAGCAAGAACAGTGGACTTAAAGAGAGCACAGATAAAATGCTTAAATAACCAAGGCCAACACCGCAGAAACAAGTGACAAATCAAATTGGCTAAGTGATAGCAACCAGTGTCTTACAGCCAGATACTTTAAAAGCCTCTAATTGCACTTTCCAATGACTGGGATTAATTCACAAAACAGATCAGATTTAACCTTGCCTGGGAGCTTAGTTGGTTGGAACTTTGTCTGGTACACCAAAAGGTTTCGGGTTCGATTCCCTGTTGGGGCACATCTGGGAGGCATCTGATGGATGTTTCTCATAGCAACCAGTGTCTTACAGCCAGATACTTTAAAAGCCTCTAATTGCACTTTCCAATGACTGGGATTAATTCACAAAACAGATCAGATTTAACCTTGCCTGGGAGCTTAGTTGGTTGGGACTTTGTCTGGTACACCAAAAGGTTTCGGGTTCGATTCCCTGTTGGGGCACATCTGGGAGGCATCTGATCGATGATTCTCACATCAATGTATATCTCTCTCTCTCTCTGTCTCTTTATCAATTAGAGAGAGAGATCATATTGTTTTAATTCACTCAACCAGTGTTTACCTCACGCCTGTGGGTGGGCTCTGAATACAACAGTGAAAGAAACAAACACAAGTCCCTACCATTGGAATCTCAACCGTGACATCAGAACTCAGGCCCTTAAAGTGAGAAAAAGTGACTAGAAGGGGACGTGAAGGGGCCTTCTGAAGTGCTAGTGATGTTGTTTCTTGACCCGGGGCTGTTTCCACAGACACGCTCAGATTGTGATCACTCCTCCAGCTGTTCCCTGTAATATGTGTGGGCACCTTTCCGCAAGCAAGTTACCATTCAATAAAAATGAAGAAAAAATCCCTCTGCCTTCATGGTGCCTGCAATCGAAGAGGGGTGAGGATGGGGAGAAGAGACCCTAAGCAAGACCAATTAAAGTAAAATATACAGAACGCCAAATGGTGCTCAGGAGAGAAATAAATCAATCAAGGAGCGGAGGCAGAGCAGGTCAGGAGTGGGCTGAAAGCTGAGACAGCGTGGCCGAGGAGCCTCACAGAATGGGACATCGGAGCAGAGAGCCACAGGCCGTCAGGGACAGGCAAAGCTCTCTGGGGGAAGAACATTCCAGGCAAAGGGGAAAGCATTTACAAAACTCTGAGGCCCGAGGGTGCCTGGGAAAGCCTGAGGAACAGCTAGGCGGCCAGTGTGGCTGGAGGTAGCGAGGGGCAGAAAAGTCAAAGGGGCTGGAACCACGTTCCTGGTAGAGCTCCCGCTTGGGAAGAGGGTGTCCACCAGGAGTGGCAAGATCTGAGTTCAGGCCTTAATACGCCACCTGCTACTGATTCCAGACACACAGAACGCCTTTAAAGGAAAAAAAGCAGTTCAACTTTCATAGCGATAGCTCGGTACACACGCCAGTGCTCACAAAAAACACAGAGGCCCCCCATTCAGAATCGTTCCTTCACCCCACTTGTTGGATAAATGAGAGTGGAGAACCAACACCAAGACACGTTTTCTCACTCTGAGTTCCTATTTTTTCCACTGAAATGCCTTTTGTAATTAAGCAAAGTGCTGACTTTCAGTTTTCCTTGAGTTGGTCATTTCCCAAGTACGGAGTATCTCCCCAAAAATGTTATGCACTTCAATAGCTGGTAGTTCAATTCTGAAAATGAAATGTATTTTAATAAACACTGCCTTTGCAATTATTCAAGTGGCCCTAACCGGTTTGGCTCAGTGGATAGAGCGTTGGCTTGGGGACTGAAGGGTCCCAGGTTCAATTCCGGTCAAGGGCATGTACCTTGGTCATAGGCACATCCCTGGTAGGGGGTGTGCAGGAGGCAGCTGATCGATGTTTCCCTCTCATCAATGTTTCTAACTCTCTATCCCTCTCCCTTCCTCTCCGTGAAAAATCAATAAATTATTTTTTTTAAAGTGTGTGTATTCATTTTGGGGGACACCCTTATTTACAGAGGCCCAGCAGAAGTGAATTATGAGATGGGAGGGGCTGACCCTCAAAGTCAACAACAAGCCCTGTGATTCAAGGAGTTACGTTACCAGAGCGATGGGTACAGGGGAGGGGACAGTGACTCGGGCCTTGAGGCATGAAGTAAGGCTTCCTGGAAAAAGTGACAGCCAAGGTGGGGCCCACAGGAAAAATGGCTTGGTGCAAAATAACTGACCAACCTAAGTGAGCAGTTACTAGCTGGACCACCAGGTAACTTCAAAATCCCTGCTCTTACCATCCCACAGAATGCTGTTAAACTACGTGGATGATCCAAACATCTTTCTCTACGTGATTTATAACTGGCACATCTCCCATGAAATAAAATCTCTAAATCTGATTTCACTGCTTTGTAACGTGTGATCCTTTGGGGCAGCCATTAGTTTGGTCTTGTCTAGAAAAGGAGTTTGCAACCCAAATTAAAAGAAAAATATTAACTGGTTGATTCACTTCAAGTACACAAATCAGCAAATGATGCATGAGCCAGGCAAGACAGGCTGCTATGCTGGCCAGGGGGTTGTCTCAGGAGAGCAGGGTTTCTGCCCCTGAACATGAGTGACATTTGGGCCAGGATAATAATGTTCATGGGGGCTGTGCATTGTAGGGTGTTTAGCAGTGTTGCTGGCCTCTACCCACTACATACCATTAGCAAGACCCTTCCCCCAAAGATGTGACAACCCGAAATGTCTCCAGACACTGCCAAACGTCCTGGGAGTAGCAAAATCACCATCCAGTTGAGAAATACTGCAAAAGACAGGAAACTACAGCCCCTTGGGGAGTTTTTGAAAGAACATTCGGGAGAGCAGAAGCAAGAATGGAGAGAAGTGGCTGCCCCTGCCTGATCCAGGCCACTTGTGTGTCATTCAGTGGGGTTGGTGATGTCAGAGAAAACCAACCCACTGTCACCCCCCTTTTCCCAAGTCTTACACAACATAGACTCAACTCAGACAAGACTTCAGATTTGAGGTGATGGAGAGATAACTGCTACCAGGAGGAAATGGGATGGGGGACGGAGAGGAGGAAAAGTAAGGTAGGAATCAAAATGGGCAAGCATGGGCCACCACACAGGTTTATTCTCCTTCTTCCAGGTTCCCTTTCTTTGCTACTTCTGAACCTGCCACCGAAGACCCTTGGTCAGGCTGCACTGCAGGACAGCTGAAGGCTTGGAGACGCAGAAGACCTTACAGCCTCTAGGAAGAACCCAGAGGAAGGTCCTGGGCTCTGAGGCTGCCACTCCCCAGGTACTTCTGTAGGAGAAGGTCTTCATACCTCAGTCATGCTCTCATGTCCAATGTCATGGGCCCTTGATAAATGCTTGAGACTACCTGTAGTCTTTCTTTACCTAATCTCTTTTCATAAAAAAAGTCAAGTACTTTTATAAAGAGATTAGGTAAAGAAACTGATCTCAAGGCCAGTCCTCAATTACATCTTCATGTACAACTCAAGTCAACAAACAAATTCTTTCCCCAAAATTTCTGCAGTTCACACTTAACTGTCCCTTTTCTCTCTCCAAGGTTAAGACTGTATGGCTTGGTAGCAGGCAAAGCAACACAATGTTTCATATATGGAATCCCTGTTGTTTGTGAGAGCTTCTGCAGAGTAGAAGTGGAAATCCTTGCCTAAAATGAGGTCCAGGGAATTCTATGGCTTTGAATAAGCCAGTAATGGCTGGTATCTGCACCGTTCCTGAGGGATCGTTGGGGACAATTTATGAAGCCAACAAAGCTGTGACAGGTAAGAATTCAATGTAGATTGTTTATCCCTTTAATTTAAGACCCAAACTTCAAATGCACCGGGCCCATCACAATTCAATGACGGCACAGAATCAACAGCACTGAATTCCACGCTTCCATTACAGACGGGAAAGGATGAAAGGGGACAGGACACCAGGACAAAAGGCTATGAAAACGTTGCTGAAAAGCTAGCTCCCCATGGCTCACTCATCAGCCTGTTGTGTGATCCTCCAGGTCCCTCCCGTGTCCTCTGCTTCCAAACGCCCTGGTTTCTAATCGCCAAAGAGAAGCATCCAAGTCACAGGGGCACTCAACTTAGTACCCAAGATGCTGTCAGGACACAAAGAATTTTCTTGATTTGTTTCAAAGCAACAGAGATACTGGCAAAATTTCCATCTTCCCTGCTTGTTCCTCAACCCCAATGACAAATAAAAGAGAGTCCAGATTTTAAAACTAATGGATAGCATCAAAACATCATACCATTTAGCCCAGCCAGTGTGGCCCAGTTGAGCAGAGACCTGTGAACCAGGAGGTCATGGTTCAATTCTTGGTCGGGGCACATGCCCAGGTTGTGGACCTGATCCCCAGTGTGGGGAGTGCAAGAGGCAGCAGATGAATGATTCTCTCTCATCACTGATGTTTCTGACTCTCTCTTCCTCTCCCTTCTTCTCTGAAATAAAAAATACATATTTTTAAAAAACACTATACCATTTTAATTCACTAAAGCCAAAAATGCATTCAAGTGGATACCTCATGTGGATTCACGCCTTCTCCAGCATGCAGCACGAATCCACTTGCATTTTCCATTCGTTACCACAGCCTGTGGGCTAACGTGAAAAGAAGCCCAGGATATGGGGGGAAATCTCTTAATAAAGTAACTAATAGCATTGTTCTAACAAGTTCTTCCCTGAATGTACCAGGTCAGCAGGGAGAGAAGGAAGTTGGAGTTTCTAAGTCTGTTATAGCCTTGATTCTTACTTTTCACAAGCTGTATTTGGGCCACACAGGAGCTTAATATATTCTAATACCTATCATAAAACACAAGCCATCCTATATAATTATACCTACTCCATCAAGCTTAAAAGTCAAGTATTTATCAATTCACTATTTGTGGGGGGAATGGAAAAGTGGTTTTGATTTCCCAGAGAACAAGTTTTGAGGCAGACATCTCCCAAGTGTTGGGTCTGTTTGCCTCTGGCCTTGAGAATTTGGGCCTTGATTTCCTCATCTGTAAAGTGGGAATAGAAATATACACCTCAGTGGGTTGTAGTCAGAATTATACACTGCATTTAGGAAGCACTTAGTAAGTTGTGAGCATTCCCATTATTACCACTACCCTACTTTCCGCCGGGCATTCGGCAGCTAGTCACAGGAGGCGCAGAGACAGCTGGTATGGACTGTTCGACTTAAGAGGCACAAAAACTTTTCACAACATTGACCCCAAGAAATATTTATGAAAATTGAACAAGAGCCTCAATATAGTTCTTACAATCAGAGCTAAAAGAGCTTAAAAAAAGAAATAAGCCACCAACATAGGTTATAGAGTCAATGTCCCTGGGAATTTTTATAGAGAGATTAGGCAAACATTTTTACAAGATGGTTTAAGCACAGGTGTGTAGAGAAAACCTACAAAGAGAGCAATAAATACACCATTTTCTGTAGGAGAAGGAACAACACTTTGTTTCCATACCCACGGGTTTCGGATGTAAATAATAATAATCCAGAAGGCTCATAAAACATACTGCCTTCCCATACGGTAGATGAGCTGATGCTTTGCTGTGCTTTCTAATAAGAAATTGATTTCTCTCTTCTAGTGAAGACATGTCCGTGATAAACACCAAACTTCACTGTCACACAAAGATATTGGGGCTCTACAGATTAATTATTCATAGGGAAAAACCATAAAATTACCACCAAATAGCACTTCACAGGCGGAAACATGTCTCCGCAGGGCTCAAGATGACGTTAGGCCCTCAGAGTTGAGACATAAGCCCCCGTTCTGGAGAAAAAGCAGACACACCATTCCTAGGGAGTTACAAAGGAGAGAGGGCTGGGCCTGCAAAGCCATTTCTGCAGCTGCCATGTGACTCTGGATGCCACTGCACAAACCAAATCACAGACGTCGGGGCGACATCGCCACAGGGAGGACCCCCTCCATCAATGTCACTTTGCCCCTGACATATCCAGCACAGCAGGCAGGCAGTAAGGATCTCCTGTGCAAACAAACAAAAACCCAAGGGAACCCTGCAGAGAAAAACACAGTGATGTA
>NW_006383017.1:3233013-3263977 GCF_000327345.1 Myotis davidii | reverse complement strand
AAGATTGAAAGATTGAGGGTTACTGCCCAGACAGGTAGTTGGGGCATATATAAGAGGCAACGAATTGATCTCTCTCTCTCTCTCTCTCTCTCTCTCTCTCTCTCTCTCAAAATAAATAAATAAATAAATAATAAACATATCCTTGGATGAAGAATTGATGAAGTTCAGCAGTAGGGAGGTCTGGGGATGGGGAAGTCCTCCATAGTAACAGTGCCCATGTGGTACCTTTGAATAAATTAGGAAAGGTACCCCGCTCCAGGTGAAAGCAGCCTTGTAGGTACCTGGCTTAGTACACACATAACCCTTTTATGCAAAGTAAAAGGTCCAACCTTTCTCCAGGTACATAACTTGGGAAGCAGAGCCTGGATTCAATTCCAGGCCCTTAACCTCTCAGGCAGAGGCCCTTCTCTAAGAAACAATCAGCACAACTCTGTCCATAGTGCGGCCCAGGCTGCCTCCATCGTGTGGCTCTGCCCTCTTCCACACGTAATACCAACTGCTCAAACTCGGCCACTGGGTCCACCTGCCAGCCCAAGCGAGGAAGAACAGACGCTTTCCCTTTAAGGAAACTTCCTAGAAATCGCATGTCATTTCCACTTATATCCCATCAGCCTAAATTTAAATCACACCTCACCCAGAGGCAGAAAGCTGGTCTTTATTCCATGCCGCTTTGCATCCACCTATTATTATTCTATTATTGAGAAAAGAAGAAAATCAGAAATTTCTGGTCCATGATCCAAGGCTCCATTAACACACTGCTATACAACAAAAGGTAGGCCATGGCCTCTCCTTGAGGTTCCCAGAAGTGAGACACAGTTGGAGCCTCACAAAATATATTAGCAGGTGTAGAGCTAGATTCTTTGGAAAAGCCAGAAAGAACTGACTAGAAAGGATATGAGAGATCATTCCGTTCAAATCTCTCATTTGAATATTAATGTTTCATAACATATACCACTTTGCACAGACATCTAATGCTGTATTTTAAAAATATGGCATTATGCATTCATCTGTAACCTGCCAGTCCTTTGTTAATTATTACAACAAACGCTTTAATGCCTTTTTAACATTTAAATCACCCATGCAATTAGCACAATGTCTAATAACAAGTGAAAGGAGGCACATAACTTTGGCAGGCCATTTAAAAAGTGTGGAGATGCCTCATTGCCACATAATAGATAAGGTGACCACCTTCTACAAACCAAAAACTGGGGCACACTGCCTGCCACACACAGGGTGGACGGTAACCACAGCTGAACACTGAGGCCAGCATGTAAAATCTGACTCCATATAACTACAAATATTACTTTTTCAAAGTCGTAGTACACTAAATGGGAGTGGGGGATGAGAAATAGGTTATGAATATAAGCTCGATGGGGAAGGTTATTTATGTATCTCATTCTCTGTTGTACCCACCCCTCTGGCCCACCAAGCATTTGTGGGGTACCTACAGGGACTTAAAATGTAGTTGTTGCTTCAAAGAATCTGCCAAAATTCTGATAGGAACTTAAAGATCAGAGGACAAGCATTCAAAAAATTTGCAAGAAAATGGAAAATCAAAACAAAATGCCTGGAGGATGAAAGTACGATTTGGGGTACTAGGTGGGAATTCCTCAGGTTGATAAAACGTTATTATTACCAGCATACGAACACCCCAGAAATATCAAGGAACATAATTCTCTAAACTTATTTTCCATGGAGCAATTTAGTCAATAATCTGTCAATACACAATTGATTATAATTCCTGAAGTTGCTATATAATTTCCCAGGCATGTGTTTGTAGTTTTGCTACATATAAATACTACCAGCATGCTTACCCATGTGCGTGATGATGTATGTACTGTTTTATTTCTTTACTGTAGCATTTCTTGGCAATAGCATACAACTATGAATAGCTGTGTCCTCTATAAACTAGGGAAGAGCTCTACTATGGAATACTATATAGCAGTTAAGAAGGATGAGGACATTATTTCTGGAATGATCTGTACAGATCTCCAAGATATATTAATAGAGAAAAAATAGGTTATCTAACAGTACACATATCTTTTATGTAATATGAAAATTAGTTATTTTTCTGTATGTAAAAGTGCAGCAAATGCACAAAATTCACAACATTTATCTTTCAGAGGGGTCTGGAATTCATTCTTTTTAACAACAACAAAAATCAAAAACATCAATACAATGGCAGAGTAAGATAAAAAATGAAGAAAGAAATTGAGTTAATGTCGTTTTTACACTCATTCTCCAAAGCAAGAAATTAAGGTCTCCGTTCGCTGCTAGCTTTACAGATACTATTATATGACTATATACTGTCCAATTATCAGTCAAAGAAAGATTGAAGACAGAGCTCATATTGAATACTTATTCAATGACACAGCTCCCAGCTGCATCCTATGTATTCTCCCAGGTTTTATATTCACAGCTCCCAGCTGCATCCTATGTATTCTCCCATGTTTTATATTTTAAGAACCGTATATGTGTGGGTTTGTGTGTGTGTTAGTGAAAGGCCGTCCCCAATTCTAAAAGCTCTCTTTAAACCTTAGTGTCCAAAGAATTTCAGGATGTCCATGGACTGCAAGCACTTAATCTTGTCGGCATGAGCAGGGATCACATCCCCCTCCTTCAATCAGCCAGCCCACTTCAGGCCTGGGGTGAGGAGGCCATCGGGGGACTCGCTCTTCCACAACAGAACTGTCCCTTAGGAGGCAAACAAACAAGATGAACCAAAAAGCAGAGAGAGACGCAACATCTTGGCAAGTGGGAATGCACTGTGTGTTCCTACAGTCTTGCCAGCCACTTAGGGAAAGTTCAGGAGCAGAGGGTGGGAAGGGAAGAGTAGGGAAAATGAGAGATGAATCCCCTGACCTCAAACGTAAGGCACCACAAGGCCTCGGGCTCCACCACCATCCTCACCAGGAATGGCAAATGTGAGATGCCACCGTTCGTGACTTCGGTTGTCACTCAACAATGTACATCAAACCCTTCTATGTGCAGTAAAACAAATGTGGTGGCCTAAGATAACATCTGCTCCTGGCCCTGGAGAAAGAAGAGGAAATAAGTACCAGGGCACCCTTCCATTACCCCAAATGTATTCCCCACCGGCCACTCCTCTTTGGTCTCTGCTTGGGTTCCTCCTACTTCTTTGATGACAAAACACCTTTTATTTTATGCAATGAAAATGTCAGCAAATATCTTTTTATTTTCTTTAAGCATCCTATTGGACAACTTTATAGGGAATGACTTTTTATCAACCCTCCGTCTTATTTTAAACTAGCCTAAAAAATCCAAAGCCGGAAAGCAAATGACATCCATCCTTGAACAAATAAATGGAGAATAATCAGAATCTATCTAACCACCTGGCTGTTGTGGCTCAGTGGTTGAGCGCTGACCCATGAACCAGGAGGTCACAGTTCATTTCCTGCTCAGGCCACATGCCCAGCTTGCGGGCTCAATCCCCAGTAGGGGGAATACAGGAGGCAGCTGATCGATGATTCTCATCATTGATGTTTTTATCTCTCTATCCCTCTCCCTTCCTTTCTCTGAAATCAATAAAAACATATTTTTTTTAAAAAAGTATCGCCCTAGCTGGTTGGCTCAGTGGATAGAGCGTTGGCCATCAGGCAGAAGGGTCTAGGGTGCGATTCCGGTCAAGGGCACATGCCTGGGTTTCGGGCTCAATCCCCAGCAGGGGGCGTGCAGAAGGCAGCCAATCAATGATTCTCTCTCATCATTGATGTTTCTATCTCTCTCCCTTCCTCTCTGAAATCAATAAAAATATATCTTTTAAAAAAGACTCTATTTACCCTTTCTTCCAACCTCCAACTCCTTCCCCTAACACCCAAAACCTGTCAGTCACTGCTATTTCACTCCCCAGTTTCCAAGTGCTGTTTCAGCAGCGTGAGTTCCACCTGCTCTTCATGCCCATCACAGGCATCTTCACCAACTCAACTCTAAGCCTCAGGTGCCCCAAACACAGCTTCTTCATAGTTGACCTCTGAGGTGTGTGGTCATTGACAGGTGAGGAGATAATATTAGGGACTGGTGTCTCAGTCACCCCAAACCCTCCCTGCATAGCTTTTATCACCATCAGCCAAGCTCACCACTGCCTGGCACCTGGCCCCACACGCCCAGCAGGCTATTGCTCTTGGCAGGGATGCCTGGCTTTATCATGACTTAACAGGTCTGCTCTGATCAAGGACCACAAATAGCCTGTTTGCAGGGTGCCAGGAGGCTGGGCTGCAAATGGTCAGGGAGCAGAAACCATCACTTCCCAGGGGCCAAAGGCAGTTCCTCACGAAGCAGGTGGGTGCTGATCCTACCTGAATGAACGCAGTTCATCTCAAAGAGCTGCATCAATAATTCAGCAAGCAGGGAACAAACAGACTTTTGTTCCCTAGGCTTGGTTAGCTTTTTCTTTTTGTTTCTATCTTAAGGGCATCGGGTGGAGAATTATGGCTTATTCACAGGAGTTTTTCTTCAAAGCAACAGCAGTCACCGAGAGCTTTTCCATAGCATTTATAAAACTGAATTTCATGCAAGACCCCTGGGGGAAGAGGGGAGCTTGGCCTCCTCCATGGGACATTTGGCAACCCCTAGAGACATTTTGGCTGGTAAAACTGTAGGAATCTGAGGGGTAGAGGCCAAGGATGCTGCTAATGCACAAGACGGTCCTCCCAAACAATGATCTATCTGGTCCAGAGTCAACAGTGCCAACGCTGAGTAAGCCTGCACTGACTCATGCAAAGCCCCACCAATCCTCAATGGGGGGTTCGGGGGCTACACTCTTTTTGCAGAAGGATAAACTGTGGCACAGAGAGGTTAACCGGCCCATGCAGATCTGAGGCTCCAATCTGGTCTCCCTGTCTCCCTCCGGAACCTGCTCTCTTCACCATTATTACACTGCCTGGCCTCCCACACAACCAGTGTTTGCCTCTCCTCTCCACCAAGTCACACCCTGTTCCCTCACCAGGAGCCCAGGAGGCTTCTCCACCCTCAGGGGACCAGGCTGCCCCAGGCGAGGAGATACTATTAGGGACTTGTCCACAAAGACATGACTTAACTTGTGATCAACCATGCATCCAGCTCACTTTTGTTACAGGGTGACCGCAGAGGTTTTTTTTTGCTATGACAGTATATGTATATACTGGCATCCAGACAATAAACCTGATGCAGTAAAAGCTATCTCCTCCAAAATGCAGAGAGATGAACTTTTATCTAATATTAAAAATGGAAACACCTTCATAATCAAGGAACTCTGAGCAAATGTGCACGAACAACCATATAAAATTTGACACAAATCTGCTTGATTTTCAAAGGAGAGAGTCATCCTTCCAATCACCAAAGGGATTGAAAAACTCCCAAACGGTTAAGAACCCTTAATGCACCCCCCACATACATCCACCCCCTTTAAATTGAACAAATTAAGGCAGGAGAAAGTGGCTTTCTCAAGGCCACACGACCAATTAGGCATGAAGGAAGCCTGTGAAAGATGTCAATTCCCCCAACTATGGAACTTCTTAGAAACAGGTATCTGGTTTCTGAATTTGGATCACTCACCCTTTAGTGCAGTGGTTCTCAACCTTCCTAATGCTGCGACCCTTTAATACAGTTCATGTTGTGGTTACCCCCAATCATAACATTATTTTCGTTGCTAATTCATAACTGTAATTCTGCTACTGTTATGAATCGTAATGTAAATATCTGATATGCAGGATGTATTTTCATTGTTACAAATTGAACATAATGAAAGCATAGTGATTAATCACAAAAACAATATGTAATTATATATGTGTTTTCCGATGGTCTTAGGCGACCCCTATGAAAGGGTCGAGACCCACAGGTTGAGAACCGCTGCTTTAGTGCCAAGGCGTAATATTAAATAAAATAAAGCCAAAACAGGAAAAGTGTCAGACAGGTCCAACATGGCTCCCCTCAATCCCAATCTTGTGGACTCTGACATTATTCTAACTGAAGCTTCTTCGCAGACTTGTAAATAAGCAATAATGACATCTGTCCTTCATCTATTTTACAAAAAGGCACGGGGCTGAAAACAAACTAAAAATGATGGGCAGTGCAATGGTCTGGCACCTGTATCTGTGGGTCACACACAAGTGGCTGAGAAACATCTTGTGATACTGTGACCTGGAATAAGACATGCATTTATCACTGTCCCAGTTCCTGACACTCAACTCCTAAAAGCAAAGGAGTGTCTTTCATTGCCGATAGCATGCCCCTTTCCCCCACCCCTCAGGTGATGGTAATGAGGTGGCTTTTGAAAAAGGAAGCCTCAATGAAAAGCCAGGTGCAGAGAGCGTTGTCCGGTTGGTGAATCAGAAAGCCCCCCAAGCTCCACAGGGACAGGAGCCCTTGTGCTCAAGACCCAGACCACATCCTCCGATCCCCATATCTGGCTGTTCACGTATGTCCTTTAATATATCCTTTGTAATAAGCCAGTAAGTAATCTAGTTTTTTCTCCGAGTTCTGTGAGCCATTCTAGGAAATGATTGAATCTGAGGAAGGGGTTGTGGCCAAATTAGACAGAAGTTCTGGGTAAACCTGGAGACCTACCATGCAACTGTCATCTGGGGGCGGGGGGCGAGAGAGAAAGAGAGAGAGAGAGAGAGAGAGAGAGAAAGAGAGAGAGAGGGGGAAAGGGGGGGGGGAGAATAAGTGCACACGGGCAGGGGGAAATGGTGAGGAGAAGGGGTGAAGTCTAGTGGGACTCATCCCCTAACCTGCAGGATCTGAGTTAAACTGTAGGACACCCAGTCATTGTGTGCACAGAACTGCAGAATGGCTAATGAGGGAAACCTACTCATTGTGTGTCAGGGTGCTCTACCAGTGTGGTAATAGCTGAGATTAGAGGAAGAAACACAGCTTTATCTTCCTACAAGTGGAAGTACCAGCTCATTGAACTTCCACAGGAAACCAACAACTTCATCACCTGAGATCACTAAACTAGAGGCAGCAAGAAAGGGCAGTGGTACAGTCCCAAGCTCTGAGGTGTGAGGGGTGACATGAGTGGAGCCACCTAACAATAGAGCCGGAGGAGCCATTTCAGAGTGACTGCACTCCTTGTTTTCTTTATGTTCCTAACTGGACCAAACCACCAACACTCCCAGTCAGTAAGAACAAGAATATCCTGTAAGGACTGATGAAATTGGACTTTGCCGATGGCCAAATCGTTAACCAATCAATGAATTACAAACCCAACCTTTCAATTCTCAAGCCAGTCTTTGAAGTACAAATCTATCCCTACCTCATCTAACACCAATTAACTCTTCTTACCTCCTCTTTTCCCATAAAATCTATGAGTCCCTCCTGCTGGGAGGGACACTATTTGGACTACTGCCCGAATCTGTATTCCCGGAATTACAATTATTTTGATCCCAAATAAATGCTTTTTGTTTGATTGTTACCTCCTAAAATTTTCATTTGATAAAGGACCAAGGTTCAAATCCAAGCTCTGCGCCCACCGTATGATTCCTTCCTGGTAGGGACCCAAGAGAATTGCCTACAAATGGGCACCAATATGCATATACAAGAATATTCTTGAGATTTTATTCCTAAAAAGCTGAAATCCTAAAACTAGAAAGAACCCCAAGATATACCAATAAGAAAGAGGGTCAACTGTGGCGAAGTTTCATATAATCAAGGAAAACTGAAGAACAAGTAGACAAGTCAGACACGAAAGAGTATATAACTGCATGGCTCGATTTATCTGAAGTTTCAAAACAGGCAAAAGTATGGTGAGTGAAATCAGAGGCAGCCAATCAATGATTCTCTCTCATGATTGATGTTCCTATCTTTCTATCCCTCTCCCTTCCTCTCTGAAATCAATAAAAATATATTAAAAAAAAAAGAAAGAGGGTCAACTGTGGCGATGTTTCATATAATCAAGGAAAACTGAAGAACAAGTAGACAAGTCAGACACGAAAGAGTATATAACTGCATGGCTCGATTTATCTGAAGTTTCAAAACAGGCAAAAGTATGGTGAGTGAAATCATAATAGTGGTCATCTTGCTGGGAGAAGGAAGAAATGGCTGATGTGGATGGGATGCTGATGGCCTATGGCTTGACCCGGAAGGGGATCACGCAGATGAAAACAGTAACACACCTATATAAATGTATACAACCACACACTTAAGATTTGTGCACATATATTAAACATTGTAATATATGTGCACAAAATATTAAATATTACAATATAGGTGCAAAATATATTTAGACCACGAAATAATTATCTATATATATAAAAGGCTAATATTCAAAGGGATCCCTTGGGACTTCAACCAGGAGACTGGGAGTTCAATTGCTCACTATGATGTGTGCTCACCACCAGGGGACGGCATGGAGCAAAGGAAGGCCCTGGCCTGCAGCCAGCAGCCAAGGAAAGAAGGCCCCGGCTGGCAGTCAGAAGGCCCCCATCGGCCCCAATCACTGGCCAGGCCTAGGGGCCCTACCCATGCACGAATTTCATGCACTGGGCCTCTAGTATTTAATATTATATTTATATTTATATTATACATTTATAAATGTATTTATAATACACTATAGTGTTAATTAATATATAAACTAACATGTATTGATTTGTATATAACTTAATTACCAAAAAGCTTTCAATTGTTTTTTTTAAAAAGTAAATTTAAAAATTCCAACTCTGCTGAGGCACTAAAAGCCAGATATTTCACCTCCTGGGCCTCAAATTTTTCTTCTCTAAAATGAAGATAAAATAACCCCTATTTTCATCAAGCTCTAGTAAAATAGAAAACAGGTTAGGACGGGTGTAATTTTAGCACAATGCTTCAAAACCCGTAGGATGCTATGATTTCTGTCATCATCATTATGATAATAATTCTTAAAAATGTGTCTGCACTTACTTCTCTTCATTCATATGTTATAGAAGAACTAGCCACTGAGTGTGGGCTGTTATATACGTGTGTGTGTGTGTGTGTGTGTGTGTGTGTATTGACTTTAAAGAGAGATGAAGGAAGAGAGAGAGAGAGTGAACCATAGATCGGATGCCTCCTGTGCAGGCCCCAACTGGGAATCAAACACACAATCTAGGCATGTGCCCTGACCAGGAATCAAAGCCACAGCTTTTAGGTCTATGGGACGACAGCCAACCAACTGAGCACACCAGCGAGGCGAGGCTTAGTTGTTGTTTTTTAACCCCCACCTTTTAGCCCACAAAAGCCCCACAAAAATAGAATAAATAGTATTAAAGGGGTGAGCAAACGTAAGTTTACAATTGTGAGTACACGAAACAGTTTATTCCTGTGTTATTACTTATTACTTATTGTATTATTTTTCCATATGAACAACTATAAGCCTACTTTTGCCCACCCGGTATGATAATACTAGCAAACCTGCAACTAGAGTTGCTACATATATTAGAAAATGTGACCTGGGCTTCCTCAGACTCAGACCTCCCGGAGACCTGAAAATGAAGCAGCACTCGGCCCGCTGCAACCTGCATCCTGCCTCTCGCATCCCGGGTGCGGGTGCAGCTGTCGGGGATCCTGTTAGCGGCGGGTGCGACTGTGAGAAGTACCACACTGCTACTCGGCATGTTCTGACAAGACCAGGAGGAAACAGTCCCCGGAGAATCAGAGAGCCCAGCATGCCGCCTGATTAATCACCAGAGGAAAAAGCCCAGATGGTGTGATGGTGCCGTGCTCATGAACACGCAGGAAGAAATATGTAGCCGGCAGGAAACAGAACTGAGGGTCGAGCGAGGGGCTGGGGTGGGGAGAAGAGCAACTACTGAATCTCCCACTACGTATGTTTTCAGAAATCAGGAGCCTGACCCGCCAGGACTGTTTTCACTTGGCTGCTAATTGCTGGGGCTCCTTATGTGGCAGGGTCTTCTGACGTGGACAGAGGCGAAGCTTCCTCAAAGCGGTAGCTTTGATGAGAGGGACACACATGTATTTCTAGCAGAGCTGTCAGGATGTTTACATGTATTTCCTGTGCAGCACAGACACATGCAATTCCAGATGCACAGAGGCCTGGGGCAGGCATGCTAACAGGGAGTAGCGTGCTCCCAACAGAACATGATTCTGAGAAATGGGGTTTATCCATCCTTCTACACGCAGAAAAGAAAACCCAAAAGGTGAACATTCTAGAATGAGGTCAACGGTTTCACTGCCGGGTTTTTTATTTGTTTGTTTGGGGTTTTTTCCTTGTTTTTCTGTGTTTGGAGTTTGGGGAGAAGCCTTAGAGATCAACTTCCAAAGGATACCCTTGAATTAACTAGTTATTAGTAACAGGAAAGGAGCAAAGGGGAGGCCAAATCCAGGCATGTCATTTGGGCAGCTCTGAGAGGACACTGCAGCGTTACATTCCCCAAGGAACTACCGAGTCTACTCGCCCAGGTCACGAGGGAAGGGACTGGACAGAGAGGAGAATAGACACGTGCCCAGTAAAATGAGGGTGGCCTGAGGAAGGTACATGCCTGTCAGTCACACCTGGGAACAGGTCATTGGCCAGAATGGGCGTGGCCACTGCAAGCAGGAGGGAATCTGGGATACTAATTCCCTAAACAAAGGCACTCACTCTCTTGTGCTCTTGGCTCCTCTTGTGCTGTTGGAACTCTTGTTGCAGGGGGCACGACTCTTGGCTCCCCTGCTTTTGCCCACATGCCCTCCCCCGACCCCCAACACACACACACACACACTCACAATGGACTAATGGACTGCAACCAGCCTGATGCCGAGCTGGACCTGGCTGCAACATGGAGCAGAAACTCTGCACAGTGGCTTTTCTTTCAGGAAACCCAGGGACGTAATTCCTCGCAAATAAAAATCGCTCATCCTCCCGTGTTTCTTTTTCTCAAGATACCCCAAGGACCCCACCCCCAGCACACCGTGGGGAAGAGGACTCGCCAATTTCTGGGATAACACAAAGGCAGTCAAGTTCACGTCACCATCTTTCAAATACATAGTTACATCCTCACCAAAGTTATCACTGCTATTAAGAGGTAAATTAAACAGAGATATGTTATAATGGGTAATAAAAGTATTCAACCAGGGAATTCATTGAGCCCAATTTAGTTATAAATTTCCCTTAAAGTTAAGCTAAATATAAAGAAAAGGCAATTAGGTACAAGCTTTTAGCACTATGCTGAATTATTTTAATATTCATTTCTACCTAGTCATGGCTACAAGAAAGCTTACTGCTGAACATTCTCAGCTTATTGAAGGTTGTCCCCCAGTCTATTCATTCACGGGTATCTTTGAACAAAACAGATCTGGATAAATCATTTTGCCTTTTTTTTAATAAGGAAAATCTCACATATATGGATTTTTATTAGGATCTCACAGCATGGTTTTAGCAATGTGTGACTCAATTTTTTTCTCTCTTGAAAAGTCAAGTCTCACAAGCATATGGAAATCCCTGGGGGGTAGAGAGTGCACAGAGGAACCAGGACTCATTGGGTATGAAAACTCCCAGGGTCTCCTGAACCACCTGTTCACGGAATAACGATCGATTCCAAGGGGAACAGGGAGACAGCGCTCCCCGGCCCCCCAAAGGAATCCAGAGTTCCAGGTATTTCTGCCCTAGAGTTCAAGGGCCCTCAACACAAAAGGATGAAACATTCGTTCTTGAAAATCCTGAAAAGTTATTTCAAAAGCAGCCACACTAAAGTTGAGTCTCCTTTTATATTGAATCTTATCTTCCTGGAGTTTTTCAAGTGTTTCCGTTTTATGCAAATCACTCTTTTAGGCTTCCCATTAAGCTAGGGAAGGTGCTTGCTGTCAGCCACACCAGGGGACAGAGCTTGTGGACGTTGGGGATGTGTAATCCCCTGAACAAAGGAATTCAGCCCCCCTGTGCTTTCTGGATCCTTGGGACTCTTCTTTTCGTTGTTGTTAATCCTCACCCAAGGATATTTTTCCATTGATTTTTAGGGAGAGTGGAAGAGAGAGAGAGGTAAAGACAGAGAGAAACATCAATGTGAGATGTTGCCTCCTGCACTCACCCAACCAGCGCCCGGGCAAGGGAGGAGTCTGCAACCAAGGCACATGCTCTTGACCAAAATCGAACCCGGGACCCTCTGTCAACAGGGCCAAACCGGCTAGAGCCCTTGGGACTCCTGTTGCTGGGGACACGCTCCCCTGCACTGGCCCTCATGGCCGTAGGGACTAAAGGCTGTAACGAGCCTGATGCTGAACTGGACCCAGCTCCGGAAAGGAAACTCTGGACACGGGCTTTGCTTCTCGCTTTACTGAACCCCAGCTACACTTCTATGCCTAGACAAAGGGAAATGGGACTTGGGACACACAAGGATGTAATTCCATGAAAATACAGCTTCCTGCCATATCTCATCCTCCCAAAATGCTTATTCCAGCAGCGCCCCAAGAGCCCACTGCCAACACTGACAGCTTCCCTGAGACATGACGAGGAACAACACAACAGATTGGATGCAGAAGCAGTTAAAAAATCCAGCTGTTTTCTGTTGAGCCTGACATTAAAGAGATTTGCGGAAGGGTGAAGCAATGCCACTCTTCCTGCTAGCATTTATCGTTTTGAAAAATAGTTAATTTTCATTGAAGTCTGTGCTAACATGCTATGGTTTTATTAGTGTTCTTCTTAATTAACTAATCATTTTTTAATGTCTGTTTAAAATTTTAATACAAGTGTAAATATCTTAGGGGGTCCTCCCTAATTTTTAAGAGTGCAAAGGAGGCCTGTGATTAAAAGGTTTGAGAACCACTACCACAGAAAAAACACCAGCAGACACCATCCCACGGGCTAAGTCCAACCTGCCTGGTTTTGTAAGTAAGGCTTTATTGGCACACACAGCTAGCTATGTTTGTTTGCATATGGCGTATGAGCCAATTCCAGCTTTTATAAATGGTTTTAGAAATAACATTTTACTAGGACAAAGTCACACCATTCATTTATATATTATCTATGGCTGCTTTCCTGCTACCTAAGGGCAGAGTTGAGTAAGTTGTGAGAGAGATGACATGACCTGCCTAAAACATTCACTATCTTCCCCCTGACAGACAATACAGATTCAAATTTACTCAATTATAACACATTACATGGGCATTTAACCGTAAGTGTTCGGAGTGTATTAGGAAATCCTACCTAATAAAGAGGAAATATGCTAACTGACCCTCACACCGTCACAAAGAAAGCAGCGCCCATAGCCAATAAGGAGGGAATATGCTAATTGACTGCCCCGCCCTCAAAGATGGCAGCACCCACAGCCAATAAGGAGGGAATATGCTAATTGACAACCACACCCTCAAAGATGGCAGCATCCACAGCCACAAGATGGCGGCGCCCAGTCCCCTCAGCCCCACCAGGGCGACTGCCTCCAGAGTCCCTCAGTCCCCTCAGCCCCCCAGGGCCGCCCGAGGTGCAGGTGACCAGGGCAGGCCCAGCTTGCACTGCCGGCAGTGGCAGCAGTAGAGGTGTGATGGGAGCATCGCCTTCCCCTGATCGCCGGGTCACCTCCCACCCCTGAGGCCTCCCAGACTGTGAGAGGGGGCAGGCCGGGCTGAGGGACCCCCCTGCCCTCAAGTGCATGAATTTTCATGCACCAGGCCTCTATATGTATGTGTGTGTGTGTGTGTGTGTATATATAATGCCTAGTTTAAGGACATCCCATGCATGGGTAATAAGTAGAAGCATCTGAATATTCCCTTACATAAAATATTTTCTTTCCTATCACAAAACCTAATAGAAACAAGGAAATCATTTATTCTAACAAGTTTTGAACAGGTATTAAATTCAAAATTTCTCATATATTAATCATTCATACATCTTGCTAAATAGCTGGATGTTAAAATTATGCCTACCTCTCCATAAAAATGAATTGTCTGATGTAATGAATGGGCAAATTGCATTTTTTATATTCTTCCATTGTTAATCTTTTTTTCATTTTATTCTAAGGAATAGCAACCAATTAATATATAAATTCTTTGTCTCACATCATATCCAATAGCTATAAAAACAACTTTTAATAAAAGGGCTGAGAAGATATTGAATAAAATGTACAACATACTAAAAAGTTTCATACCTGCTTACGCAGAATTCTTCACTTCTGATCATTTCCACTATACAGTACGCAGTAACAGCAGGTAATAGCTCCCAAATATGTGCCACAAACTGTAGGTAGGTTATTTTTATCACCACTTCACTTAATACTGACATCAACTGTATGAAGTGAAATAATTTTGTTTTTCACATTTTATAATACAAGGATGTATTGCTACCAAGTGGTACAATGGAACCATAAACACTGGGTTGTCCCATTCCGTGGGGCGGGCTTTTTATTGCTATGTACATGTCTGTTTTAAATTTCAAAAAATGTCATTTGCAACTTAATGTGCAACTCAAAACTCTTCATCAAGCCATTAACTAGCACCACACATACTACAGGGCAGCTGAATCCTTAAAGATAGAGGACACAAGGGTAGTAAAAAATATTCATTATTTATCAGATAGTGTGCAGTTTAGCACTGGAATGTATACAGAAAGAATACAGTGGGGCCTTGACTTACAAGTTTAATTCGTTCTGTGACGGAGCTCATAACTCAAATTACTCGTATGTCAAATCATTAAAGTGAACAAGTGAGACACGTGATGCTGGGCTGATGTTGTGGCGTTCACTGTGACGTTCACTGCACCAACTAGCGGTGGGGTATCTGAAGCTGGCTCGTAACCCGAATTTTAGCTCGCAACTCAAAGCAAAAAATCGGCCGAGAGACAGCTCGTATCTCGAAAAACTCGGTAGTCGGGACACTCATAAGTCAAGGCCCCACTGTACAGCGAAATACAGCATGAAATGCTCATTTTGCATCCTACTTTCCTTACACACCCTCCATAACCTAAACTGCATTTATCTTCCACCTGTATGTGATATAGCATCCTTTGCCCAGGCCCCATCAATACATTCTTTATTAGTCAGATTGAAACATAAGACCTCCTTACTTAATGTGACCGTACCTACGAGCCCTTGCAAAAGCCCCATCTGCCTTTCCTGGTATTAAAATTTTACTGAAATACTTGATGCTAGATGTATGTTCTTGCTGGGAATTCCCATGGTGACCTCAGGCAACATACTGTCTGCACTGACCTTGTTGGGACATTTTCCAGAACTTGTATGTCATGTTGTACAAACATACTCTCGTACGAGGTCAGGACAGGCTGTACGTCCAAACAAAACATGACGGTCACCCTTTGTCCCCTCCCACCCAGTACCACTACCCGCCCCTCAGGAACACAGTTTTGTCCATAGCTTTTTGGTCGTGTTTCTAAGTGAATACATGTACATTCACAAAGAGACACATACACCCCAGGCTGGGCCTTACACGCCTTTAAAAAAACACAAGTAGGATAACACTCCATACTGTTCTGCATCTTGCGTCTACCGCCCAACAATACAGTTAGCGTTTTTCACATCAGCATACATACTTACATCACTTGAGGGGCCCAATGTTCCATAGTTTTGCTGTGCCATACTTTATTTAACCGTTCCCTCTATTGACAGATAATGTGATTTTATTTTTGTCTACGTAAAAACACAGCAATTCTCTCCCAAAGATCAATCATTCTCTAAGCAGATTCGCCTGAGAGATGTAGCGATAAGCCAACGTGCCTTCCAGGAAGACGGCTGAGATCTGAAAGTGCCTGGCATTGCATGTATCATCCATTCTATTAATTTCTTTGGAAAAAGGAAGAAGAAAAGATACTCTCTAGCAAAAGCCTGCCACAAACACAAAAGCCAACAGAGGATTGCTGTTATTCAAAGCTTTGTTCTGGTCAAAGAGTTAGAAGGGCGTTTCAAAGAACAGAAGTCAACTACCAGAAACCGTATGAGCAAATGGTTTTCCCTTAGGATGTGGAATCTGTACAAGGCACAATGTTGGCCTTAATGTGCGATGATGGGGAAGGAGGGTGAATGCATCCCTTCATAGACCTTCAGGGTAAAAACACACTAACTGGGTGGCTCAAATGGTTGGAGCGTCACCCCCCATACACCAAAAGGTTTCAGGTTCGATTCCTGGTCAGGACACAAAGCCTGGTTGCGGGTTTGATCCCCAGTCGGGGTGAATACAGGAGGCAACCGATCAATCATGTTTCTCTCACATTTCTTTCTCTTTCTCTCTCTCTCTCTCTCTCTCTCCCTCCCTCCCACCAACTTTCCCTCCCTCCCTCCCTCCCCAAAAATCAATAAAAACATATCCTCAGGTGAGAATTTTTTTTTTTAAAGCAGTTTAAGGGTCCCAGGCTTTCCCTGATGTTATGTGTTTCTTCAACCTGTCTTTGACTCTTTTGCACATTCTCTCTGCTTTGCATGTATCGGATGTCAATGAGATGGAAAACAAGGCAGACAGGAACCTGAACAGGTGCTGTATGTAACACATGTCCCCACTGAGCATTGGGACAATTAAGCATGTGCCTTTTCTCCTGGAGAGAACCAGTTAATGAGTTAGCCTGCAGCAAACACTCAGAAAGGGATCTGACTTGGTGGGTCTGACACAGGGAGAACCTGGACTGTGCCCAGAGGAAGCGGGGAGATGGAGCAGAACAATCATATGGGAGAACAATGACGCCTGCTGGGTTTGCCCCTTGCCTTACTGAGGGTCCTTCCTCTGCTGGGCTGTCAGCAAGAGGAGCACCATTGCTAACTCCACTGAAGCTTAGCAGCTGGAGAATTTTCAGACAACAAACCGAGATTCCCAAAACACTACGGTATAAAAGAAAACAACGCTGGTTAAATCCTCAATTTCTCCGATCAACTAATTTCAGTGATGGAATAAGCACACTCTAAATAATGAGAGACTTCTACTTTGTCATCTTTATGATTACCATACCATTTTGTTCGCCTCCATTTCTTAAGAAAATTATTTTCCATCAATAAGCAGAAAGACTTGCCCTGGCTGGTGTTGATGGATGATGGGTAGAGCATCAGCCCCTGCACTGAAGGGGCTCGGGTTTGATTCCGGGACAAGGGCATGTACCTGGGTTGCTGGTCCATCCCCACCATGGTCAGGGCACTCACGGGACACCCCTCCCCTCCTCCCCCCACCGCCCCTTTCCTTCCATTCTACCTAAAAGCAATGGAAAGATATCCTCGGGTGAGATTAACCAAAAATAAATAAATAAATAGAAAGACTGGGATTTCTGATACTAAGAAGTGCCCTAGAGAAGCAGATCTGAAGCAAATCAATGCCTGCAGTTCACTCTGGCCTTTGCCATGTCACCTTTGGCGCCTAAATTTCCAAGGCCACCCCAGTGCTCGCCATCCTGTAACAGAGACTCAGCAGCCTCATCGCCTCTCACGGGGTCTCGCTTGGTTCCAGCTGCCCTAGGAGAGCATGGTTGCCTATTCATCTATTTGAGGTACTCCCCCGAGGCCTCCTCTAAAGTGAATTTCATTTATGCCATACAGTCTACATTTCAGTCAGACCATCATACATATGCCTCTAGTCTTGTTGAAAATTCTAGAGTTTCTGTAAATCTAGTACACATACTCTTGTGTGTGTACACATGTGTGAATTCATACACATAATTTCAACTTTTTATTATGAGTGACGATAGGGAGTGGTTGGGTATATGAATCATTGCCCCCAATAGGTCACTCCAATCACCAAATCGCTTCTTGCTGGCATTAGGGGCCTTGTGCTAGCAGTCCCAAATATGAAATGCAAAATGCTCTCCTTAGGCTAACGGTAAATATAATTTTCATTCCTAAAAATAAAACCCAGAGTGGTGGATTATTATGGTAAAAGGAGGCCTCAAACAGAAGTCACCATGCTTGGGCTAATGCACGTCCGACTGGCCAGCATGGTAACCAACTGCAATTCCATCACCAAAGCTCAAGCTCTGCCCTCCCTGTCAAGAGAAGATTATAAGCAGACACAGGACAGTTTCCTGGGGCCCTGAGAAGAGCACAGTCCAGGAACTCAGTAGACAAGTCAAAGTCACCCCTCCCCCATCTAAGATTCTGCTACTGACCAGCCTCGGACAGAAGACCTGGAAAAAGAAAGCTGGATGGATAGGGCAATGTTTACCATTTGCAGCCAATGACCCAGAAACAGGAAAAGGACAGGGAATGTAAATAGCTGTCCACAAGGGCACTAAGGATTAAATTTTGCAAACATAAGCGCTAAATCCTTTGGTATGAAAAGCACAAGGCGTGAAAAGGGACATGGCGCCTTTCTTCTGCTCTGAGTTGCCACATCCGCTCAGTGCGGGGCCAGATTAGGCTGTTGGATCCACCAAAGGGCTGCGGGGCCAGGAAAAAACACTAAGAGCCTTCCCACCGCGCAGCTAATCACTGACAAAGCTCAAGACCGGCTTCCACAGCTGGTGGCCTCGGAGCCTCTCTGGAAAGATGGTGGCAGCCAGGAAAGAGGGCCTCTGATGAGCTCGGGCTGTAGCTAGCTCTGATTCCTCAAAGATCCCCAGCTGGGATGGCAAATGCCAGGCTCCCCAGGCTAGGCTGCCCCTGGGAACCTGCTCTCCAGGTTGGTTGCATGCAGCCCTTTGTGTGATTTGAGGACAGAAAACAGTTTTCCAGAGCAGCACTGGTCTAAATCCCGGCCCCGGCCTAATCCCATGTACGTAATGGAAATCCGGCTGGAAACATGGGTTACTCCAGGGGAGGCCTCCCTCCCCATTCCTCCCTGGAGACAACATTCCGAATCTGGCAACACACCTTCCCCGACAACCACCTCAATGGACCGAGTTGGAGAAGGGATGTCGGTGGAAGGTCAGACACCCTTAGAAGAAGGGGGTCAGTGGACCCCCCAGGAAGGTCAGACACCCTTAGAAGAAGGGGGTCAGTGGACACATCCCTGCACCACGTAATTACCAGGAGCCATACTTAAATGACTTCTGCTACAAAGCTGCTTTGAAAAGCCCTGTAACCCAATTCCACCTCTGGAAGCTGGTGTGAGCTTCCCACACCCCATCAACACAATGGTGTGTGATTTAAACTGTCTTATATTCTGTTAGTCCTTTAGCAGACCTGGAAACAAAAAAGTCATAATCCCACCTACCATAAAACTGCCATAATTTGAGGGCTATTTAACATATTGATTTCCCGAAAAGGAGCAGGTATTGTCGCACATTATGCACCACCCCCACAAACGTTTCTCTACGTGAATGCGAATTGGGCTCTAAAGAGTGTGTCTAATGTGTTGAATAAAGATTCCTAAGACCATTATTGAAGCGACAAAGTCCTTCTTAAGAAATAATTCATGCTCTCCTAACTTACTCTTTTTCCTATGTTTGTATAAGTATGAAAGTCAACAGATTCATTTTCTTATCATTGCAATCACTTTGGAAGCAAAAGAGTATTAACCAGGAACTTCCAAAAGGGTTCCAGAGCTACACCGAGTCAAGTCCGGCCAGGTCCCCTAATGTGTCCTCCCGCCCCGGGGAGACGGGGAGAGGGGGATATGTGGGTCCACTTAAAGCCTTGACAAATACATCGGATGGTGGACTCCCCCATACTGCCCACAAGAATCATCAATCTGCCTTGCATGAATAGATGTTGGCTGTTACCCTGAGCAGAGCTAACACAGACAGCACAGGTCCCCCCCCCCCCACTTCAAATCTGGGTTTGTGGGTGCTCTGGACAATAAATGGCTAAGTACCAATTTAGGTATTACTGACAGTCCCCCAATGCAAATTCCAGGTAAGGCAGATAATAAGATTTTCAAGTCAAAGTATTTCCAACATTTCCTCCAAATTCAGTGAAAATCTCCTTGGTAGTTTCCTCTCAATAGGAAATAGATATTTTGTTTTATTTCAATATAGATATTGTCTAACTCAGCGGTTCTCAACCTGTGGGTCACGACCCCTTTGGGGGTCGAACGACCCTTTCACAGGGGTCACCTAAGACCATCAGAAAACACATATATAATTACATATTGTTTTTTGTGATTAATCACTATGCTTTATGTTCAATTTGTAACAATGAAAATACATCCTGCATATCAGATATCTACATTACGATTCATAACAGTAGCAAAATTACAGTTATGAAGTAGCAACGAAAATAATTTTATGGTTGGGGGTCACCACAACATGAGGAACTGTATTAAAGGATCGCGGCATTAGGAAGGTTGAGAACCACTGGTCTAACTGGTAAACTTTATAAGATCTCTCCTTCCTGTTCCTAATGGCCAATGCATAATTCTTTTGTTTTTGTTGTTGTTTTTGTTTGATTTTGTTAATCCTCGCTCAAGGTTATTTTTTCCCATTCATTTTTTCCATTTTGAGAGTGGAAGGTAGGGAAGAAGGAAGGGGGGGGAAAGGGAGCGGGAAAGAGAAAGAGAGAAAGAGAAACATAGATGAGAGAGCCATGGATTGGTTGCCTCCTGCACAGGCCCCAAACAGGGCAAGAGATCGAACCTGCAACCCAGGTGTATGTCCTTGACCAGGAATCAAACCCCAGACCCTTCAGATTGAGGGCCAGCACTCTAACCACTGAACACCCCAACCAGGGCCATCATTCATTTTTGATTCGTTGGTTTGGGGGATTTCTTTATTGAATTTCCTGAGTTGATAATGCACATATTATAACAAAGTCAAAGGTACAAGAGGATGGACAGTGAAAACTACAGCTTCCCTCACCTCTTCCTGAAACCTCCCAACGCAGCACTATTACCACGATGGCAGTGACACTCCTGGGCATGGCCCAGAAGAAGGCGGCCTACTCTAGATACTGCTGTGCTCCTTGCTTTTCCCCTAATAAACACGATATAGACATCCAGGGACATATGCGTGCAGAGAGAATTAGGCACATGTATCAGTTCAGACAGAGTTGTTTCGCTTATACACCGTATTGAACAAATGTACACACGCCACTACTTAGCACATTGTCACTTATTACAACAACCCTGTTCATGGGCCACGGGGTTGTTTCCGAGCCTTCCCAAATCCCAACACTGCTGTGATGGATAACCCTGACATAGGTTCATCTGTAGGATGCACATCTGGGGGCAGAGCTGCAGGATCAAAGGCATGTGTGTGTGATTGTGATGGACTAGCCTGAGATTTCACAGAAGCTGCAACAACTTCAAATCCCAAGAGAGAGGTCTACGATTAGCCAGTTCCCCCCAGTCTTACCAACTATTTACAGCACAGGCCAATTTGTAAAGGCCCTTACCCTTGGCACCTTGAACAATGAGGCATCGGGGGCTGGAGTGGGCCCAGTAGTCCCCGCTCCCCTCTCGGCCCTGTGGCGGCCTGCAATTAAGATCACGGGCTTGGTGGGCAGAAGAGCTGCCCCAACTCTGCCACTCCTGAGTTCAGTGACCCTGCAGAGTCCTCACATCTGAGGTCCCTAAGCTCAGTTTTCTCATCCATAAAGTGGACTGCAGGCATGCCTTCTTCTACTGACAAAGTACAAGCGGCCCCTTCCCCCAGCAGCCGGTAAGGTGTTCAGTCCCTTCCGAGGAAGCTCACGCTGCATTGGGGTGAGGCCCCCACTTCATCCAGCAACTAGCAATGCTCCCAGCAGTGCCGGGTCATCACTCACCCACACCATGGCCTCGGCCTCAGAGCTCACCTGCATCTACTGGGCACACTGTGACGAAGTGACAGTGACAGAGGATAATATCAATGCCCTTATTAAAGCTGCTGGTGTAAATGTTGAACCTTTCTGGCCAGGCTTGTTCGCAAAGGCTCTGGCCAATATCAACATCAGAAGCCTCATCTGCAATGTAGGGGCCGGTGGGCCTGCTCCAGCAGCAGGTGCTACCCCAACAGGCGGTCCTGCCCCTCCATCCTGTGCCCCAGCTGAGGAGAGGACGGTGGAAGGGAAGAAATAAGAATCGGATGATGACATGGGCTTTGGTCTTTTGAATAAACCTCTTTTGTAACATATTCAATAAAAAGCTGAACTTTGTTTAAGAAATTAAAAAATACAAGCTACTCCCTCCCCATGCAGGAACGCAGGAAAGAGTAACTGAGATATCCACAATGCACTTACTGTGAATGCTTAAGCAAATGAGAGATCACAGCAAGGAGACACCCGATTCCCTGTATGCCACGCTGCCAAGAAATGCCCTCCTCTGGCCCACTGGCGTGCTGGCAGCCAATTAAAGTATACACACTTTTTATTACAGTTGATGATAAAACACCACGAAGGAAATACACAAGATGAAAAATAAGACAGGACAGAGGTCCCCATTTAGATGCTAGAGGAGCCTGGCTGGGAGGTGGAGAATATCAGTCAGATCTTGATGCTCAGCTGCAAGGAACCTTCAGGATCCCACCAGCTTTGGGGCCAAGGCGATGCTCTTTGCAAACAGCCCCCAGACAAGGGCTGCAAACGGTGTGGGGGCCTGGGGCCTGGCCATTCCTGCCCTAAGCTAAAAGTGGGCAACCTTTGCTCCTCAGCTTCCCACTGTCTTGACTGAGACCGAGTCAGAGCTGCAGGGTGTCTGAGGTTCCCCTGTCCAGTCCTGCCTCTTTCCCCCTTACCTGTCACAGGCATCAACCCTCAAGCTCCATGCACTGCTAATTCAGCGTCTGTATCCCTGAACTGATGGGCAGGGTACCCTGTTGGGATCATCAAGGGCATCCCTAACCCTAACCAACCCCATTACCTCCCTCATCAGACTTTCCTTTCTAAACTCACTAACCTGCCCACCACAAGAGGGATTAGTGAGCCTTCATCTGCCAACATCCGATAATTCCAAATTCTCAATTAATAAAGGCGGGACTGTCCTAAACAGTCCTCAGGACTGTTACCTTACAGGGTAGGTAGGTACTCTTGTACTTAAGAGAAAAAAGGAGAAAGTCGGGGGGAAAGGAGGTGTCGTCACCAAGAGACTAGACTTAAGTAAAATAATTGGTCCCACGGTCAGTCAATGCCAGGGATGGGACTCACCCAGGTGCCTCTGTTATCATAAACTGGTGTTCCCCACGCTATATTGATGCTTTTTAAATCTGGTTCCCAAAGTCAACTACCCCAGGAACCCTTCTCCCCTAAATGACAAAATGTAAATCTCCTAGTCCCTTGGAATAGCAGAAGCAGCTTTAGTCTGTGTGCACTGGCTGGTTTGGGAACTGCTAGGTGATTGCACGTGGCCCAGTGGCTCCCAGTCGGAGCTGTGAAGACCAGGAGCAGAGGCCACCACTTCCTTCCACAACTTCTGTGCGTCCCACGGCAGCACTCAGGGTGAGACTTCCCACAGGAGCAGCCACAGCAGGTTCCAGAGCCTGTCACGCCCATGCTTCTCCCAGCATCACCGGTGTGTGGCAAATGCTGGCTCGGAGAAAACCCACATAAAAATGACTGCGTTTCTGAAGGGCCTTAAACGCTCAAACAAGGCACCCAAAGGAAAAAAATTAAAGTAAATGTGCACTCACTTTGAAAGATAAGCTGACTGTCGATAAATAAAAAAAGAATAAAGAAAAGAAAGAGCGGGCCCTTCCTGAAAGAACACAGAGACATATCCCAGCACCCAGACAACACTCGCTGCAGAAGGCTGGCTGCAATGCAGGAACAGGGACACAAAACACCCGCCCCCACCACACACACCCGGTGTGAAACAGGGCACCGCTTCTGTTGGGAGAAAGAGATCTTTAAACCCAGCAAACATCTCTGGTCACCTCAGGAAACAAGGGAGGAAACGGTGGCAAATGGAGGCACGACTTTCTCATCGCTGTGTTGTCTCCAGGGAACTGCAAACTAGTGTGCAACTGCGAGGCCACGTGACGTTCCGCCTGCTGGTACCACGGAGCCGCCTGGGCCACCGATGAAGTTACACATCTCTGAATGTTACCAATAGAGCAACACATTCTAATCACAGCCCCAAGATGATAATCACGTAATTTCTACTTGGTGCATAAAGGCTATTATTAAATGCCTAGACTCAAATGGGAAGTCTCCAGTATAACTAAATTCACCGTGTTTTTAAAATGTGGCTTTCCTTGCTCTCCTCCTAATGCCAAACTGTAGCCTCAAATCTTTCTCCCATGTTTTTCCTGAAGGCCTCCAAAATTGAAGGGAGGGTTAAGTTCATCCAGAGAGGGCTCCGGCTCCCACAGCCCCACAGGAAAGAACTAAATATACCCCACGGGAGAAAGGAACACTGTGTCCTGTGCAGAGGAAAACAATTCAAAGGGGTTTCCAGTTTGGTTTGGCTCCTGAAACCAGGGTTTTAGAAAAGGCCACAAATTCAAAAGTACTCCTGAGACAGCCAAATAACCCAAGGATACAGGCGCTGTTAGTGCCATTTGCAAGGGAGAATTTGGCTATTTGGTTAACCAAATAGCATGGGAACCACACATTTCCTAAAAGGAAAAAAACACATCCTTGACTTGGAATTGAAAATTACAGTTCCGAGGAGAATTGACTACTAATTCCAGGCCAAACCCTAGCAACAGCTGTCACCACTGCTTCATTTACATGTAACCCATTCAGAAACTGTCCTGGGCCTGAGCGACCGAGGCCATTCCCATTCTGCCCCGGCCTTACCCAGGGCTCCAGGATGGAGCTGCTGGCCATCAGCACAGCTGTCCGCCGCCACTGTGCTGATCTTCACAGCCTGACTTTTGCCATGCAGACTGCGAAGAGCAATTCAACTTTATGGAATATAAAACCACATCCATGGCTCCCTAATGACTCACTCTTCAGTCCAGGTGTGGCATCCCTGTAATTAGTCAGCCTGACGCCTCGAGCTTTGTTATACCTAAAACCAAGTCCATTTATCTGCCAGCGAGGAGCTATTCGTGCCACATGGAAAATTCAGTAAGAAGGACAGAGAAAAGTTTTCCACTTGAAGACAGTTTGGCTAATAGATCACATGTGTTCAGCTTGGCCTTCCTGTTGCCTTTTTCGAGTTTTCAATTTTATTACCCTGGGGCATTTGCACCAACCAGAATCTTCTTCTTTGCTTAGAAATTCACCCACCCCTGCTGTTTATTCCTCATTGAGTCATAATCCTCCGTTTGTGACATCACAATTAGCCACTTGTGGTGATGATTACAATGTCGTGAACAAAGGATTATGAGAGGGCGTTGGAAACGAAACAGCAGGAACACTGACTGCAGGGCAGGAAGTTCCTCTTTTCAACTCCCTGTGCCCAGCCCTCAGGAATTGGAGCGTGGGAACAGGGAGTAGCTGGGGGAGGCGCTCTCTAATGGGGAGAGAGAGATGGGAAACTAAGAGAACTCCACCAGCAGTTTTACCTGGTTTCACAAAACATTGACTAGCTACGTTTTTCCTCAACAGCCCACTTTTATTTTATATATAGAGAGAATAGTACAAAGATACCTATTTATTTCACTGGCAACAGCTAGCTGCATGTGCTTTATGATTCTCTAGGTACATACTTTTTCCTCAACCATCTGAGAGAAAGTTGCAGACATCATGCCCCTTTAACCTCCTTAAGATCAAGGACATTCTCTTACCTACCTATTGGACAAGGATCAAATTCAGGAAACTTAACGTTGCTATAACATAATCTAACTTACAGTCCATATTCAAATTACACCAATTACCTCCCCGAATTTCCGTCATTTGTTTTCATTACTAGTTCACAATCATCAAGAAAACAAAGGCAATATATTTTTTCAACTCTCTTCAATGGTCAACAAAATTACTACTCCAAAATTCAAGATTTTTAAAAATTTAAATCCAGAGTAAGAAAAATTGTAATGGCCGTCATTTATTTGGTGCTTATTATGTTCTCATCAAGCTTCTTACATGAATCATCTCATTCATGCCTCATAAAAACTCCATGGAGTGTGAGTCCCCATCATCCACATTTTCTAAAAAAAAAAAAGGGGAGGGGCATGAAAACCCGTCCCCGGGCAATGATGCATTGAAAATGACGTCACAGGGAAACAACCCCCCCAGACTTCTCCCCATGACAATGCTTCTTCTAAGGACCCTGAGTCCAGCTGGTCCTGGCGGGAAGTCTACCACGAATAGACGACCAATATCCAGTCAACCTTCAGGACAAACCGAAAACAGATCAATACTCCCCCGTGTGACGAGGCACCTGAGAATGCAGATCACAGGGCCACGGCGGAAGGTAGCGCTTCAGCTTTGGATCACTGCAGAATATCCCAACACATGCCTTGTCCCCTGAACGAGCTTTAGGGTTGGCAGTACAGTGGGCAGCTTCCCTGGCGTTATTAACTGCCCATTTAACAGATCCAGGAATTCCATTTATCCTAAACACAGAGGGGAGGTTTTAAAAGCAAGAAAAGCAGCTTTTCACGGCCTAAAAGCTTTCCTGGTGGGATGGACCTTAAATCGCCTTTTTCAGAGACGGAAGTGGCTGACAGGAAGCTTGGCCATCATTGCTTTTTTTTAGGAGAATGTAAATCTGACTCAAAACCAAAGCCATTCGTCTAAACTGGTGATGGAAGGGAACGAAATTCATGACCTAAAAGCCAGGACCACATTTGGAAATAATTCCTATTCCACTCGTTCCCCATTAAACGCACCCCATGTTGCACTAGACACATGTCATGTACAGATTTCCATTACCCACCAAGCTAGACACTGAATTTCTATTGCATCCTCTATCACTAGTCATCCCTGCCCAGTAACTTGGATTGGATCAGCCAGAGGAAAAGTTTGCTCAGCAATGCATCCCCCCAGCCCATACTTGAGGCTCTATCTCCATGTCTACCCTTTTTCCCTCCATATCACCTGTAGTTTAGAAAAATAAAGAGAATAGAGAAATTCCTCCAAAAATAGCCAGCAGATCACCCACATGTTTTGCTCCCACATATTCATTCTAAAGTCAACATGTTTAAATTGGGACATTTGGCTAAAAATCCCTATTCCTGGCTTCTCTTGAGGCTCACTTCTGGCAATAGTGGGTACACATTTACCCACGGCATTGCTGGTGGATCAGAGAACCAGCCACCCAAAGACCAGGGCCCACCCATGCCCACACCTCTGCCCTCCCTGCTTCACTCGCTGCTGTGTGTCCTCAGAACAAACTGTCTAACAGGCCTTTCTGTGAGTGCAGGGGGCACCGTGATTCATACATTAGGACAAAGGGCATTAGCGGGACGTATGGGTACCAGCCTTGGCTCCAGCTTCAAATCTCTGCAGGTACGTCTTTGTCCTTTTCTAGCCCAACCGCTTTAGTTGGCTGTGTTCATCTGTGTTCATCGGTTGTGCCTTGGGATTGAGGGGCTGAGAAATTTCAATGTCTAATTAGTAAATTGCTTAAGGGGACAATCAAAACCGAGAAAGAGAAAATGTTCCAGGAGCGGGCATTTGAGGGAAAGTAGGACAAGTTGAGGAGGACAAGGTGTCAGGGATTTTACTTCTCCTGGGGGTCACCCCTACTTCCCACTGCATTTCATGGGACCCTGTGAACCCTCTGCTCCCTGGAGGTGTTATTAGCGGGCATGTAACGAGGAGACCTTGAGACCACACTGCCAAGGTTTTCCAAGGGCTGACCGGAGGCGCTGCGGCCTGGCTGGTGGTGGAGGGAACTGATGGTACTTCTTCAGGAAAACAATGCCCGTTCCTCTGAACTGAGCAACTAACTATTCAGACACCTCGCGTGCATCCTCTCCTCCTCTCCTCCTGGTGCGCGGTCACGATCTGCTTTTAAAACGAGCCCAATGTGCCGCTGGACTGGTTGCCAAATGTGGCAGCCATTAGTTTGAAAACAGTATGAAAGGCTCAAGCTTTGGAATCACATAATCAAAATCAATTAATCTACCATTTGGGACTTTGCACTTCCATCCACACCCGAGGCAGCCGCTTTCCAAACGCTCCCATTTGACTGTGGCACAGTCTCGCCGCGTCCCATCGCCCTCCCAGTCACACGGGGCTGGGGCGCTAGCGAACACGCACTCCTTCTTAGTCCAGTCAACTGAACTTAGGGATAATTGTCTTAAGAAAAAAAAAATTAAAAACCACTTCTCCAAAAAAGTGTAAAGGATGTATTCACTACAGAGATCCTTATTGAGGGGTGGGCATTCAAAGGCACCCCAAAATTTAGGGATGGGGATGCAGCCTGGGAAAGTATATTAGGTATTACAATGGGCATTGACTTCCGGAGAACAAAAAGAAAGTTGCAGTCAACCAACCAACAGAAAGTGGGCATGTTTGGGGTTATTCGTAGTAGTTATCAACATGGGACATGGTGATAACAGGACCATGAAATGGCGCAGGTAATCCTGTCCTAGCAACTCGGATGTCAAGCTGAGAAGCCTGGAAGCCAGGATGGGAAGCCTGGATGGTTCTCAGCCAGGCCAGTTTTATCTGGGAGGTGACCACCTTCTCTGGCGATGCTCCAAGCTGGAGAGACCAAGATGCAGACACAGGGAAAGGCTACACTGGACTGCACTTCTTTCTAAAGGAGAAGGAAATACTAACAATTCCAACCCCTCCTGCCCCTCCCTGCTCTTGACACTCCCTCCAGGTTTTCAGTCCAGATTATTTGTAAAGACTAGGCCTCTAAGCAGACGATTTAAAACACAAGTGGACTATTGCTTCCCCAGGCCACACATAAACGTCTACCCCTTCCTTCATTTTTTAAAAAATATATTTTTTATTGATTTCAGAGAGGGAGAGAGAGAGATAGAAACATCAATGATGAGAGAGAATCATCGTTTGTCTACCTCCTGCAATCCCCCTACTGGGGATCAAGCCCGCAACCCCGGCATGTGCCCTTGACTGGAATCGAACCCGGGACCTTTCAGTCCTCAGGCAGATACTGTATCCACTGAGCTAAACCAGCTAGGGCCCCTTCATTCATTTTTGAAAACTGACCAGGCTCCCTCTTTTAGGTATTCCAAATGGTTTCCTCAGCTGCTGGTTTGGGGGGAGGGGGGGGTCTTTCAAAAAGATAATCACTTACATCCACCATCCATGTCCCTTTAGCTTGGGCAGCACATCCGCACCCAGGCCTTGACTTTCTGCTGAGACTACAACTAGGAGCTGACAGAGGTGAGCCCGCTATCCCAGCACAGCCCCTCCTGACCACCTGGGGGCACCACTGTCTAAAGATGGCAAAGCATCAGAAACTACTAGGCATATAGCTCTCTCTGCTCAGGCTCCGCACAGAGCACGTTGTGTTTCCTTCCAAACAGGTGTCTGTACCTCTGGGTATCGAGTTTCCCAAAGAGTTTTCATAAACTGTGATTCATGAGCGAGAGCTGTACAAACGCTACCTCTAAAACTCCGCCAGTCCCTTCCCGACCTTCCTGGCCAGGCCTGGTCATCACGAACACTTCATAACCGGCTCATGCTCTAGGTGTTCCACGTCAAAGGGGCTGCCAGCTTCCAAAAATTGCTAACTTAAAAAAATATATCAAATAAGCAAGCCACTCCACCGCTCTGGAACCCTGCACACTGGGAACTGGGTTTATTCCCAGATCAAAGTAAGATGGACTGAAAATGGAAAGTTGGTAAAATTTACCCCCTGAGGCATGGTCGTCTTCTCAAGTCTTTTCGACACATAACGGGCAGATTTTAATCACAATATCTAGGGACTTCCATTTGCATATATTATAACTCATAAGTGAATACACAATCACCAAAAACTCACCACTGATCCTTTGGGATCTTGATCCAAGTTACTCAATGGGTTGACGATGGTGTCCAAAAATCTGAAGCCAGCAGTGGGACTTTCACTGAGCTCTTGACTTTATCTCTCTAAGCCTCATTCCTTCACTCATAAAGCAGGAAGAATAATAGAATCTCTGTATGTTGCTGTAAAGATTCAATCAGATAAAGTAGGTACCAGGTATATTGCAGAACCTGCCCCATACTTCACTCACAAGAGGAGGTGGTGGGCATTAAATGTAATCTTCTTACTCAAATTAACTTGAGGCTCAGAGAACGGATGATCGTCCTCACTCAGGATTCTCAATCTAATGAACTGTGGATGCAGGTAAGAAAGAAAGTGTTGATCATGTTCACAGTTACCCAGTTTCTAGTGAGTCTGCCCTTTACCAGGGAAAGGCCTAGAACAGCCCTCAGCTGAGGAATGGGAATGAGCAGCTTGTGATGAATAAACAACACGAAGATGACAGAACACCCATGAACTACTCAATCTTCAGTACAATACGTATGTGTCCATAAGAGCAAATGCAACTATGTCAAGTTAAACTATATCAGTGCACTAAGACTTCTGGCAATAAAACTTATTCGGTGGATTAAAGGGTGTGTGTGTATGTGTAAGATTCATTGAATTACAATGCTGCATTCAGAGAACACACTGATTGTACTTTAATAACTTTTCTAATTAAAGATTTCTGGTTCTCATCTCTTCAGTTATAATTCAAGATTCCTTGTTGAATCATTACAATAGTAAAAAAAATTTAAATGACAAAGACCTAGGAAGACAACCAAACAAGTTTGCATCCATTTGCAAAAATGGTCTAAAATACTGAGCAGAGATATTCAATAATAGGGTCTTGGTTATTTACGGCCATGCTATAAATTATGGTCCAGGGTACAATGGCACTAGATGTGACTCCTAAGAATGATTACATGGATGTCGATCCGGAGAACTGAGAAGATATTTATGGACTAACTGACGCATATGTAAACTTTTTATTAAGGAAAATTAAAAATTTATGCAAAACTAAGAGTATCATGAATCTTCATGTATCCATGACCCAGCAGAAACTTTCAAACTTTTTTATCTTTATTTTTGTTAATCCTCACCTGAGGCTATTTTTCCATTGATTTTTAGAGAGAGTGGAAAGGAGGGGGAGAGACAGAGAGAAACATTCATGTGAGACACATCAATTGGTTCCCTCTCACATGAGCCCTTGACCAGGGCTGGGATCAAGCCCCAACCAGTACGTGCCCTTGACTGGAATCGAACACGGGCTGACGCTCTAATCCCCTGAGTCCACTGAGCCAAACCAGGTAGGGCAAAACTTTCAAAAATTTAAGACTAAATCTTGTTTCAGCTAAAATACTAGCCATAAGCTCACCTCTCCCCCCTCAATTATCTGGAACCAATACCAGACACTGTATCAATCATG
>NW_006383017.1:3221884-3232985 GCF_000327345.1 Myotis davidii | reverse complement strand
TGGGGGGGGGGGGGGGGGGTGGTACTACAAGACTGCCTATAAGGCAGAATCCTATTCATGAAAAAAAAATATATGCATATTAAGAAAAAGCCTATACACCGAAAGGTAGCAGTAATGTCTGTGGGTGATGAGAATACAGGGGTACATTTCCAGCTGACGTGTTTTTAAGCAAAGATCTCAACAATGAACCAGCCATACATTATTTGCATTATAAAGACAAACGAGGGGGTGGGGAGGGTGAAGGGGGTAAAGGAGGTCAAACATAGTAACAGAAGAAAACTAGACTTGGGTGGTGAGCACACACAGATGTCAGACATAATGATGTACACCTGAAATCTATATATTAACCAATGTTACACCAACACAGTTAATGTGAGAAATGAACACAGCTTTTATGGAACATTCTTTTTAAAAACACACACACACACACACACACACACACACACACCTCAAACTCACCCTGTCCTTAAGAATATTTTAGTATAAAAATGAAACAATCTCAAGTCATTTTTACTAATAATATTCAAATTTATTGCTAAACCTTATTTTTCTGTTCTCTCTATTTTCCTAAACTTTGTCATTCTAGGCTAGTCCCCCCGCCCACACCCCCCCAAAAAATTTATCCAAGTCAACCATGTAAAGGTATAAAAGGAAAAAAATTATAAGCACGCACATATGCACACATAGACACGTACGTGTGAAGTAAACTTTATATAAAGAACACTACTTGCTATACATCACATGCCAGTTTTTACTACAAAAGAAATAGTTATTCAAAAAATGTTAAGAGTTGATGCAAATTTCTAGGGCAACAGTGCTGAGTGACAGACATCTGTGATAGGGTAATGCTAGGCTGTTTCTTGCTTTGTTGATTCAACAATCAGCACTGAATGTCTTCTGTTCTAATTTATTTTAACTTCTGCTTAATTAAATGCATAAAAGAACTAATGTGTTGGATTTGGGGATTTAAAATGACTTTCACCCAGCTGTTTTTAAATGCACTAAGAAATTTCTTGAATATAATTGTTCTTTTAGAGGCAAAAAAGCAGACTGTAACCATGACATTCATACAGAGGGGAATTATCACCTAGTGACACTATCTGACAATTTATAATCATTAATTCCCATCCAGTGTTTAAAGGCATTCCAGAACTTCTCCAGCTATCTCCTAAGGTGATATAAAAATTGCTAAAAAAAGGGCCCTGGCTGGTGTTTCTCAGTGGTTGGAGCATCAGCACATGCACAGAATGGTTGGCAGGTTAGATTCCTGGTCAAGGGCACTTACCTAGTTGCAAGTTCCATCCCCGGCCCTGGGGGCCCTGGTCAGGGTGGGTGCAGGAAGCAGTCAATCAATGTGTCTCTATCATGTCCTGTTTCTCTCTCTTTCTCTCTCCCACTCCCTTCCTCCCTTCCTCCCTCTATCTAAAAAAAAGAAAAAAAAGGAAAAAATATCCTCCAGTGAGGATTAATAACAACAGCAAAAAAAAAAAAAAACCTGCAAAAAGGAATGGTCAAGATGAAATTATTTTAAATTCATTTTCAACAAATTCAACAAACAGGTGCTCAATAACATTTGCTACATCAAACTAAAGCAAGCACTTCAAAATAACTTTTTGGAGAACTGAGGACTCTTCTCCTCCTACCTTCCTTTAAAAAAAAAAAATAGGGCATTTATAGAGTTCCTTATGGCTCTAACTATGTTAGGTGACAATAAAATTCAGAAACGATGCTTGAGCCAGGAACCAGGAGGACATGGTTCGATACCCGGTCTGGGCACATGCGCAGGTTGCAGGCTTGATCCCCAGTAGGGGGCATGCAAGAGGCAGCTGATCCATGATTCTCTCTCATCGTTGACTGTTTCACTCTCTCTCCCTCTATCTTCCACTCTCTGAAATCAATAAAAACATTAAAAAAAAACAACAACACAACACTAATGAGCCCAGCCAGTGTGGCTCAGTGGATTAAAACATTGTCCCATGCACCAAGAGGTTGCTGGTTCGATTCCCAGTCAGGCCACATGCCTGGGTTGCAGGCTTGATCCCCAATAGGGGAAGCTCATCTATATTTCTACCTTATCTCCCTCTCCCTTCCTCTCTCTCTCTAAAAAAAAACACCAATAAAAACATATTTTTTAAAAAAATACTAATGAGAAGGTCTTTCCTATGGTTCTACTTAATCACTTCTCAAAGAACTAAGTAATAATTTTCAAATGACAGCACAGACTGGACCATGACAAATTCCTGCATGCTATGAAAATTTGTACTAGGGCAAATGAATGCAGTGGGGCTCCGAGAGATCTTAAACACAATGCCTCCCACGGACAGTTCCCTTCTGGAAAGGTTTCTGTTTCATGTCGCAGAGGTTAATGAGTTAGTGGGTCTCCTCTAGGTCTAGCTTTGGAGCCTGACCATATGGGAAGCAGAGATAAACAAGTAAAAAGATGTGGCGCTGATCAACAGTGGGGCAGATAACGCTATTCCGAGCACAGATTACAAGTCTGCAATGTTCCGTCATCTAATTTAAACAAATATTACAAAATGGACTCCTACCAGGCAAGGAGCCCTTTAAGAATAACCTGGGTATGTCTGAAAGGCACGGTGACATTTTAAGAGCCCTAGAAACTAGTTAATTCTCTAACATCTTTAGATGACCCCTTCCAGCCTGTCAACGCCCTCCTGTATCTTCCCAGGATTTTGAACATTAGCCACACTGACCTACAGACTAAATCCCAATGCAACTCAATTCATTCAGATTCAAGTGACCAAAAAATGGTTAACAATTACAGAGAATTTCCTGTATACCATGCTGAACGGTGATCTTTTCAACACCTTCCCAAGAGGCTATTACAGATGAAGCTGGTATTTGTCCCCATCGAAGAGACAAGGAGACTGCTGTGGTCTAAATGTTTGGTGCCCCCACCACCACCAAATTCTTATGTTGAAATCCTAACCTTTAAGGTGATGATATTGGGAGATGGACCTTGGAAGATGATTAAGTCATGAGGATGGGGCCCTCAAGATTGGGATAAGTGCCCTTATAAAAAAAGACCACACAGAACTAACTCGTCCCTTCCACCATATGAGAAGACAACAAGAAGGCACCATCTATGAACCAGAAAATGGGCCTCACCAAACACCAACTGCCAGCACTTTGATCTCAAGACTCCCTAGCCTCCAGACCTATGAAATATAAAATTATCAGCCACCTAGTTTATGGTATTTTTGTTACTAGCAGCCTGAAAGGACTAAAACAAGAGACTAAAACTGAAAGGGTTTGAATAAAGTTGTCCAAGGTCAAACAGCCAGTAAGCGAGGGTTCAAAGATAAGTCTAGGTCAGCTGGACTCTCTTATCAAGCTACCTCTTCCCCAAAAGGAGCAGCCCCACCTCACTGACAGCACACCTTCTAGCCTGCGGGACCGCCAGTCCCACCTGCCACCTCCTTGCTGCCTAACTACCATCCACAATGCCAGGATATGCATAGTCCCTTCTCAACCTGTGCCAGTCTGTCTCCAGTACAACTGATTTTTTTGTGGCAGGGGAGAACACATGCCTCAAAGAGTAATGTGTGTCCTACAGAATGTTAAGATAAGCCTGAGTGATGTGGTTCCAAGCAGGGAATTCCTTGCTTCAAAGAGGCAAAAAGCAAAACTTTCCATTCATTCAGCAATATATTGTAGGCACTGGGGTCCCACTGTACACTAACACTATATCTGAAATAGCCACCAAACTGTAATTAACTGTATTGGTAAGTCTGTGGAGAGCAGAAAAGAAGGACAGGAGTAGCTGCTCCTACAGACACCGGAAGCCATGGTGTGACTATGCTGTGAGTATGCTCGGTGTTCCTTCCGGCTTCACTCAGACCAGCATCCGGGCACACCACATGGTTTGGAATTGGTCCTGCCAAGCCACTGCTGGGTCTCAATAAGTAGGTCATACCATCTCAAGCCTAAGCCACAAAAGTCATCCACCCACCCCACAGGAAATAAGGCACTGCAAAATCTCAGCCTGAAACAAATACTTCTGCTCATACTTTCTGTTTTCATCTACACAAGCCAGTCCACTCTCAACCTAACATCAACACTTTCAATAACCAATCCCAGAGGGTGCAGATATCCTTCACTCACGAGTACCTAGAAGAAGGTATCAATATTAAAAATGCAACGCATGAATGAATGTTAAGTGAAGTTATTTGGAAGTTTATGGAATTATAATTCCTTTTATTTCCCTACCTTTCTGGACCACACATGTGGGTGAGAACGGTCTTGTGCAGAGGTGGGCAGATAGTAAACATTTTAGACTTGGCTGACAACCAGTCAACTGTTGCAACCACTCAACTCTGCCATTGTAGCAAGAAAACAGCCAGAGACAGTAAGTCAACCAACAGTATGGCTGTGCTCAAAAAAACTTATGTACAAAAGTAGGCAGTGGGCCAGATGTTTGCCCATGGCTCTAGTTTGCCAACCGCTGGTACTGGTCTTCAGGATCAGGTCTTAGAATCTGCAGAAATGAAGTTAGAGACTAGTAGTAGACCAGACAACCACTCATTAGCTGGGTAATTCTAGGCAAGTTACTTAACTTTCCACTCCAGTGTCCTGTCTATAACATGCAGAGGGAGATGGGGGCATGACAGAACCTACTGAACAAAACTGTCCTGAGGAGCAAGTGAATTACAATGGGAACGGTAGCTGGCACATACTAAGTACCATAAAGTTTATAGTAAGTATTTTTAATAGGACTATTATCATTATCCCAGATCCAGTACCAATATATATATTTTTATTTCTAGTATACTTATGTCAGAGATGCCAGACATTCTAGGAAAAGTTATAAAGATGTTTTCTCTTTATCCCTTCATCAATGTCTTTGCATGTTAGAAACCAATTTTTATTTAATGAGGTTTATATTAGTAAAAATGTCAAATCAAATACGTAATCTGTGCAATCAAATGTAGCTTGTTGAAGACCCATTTAAGTTTAGAGCTTATCTATAAAAACCTTTTGTGGTTCTCTTAGGATCCGAGTCCTTTTATGACTGGAGTCACAGGACACCGTTTCTGCCCTTGTTTTCCATGTCCAACCTAAAGCGATTAATGCTGATTTAAGGCAACAGGAAGGAGCAGGTGGCTGAGCCTAAGTTTCAAAAACGCCATTTTAATCATCAATGAATGAGAAAGAAAAGGGAGGGAAAGTCACTCCATCATATAATTTCTTTATTAGATAACAGCGATCATATTAAATTGAAGTCATTCATTCCAAGTACTACTCCACACCATTTCTGATCGAAGGAGAAACCTGATGTCAGGCTTCATTAAGTACCTCTCTCTCATGGTTGGGGCCAAATTTGGAGACATACTTGGTGTCACAAGTAGGGGGGGCTGGGGTGCTATTGGGATCTAGGGAGAGAGATCAGCAATGTTGCTAAACATCCCACAATGAGCAGGGCAGTCCCCAAAACAAAGAACTGCCCAGCCCCAAAGAGCAACAGCGCCGAGATGGAGAAACCCCGCCTTAGCCCGAGAGACACGCAGTAACAGTAAAGCCACTGGCAGGTCCAACGTGTTTCTCATTTCGTTTCGCCTTCAAACAAGTCTCTAAAGCTGCATTTCCTCTGTCCAGTGACAGACGACAAAAAAGATGGCACAGGGCCTTAAAGAACTGAACACAATCTCGTCGGGTTGAACACACAGGCTTCCCAGAAGTGGAAATTATTTGGCAAATGAAGACTGGTAGGTTCAACTTAAAGAAAATAAGATATCCATGTCTCTGAGCTGCTATCCAAAGAGAGGCCCGTCTCCGTCGGCCCCGCAGTAATTCAGACAGATAGCAGGAGAGGCGGAATCTCATCACCGCGCACCAGCGAGGAGCCTCCCCGCTCCCTGGGCAGCAGCGCCCTTGATCTTGGCCAGCCAGCAGAAGAGGAGCGGGCTTTTATCGAGCACCTGGGAGTTTATTACACGAGGCAGCACTCTCTCCTTTATAGGATTTTCTGCCCAAACTACAGCCACCAGCATTCTGGAGAGGTTAACATGATTCTTTATTTACCCAGTTAACACACACAGGCACCTGTCTCTGGTTCCCAGTGTAATTAGCCATTTTCTTTAGCCAAAAGAAAAGGAAGGCTTTAAGAGCTAGACTTCAGTTCTTTCCAATGTAATCTTTTTTCTTTTTTAAATTACATTTATCGAGGTGATATCGGTTAATAAGATCACATAGGTTTGAAGTGTACACCTCTAAGATACATGATCTGTATATTACATTATGTGTCCAGCACCCACAGTCAAATCATAATCTAATTTTATTTCATTTTCAGGACTTCTCAAATTCACGTACACAATTCCCACTAAAAGAGCTTCATCTGCACACTTCATTTTTTAAAAAAATAAAGTCCTTTATATGTGAAACTATATACAGGCAAGCATCTCAGAAGGCCAGACAGTTTATTGCTCAGCTCTTCTAGGTCTCAGGTTCTGAAAGGTGCACAGGTGGGAGCTCACGTGGTCGAGATTGCCCCAACCTCCCACACAAGATTTCCCTTCCCCAGAATCTCATCCCCCAACAACAGCACAGCAATTCAAAAACAGAACCTGACATTAACTATGACCTCCCTCGAGACAGTCTCCGTTCAAACAAGAGTCATATTAATAGTAGCACTAAAATGTATCAGAAAACTTCATTTGTGCAACGCAAAAACAGGGTTATGTCCAATTGGTTAAAGTTCATATTACCCTTCAGACAGAAAACTCCTACTCAATATCTCCCCATAATGCCCAGGTTAAGCCCCAAACTATCATTCATAAATATTATTTACAGCACAAAGGGAGAATTGTGTTTAATGAATATCCAGATTTCCACCAGACCCCTCTATTAAAACAATCTCAGTGAAAAGAAAAATACTCTGAAACAGTCTTGGACTGAAGATTTCAAGACAAGAAGGGGTGAGCGTCAGTGTCTAGGGCTCTGCCACCCACCACCTTATAAGCGCGTCCCAGGAATGCGGCTTCCTTCTGGGTAACTAGGACTCACAACTGCAACAGCGCCCCCTTGGAAAGGAGAGAGGTGTGACATCAGCTTGACAATAAGGAGCGCGTAGAGTGGGAACTTGGAGAAAATCCATTTAATATGGATGATCCAGAAATGCAGCCCAGTCCAACAGTTCACTTTCTGAATTCATCACCGGCAATTTAGAAACTGAACCACCCAGACCAATTCTGCCAAAACACAAAGTACAACATGAACAAAACTTCACGTTTATTCTCTAACCAACACAATCAGAAGTAAATCTAAGGATTTTGAGAAATACATGCTCACCTCCTATAGGCCAGACAATCTAGCATGTGCTTTAAACACACTACTTCCAAGCTTTACAGTAACCTTGTAATATAAGGGTTGTTTATCCCCATTATACAGAGCAGGATACTGTGGCTCAAAATCACATGATGATGTTCATTCACTGACTCAAGCAGTATCTACTAAGAACCGTTCATGTCCCACGACACCAGGCATTCAGGAGTGAATGACAGACACATCTTGGCCTTTGTAGAGGTTACAGTCTTAAAGTGGAAAAGTTGGATTTCAAATCCAAAGCTGAGTGGAATTCCAATGTCTTTGTTCTTCCCAATGGCTTTGAAAACTAAGTAAATGAGTGAGTCACATCGAAAGTTACTCAACTTGGAGGTGAATCAGAAGCAATTCTCTGTATTCTACATCTTCACCACCGACAGTCCTCTAAGACGAGAAGAAATCAGATCTTCAGGAGAACTCAGGTTTATTAACTACAAGTCTAGACCCAGAAAATATGTTTTAAAGGTGGTTTCTATTGGTTGATCTGCTAACAGATCTAGTTAACAGGTGAGCAACACAGAAGTGTGAAAAGCATACTTGATGAGGCATGAGGCCTAGTACTAATTTAAATTTAAATTATATTTGAAAAGAAACTATAAGAGATTGGGTTTTCTGACGCACAGTGTCCCTAAATCATTATTCTCTTTTCCACAATAACATTTCAAAACTATCTCATAGGTGCTTGGTATTAATGTGTCCAGGGCTGCATTCTTTATATGAGAATGTTGATATCTATGCAAAAATGAATATCTATCTACTTACTCTCTACAAAGAAAAAAAAACTAGGTGATTTACAAACAAATAAACAAAGTCCTTTATCCACTGCAAAATAAAGAGAGTAGAATTTATTTACAAAAGTGAAACAAACTTATTATTTAATTTCTGGTCTTTCTGATATTTATAGCATGATAAAATGTCTCAGGCTAGAAAGTCATTCACCAAAGATGCCATAATTCTAAGAAATAGTCAGTTGCATAAATGCTTACATATTTTAAACTGCCTCAGGCAGCCAGATAAATAAGATATACACAAGCACAAGAAAGAGCATACAGAACTAGGGGAGAAATAACATATTCACCAAAGTCAAGATTTGCTACTCCTCTGTCCTGTCCCAGTGGCTCAGTTGGTTGGAGTATCATTTGGTACATCAAAATGTTGCCAGTTCGATTCCCAGTCAGGGCACATACCTGAGTTCTGGGGTTAGATCCCCAGCTGGGCATGTACAGAAGGTAACTGGTCAATGTTTCTTTCTCTCTTTCCCCCCTCCCTCACCCTCTCTCTAAGCATGTCTTGGGTGAGGATTTCTCTCTCTCTCTTCCTCACTCCCCTCCTCCCTTGAAACCAATAAATTAAAAAAAGAAGCATACACAGCACCATCAAACCATCTTCCTCTCCGATGAAGCACAATGCAATCTCCCTCAAGAGCTACCGAAAATTGAACTAGAAAATACTCAACTAAGCAGCACTGTTTAGACTTTCACAATCATAGCCTTTGTTGATGAAAGAAAACATACATTTTATATGCCTATACGAAGCCCCGAGAACATCTATCTATTCAAACCGACAGTTGTGGAGCTAAAAAAATAATAATAATAATAAAACAGCCAGCATCCTGTCTTTGATGTTCATCAGGCCGCGGCTCAGGAACCAGAAAAGCAGAGATCAGCAGGTCTCTCAGGCTGCAGGAGCCCCAGGCGCCCCTGCCAGGCCCTGGGCGCTGTCAGAGAAAGGGGACCAGCAGAGCTCATGCCCCTGAGTACAGGGCTGTCAGCAGCAATTCCCAAAGACACCCCCCAAAGCCAGCCACGGACCAAATGTTTGATTCCTGGTCTGAAAAGGACTCAGAAGTTAAGCGCCACAGGCACAGTGGGCAGAATCCAGGATGTCTAAAACACATCTCCTGGGTCCCTACTCAGAGATCTTTTCTTGGAAGCAGCAAAGAAATATGGTCCAAGGACCAACAGATAGTGACCACAAGCCTCTAGCAAATTTCTTCTTTCATTCTGCAAACATTTCATCTATTAGGTGCTGGGTGCTGGGATAAAACAGTGACAAAAAAAAAAAATCAAATTCCTGACTCTCAAAGAATTAGTGTGCTAGATTGAGAAATAAAAAGAAATAAAAATATATCATCATAAGAGATACAAGGAAAACAATATTTGAAAGCTCTCTTGTGATGAGGGTGATGCTGAGGGAATAGAAACCAGGGTAGCTCGGGTTGACATCTGACCCCTATTTTAGAGATGGAGAAATACATTTAAATTGTCATCCAACTTTGCCAATGTCACGTGTAAGAGTTAACGTCAGGGCTAGTATGTGAACCCACAGCTACTTGGCTGTAGGGCCAATCCAAGCTCTTGATCATGATGGCGTATCGCCACCCCTAATCCCGGGGCCTGTTCCTAAGACCTCACCTACTCCCTTCTCCTGGGATCCCATCTTGTCAGGGGCATATGGATTCCGGGCACTGATACCTGCTTGGTCCAGACTGGAACACTCCTGTTCTGAAGCCCCTGAAAGTTAGGTCCTCTTTCCATCCCACTGGAGGGCCTGGAACGCCCGTATTTCCCAAACATCCTATCCATGGGGCTGTCTGTGCGTGGATAGGCACACAGTGCGCGTGCCCAACAAAGCCCAGTAACCGCTGTGTAAGTGCACTCCCACCAGCAGCAGCAAGGCCAGGCCACGTGGACCCCAGCTGCTCAGCAGCCACTTTTCAACAAGCAAAGTACATGCATCTTCCCAGCTGATGCCGATTATCAATCAACTTAAAGACAAAGACGCACAGCCCTCTCAGCAGCCAGGCGAACTGATTTTCAAAGGGAAAGTCCGAATGCTCTTTGTGAATAACTGCCTGAAAGCCTGCGGTGGTCATTTCATTTTTAATCAACTGAGTTCATTTTGAGCTAGGAAGCTGGAGGGGTGGGACACAGCACATACAGGAAACACTAGAGAAACACTAACACAATGAGGCAAAGACATACGCAGTGAGTTCGCTGCAAGCGTGAACGACAATGTAAGCTCCGCGAGGCCAGGGATCTGTTTTGCTCACCGTTCTATTCTCAGTGAGCAGAGGTGCCGAGAATATACTAGGTTGTGAATAGTGTTTGGGGAATAATAAAAATTGTTTACAGCAGCAAAAAAGTAAAACAAATTAAAGGCTTTGAGACCAGAAAGCAAAGATTAAGAAACTAAGGAAAACTAAGGAAAAACGAGATGGAGATCCCTCAACAAATTAAAAACTACAGCTGCCATACAACCCAGCAATTCCACTTGTGGGGATTTCTCTGGAGAAAACAAAAGCGCTAATTTGAAAAGGTATAGGCCCCTCTATGTGCACTGCAGCATTAGTGGGAATAACCAGATATGAAGCAACCTGGGTGTCAATCAATAGATGAATGGATAAAGATGGGGGGCATATATGCAATGGAATATCCTTCAGCAACAAAAAAGAAATCTTGAGGCTGGGCCATGGGTACACCGCTGAGGCCCAGCCCGGGGCTGGAAGGCCTAAAGCCTGCGTCTACCAGAGCCCCTCCTCAATTTTGCTCCCAGGCGAGCCCTTGTGGAGTTCCAATCGAACCCGGAACAAAGGAGGGAGCCTGGCCTGGAGTCCCTTTCCCCCTGACACCCATGTCAGCCCGAGACATGGCAGGATCACGCAGTCTAGGGCAGGGGGCAAGTCTGGGGTCCCCCAGAAGGAGGCTGGAGCCGGGCTTAAGGGTTCCCCCAGGAGTCTCCAGGAAGACAGCCAGAGTCA